>NC_090371.1:259748786-260055365 GCF_036365525.1 Heterodontus francisci
CCGATAAGGATTATTATTGATGAGGCCCATTGTGTTTCTGGGTAACCTCATCAAGGCCTCATTTACACAGATGCCTTATTTTAACTACACAATGTCATTTTTTGTTCCTTCTTGATAGCACCATATGGTTTTTGCTGTTTTGCAATAGCCCAGCAGGTTTTGGTGTTAAAATGAGCCTTTCCCCATCAGCCCTGTTCTGGTTGAAATTCTAGCTTTAAAATTGTGTCAAAAAAGGCTTCTCTTCCTTACACATCCTGAAATAGATTAAAGAAGATGTTCTCATTATTGAACAAATTTTACATTCTTTGAGGGAAAACTAAGCTTCGTTCTGTTGGTGCTTCCTGTTTTGCGGACTGAAATGCATTTATGCAAAGTTACTCGTTTTAGCAGAATTCCGAATCAACACTTTCTATTTCATATGTTCCATGATTTGCTCAGCTATTTAGCTAATGATGACTAATTCTTAAAGTTTAGTAAGCTTAAGACACTGCTAAGCATAATGCAAGACTTAGTGCCCTAAAATAGGGCTTTAATAGCTCAGCAGTAAATATGCACCTTTTCCATAAATCTATCTCATGTATCTTTCAGGTCCGATTGTCCATAAGAAACATACGAACAGAAGAAATAGGAGCAGGAGTAGATCACATGGCTCATCGAGCCTGCCCAACCATTCAATATGATCATAGCTGATCTTGGGCTACAACTCCACCTTCACGTTCCCATATTCCTTGATTCCCTGAGACACCAAAAATCGGTCTATCCCAGCCTTAAATGCATCCAATGATGGAGCATCCATTACTGTCTAGGGTAGAGAATTCCAAAGATTCTCAACCCTTTCAGTGAAGAAATTTCTCATCATCTCAGTCCAAAATGATTGTTCCCTTATCCTGAGACTGTGGCCCCATGTTTTAGATCACCTAGCCAGCAGAAACAACCTCTCAGTGTTTACCCTGTAAAACCCCTTCAGAATCTTGTATGTTTCAATTCAATCACCTCTTATTCTTCGAAACTCCAGAGAGTGTAGGCCCAATTTACTCAGCCTCACATCCCAGGGACCAATCTAGTGAACCTTCGCTGTACTGTCTTGAATACACACTTATCTTTCTTAGATATGGAGACAAAAACTGCGCACTGTATTCCAGGTGTGGTCTCACCAATGCCCTGCACATTTGCAGCAAGACATCTTTAGTCTTATACTCCAATCCCCTTACAATTAAGGCCAACATGCCATTTGCCTTCCCAATTGCTTGCTGTACCTGCATGCTAACTTTCTGTGTTCCTTGTATGAGCACACCCAAGTCTCTCTGAACATCAACATTTACAAGTTTCACGCCTTTTAAAAACTATTTTGCACTTCTATTCTTAATGACCAAAGTGAATAACCTCACACTTCTTCATATTATACTCCATCTGCACCTTGTTGCCCACTCATTTAACCTGTCCATATCACATGGCAGCCTCTTTATGTCCTTCTCACAACTTGCATTTCCACCTATCTTTGTTATCAGCAAATTTAGATACATTACTTTCTGTCTCTTTGTCTAAGTTATTAATTTAGATTTATAAATTGCTGAGGCCCCAGCACTGATCCTTGCGACACCCCACTAGTCACAGTCTGCCAACTTGAAAATGCCCATTTTTGCCAACTCTTTGTTTTCTGTATGTTAACCCATTCTCTACCCATGCGAATGTATTACCTCCAACTCCATGAGGCCTTCTCTTGCCTATTAATCTTTTGTGTGGCACCTTATCAAATGCCTTTTGGAAATCCAGGTATACTACATCTACTGGTTCCCCTTTCCCTACCCTACTAGTTACATCCTCACAAAAGACTAATAAATTTGCCAAACATGATTTTCCTTTCATGAAACCATGTTGACTTTGCCTGATCTTACAATGATTTTATAAATGCAATGTTAAAACTTCCTTAATAATAGATTCCACCACTTTCCTGATGACTGATGTCAGGCTAACTGGCCTGTAGATCCCTATTTTCTTTCTCCCTCCTTCCTTGAATAACGGTGTTACATTTGCTAACTTCCAATCTGTTAAGACCATTCCAGAATCCAGGGAATTTTGGAAAATCATAGCCAGTGCATCCACTATATCTGCAGTTATCTCTTTTAGAACCCTTGGATGTAAACCAGCAGGTCCTGGAAATTTGTCCGATTTTAGTCCCTTAAATTTATTTATTTAGAGATACAGCATTGAAACAAGCCCTTCGGCACATCGAGTCTGTGCCGACCATCAACCACCCATTTATACAATCCTACATTCCTACCACATCCCCACCTGTCCCTATATTCCCCTACCTACACTAGGGGCAATTCATAATGGCCAATTTACCCATCAACCTGCAAGTCTTTGGCTGTGGGAGGAAACTGGAGCACCCGGCGAAAACCCACACAGTCACAGGGAGAACTTGCAAACTCCACACAGGTAGTACCCAGAATCGAACCCGGGTCGCTGGAGCTGTGAGGCTGCGGTGCTAACCACTGTGCCACTGTGCTGCCCGCCACCCCTAACGCAAGCACTGGGATAGAAGATTTAACAATGAACTGACAGTCTTTCATCAAACAACCTCCTCTCCCATGAAGGAAAAGGGGAAAAACAACATTTCTGATAGACTCCCCAATGGAAGCTGAGAGTCCTGGTCACCCAAAGCCAGGATATCAGCCAGCGTTAAGAGAATCACTTTTGGCAGGTGAAATTGTTGCCTTGCTGAAGGTGCACTCGATTCCACAGAAGTAGAATTGTCTGGGCTTGCTTCTACCACTGTGCATCAAGCTACATTATAATTTGTAGAATGAACATATGTTTAATTCAGGAATAATCAAGTACCAACTAAGACAAGAGGGAGGAAATGGGGAGCTCTGCGTATGAGGTCATATCCAAAGAGAACACTTCTATATGAATTCTTTGGAGGATCAAAATATAAGGGGTCTCCGCTTCACAAAGGAGGATGTCTCTGAGTTATGTCATTTGCTGCAACCACAACTTGGGCCTCCTTAAACCTTGCCATAGACAGCACTGCCTGTGGCTATAGATCACTGTAGTCCTTAACTTTTATACCACAGGCTCCTTTCAGGCTGCTACAGATGGCATCAGTGATATATCGCAGGTCACAGTCCACCGCTGTCTCAGAGAGGTCACAGAGGTGCTCTGCACCATGAGGAACATTTATATCTCATTCCTTATGGATAGAAAAAAGCAGGACGAGAGAGCAGTAGACTTTGACTACATGACAGACTTGCCCAAGATGCAAGGTGCCATAGACTGCTCCTACATTGCTTTGAGTGCTCCCATTACTAGCCTGGCTCCTTGATCAATTGAAAGGGATTCCACTCCCTCAGTGTATTGCTGATTTGAGACCACAGGCAGTGCATCATGAAAATTTGTGTCCCGTATCCTCTCAGCAGTCATGACCCATTCAGTCTGTGGCAGTCCTCTGTGCCATCTTTATTCCAACCACACCATCAAATTACAGAGTGGCTATTGGGTGATAAGGGCTATCCTCTCCAAACATGGTTCATGACTCCTGTCAAGAACACAGGCACAGCTGCAGAGCTGGCCCATAACAAGACCATGCTGCCTCAAAAAATGTTAATTAATTACTGTCATGTTCAAGCAATGCTTCTGCTGCTGGACTGCTCCAGAGTAGATTTGCATACACCCCTGAACAGGTATCCATTTGTGGTCATCTGCTGCATACTCTGTAACTTTGCCATTATGAAGGCCCAGCTCTTAGCATCACCTCAACAGCCAGAAGTGCAGCAGGAGGAGAGCAGCGTGATGATGAGTAAGAACAGGAGAGGCATCAGCCACGAGTGCCCCTAGCTGCCAGAGCTCTCAGAGAGCAGCTCATCAAAGAATGCTTCATCTAAAGCATCATTCCCATCTCTAATACCCCAGAAAACGCACAATCTTTACTTACTAGCACCATTCAATTAATTTCCTTCAGTCCAGCCTTATGTGTCTGGCATTCACTTCACTACAAATACAAACATCAAACCCAGAACATTTTTAATAAAACAACTCAATTATATCTCTAAAAGATTACAGAAATGATATGAAACACCCTGTGCAAGCTTTTAGTGCCTATCTTCTGTGCTTGTTTACCTATCCTGTTGTTCCTACAGAGTGTTTCCCAGGGGCTACAGCTTGACAGGTAAAATGCTGCTGAACTTTCATTGAGGACACTTCATATGACCCTGGTGGGCAACATTGAGCAGCTCTGGACCTAGAAGACTGTAATATCTCACCATGGGCTGAGCTAGTCAGGGCCAGCTGGTTGTGTGGCTCTAACAAGGGAAACGGTAAAGTCGGTAGTGGGTTAGCAGTCATGATGTTGTTCTGAGAAAGGACAGCAGGTGCCTCTCCCATGGAGCCAAGCCTGCTCTCCTGGAACTGGGTCTCAGCACTTCTGCAGCTCTTTGAGAATAGAATTCAGGGCTGACATGTTGCTTTGGAAGCCCTGTTCAGAGTGGCAGCTGTGAGAGGTGTCAGGAGAAGTTCCATGAGGGGGAAAGCCTGTGTTGTTTTGATGGAGCTGACTCCTTGGTCCATGTTGCATGCGGTCTGCATTCTCTGGGTGAGGCTTTGACGCAAGTTGGAACTGGACTCTTCCATGCTCTGTGAGATTTTCCCCAGCTTGCTGGCACATGGACCAGTGTACCTAGTATTTCCTGGTTTATGCCCATCAGCCTTCTTTGTTAGGTTGTGACCTCAAAGTCAGCATTGACTACTCTGTCAGGGCTATTGTGCAAACTCGCTCTCTGGTGTTCTGGCATCTGTGTCATCCTATGCCCTTGCCCTAGCTCCTGCTTACTTTTGCCTACTGATTCACTATGTAAAACCCCTCCTATACCTTACCTTCTAAAGTATGCCTGGTGCCAGTATCTGAGCTGATGCTTGCAAGGTTGAGTGACATTGTATCATGAGGAACACTGTCAGAAATATGCTTACATTTTCAGCACCTTAAATGAAAGAAAGTGGCAAGTATTCAGCTTTTAGTTTAAAAGGAGAGCAGAGCGAGAGAAGCGGCTGTTGAAAGTATCCAGTTTGTTATGCAGTTTGCTTAGGGTGCGATACAAGTAGGAGGGGAAAAGAGGATAAGGTGTGAAAAAATCCTGTGTCACACCTCCTCCAGTGTTGCCTTTCGCCATGACCGTGACTCTTCCCCTATCCATAATGGCCAGCATGCTTTACTCGGGGTGGGGAAGGTGGGGGAGGTACATGGGCGTACAAGTGGAATCAGCATCTTCTCCCCACAGTGTGCTGTCTGAAATTGTGGGAGACCTTCTCCTTCAAGAAAGAAGTGAGTGTGTCAGTGACAGTCTTGTGAGATGTTTAGAAAATGTGCCTGTCATGGTGGAATAGCTGGTATACAGTATTTCATATATGTGTGAGGAAGCGAGGTAAATTTTTTTTTTCCAAAATATACTTTATTCATAAAAATTTGTAAAAATTACATTCCCAAACTGTTTAAAACAGCATCAAGTCAAAAAATACAAACAGTGCAAAGGTGATCAGTTTCCTTCTATACAATCATGAGTTGCCTCACAACTCTTCCATTTCATTGTCATGCCATATACATTTTTACATTTACAGCACACAAAATTTTCCCGATGCAGTTCGAGGGGTTTCCCATGGATCCAGCCCCTCCGTTCAGCTTGGTGGGGGGACCTTACACTGTGGTCTTTCCCCATTGAGCCTTTGCTGCGGCTGCCCCAAGCTTTAGTGCGTCCCTCAGCACGTAGTCCTGGACCTTGGAATGTGCCAGTCTGCAACATTCGGTGGTGGACAGCTCTTTGCGCTGGAAGACCAGCAAGTTTCGGGCAGACCAAAGGGCGTCTTCCACCGAACTGATAGTCCTCCAGCAGCAGTTGATGTTTGTCTCGGTGTGCATCCCTGGGAATAGCCTGTAAAGAACAGACTCCTGTGTTACAGAGCTGCTTGGGATGAACCTCAACAAAAACCACTGCATCTCTTTCCACACCTGCTTTGCAAAGACACATTCCAGGAGGAGGTGGGCGACTGTCTCTTCCCCACCACAGCCACCGCGGGGGCATTGCGCGGAGGGGGCGAGACTTCGGGCGTGCATGAAGGATCTGACGGGGAGGGCCCTTCTCACCACCAGCCAAGCTACATTTTGGTGCTTGTTTGAAAGTTCTGGCGATGAGGCATTCTGCCAAATGACTTTGGCGGTCTGCTCGGGGAACCATCCAACAGGATCCCCCGTCTCCTTTTCCCGTAGGGCTTGAGGACGTTCCGTGCAGACCACTGCCTGATGGATCGATGGTCAAAGGTGTTTTCCCGCAGAAACTGCTCCACGAAGGACAGGTGGTACGGCACGGTCCAACTGCATGGAGCGTTCTGCGGCAATGTGACCAGGCCCATCCTTCGCAACACCGGGGACAGATAGAACCTCAGCACGTAGTGACACTTGGAGTTTGCGTACTGGAGATCTACACACAGCTTGATGCAGCCGCACACGAAGGTGGTCATCAGGATGAGGGCCACGTTGGGTACATTTTTCCCGCCCTTATCCAGAGGTTTGAACATCGTGTCCCTCCGGACCCGGTCCATTTTAGATCCCCAGATGAAGCGGAAAATGGCTCGGGTGACAGCCTCAGCGCAGGAGTGGGGTATGGGCCAGACCTGCGCCACGTACAGCAACAACGTGAGCGCCTCGCACCTGATGACCAGGTTCTTACCCACAATGGAGAGAGATCGCTGCCCCCACATGCCCAACTTTTGTCGTACCTTGGCTACTCGCTCCTCCCAGGTTTTGGTGCAAGCCCCGGCCCTTCCGAACCATATCCCCAGCACCTTCAGGTAGTCTGACCTGACGGTGAAGGGGACAAAGGATCGGTCAGCCCAGTTCCCAAAGAACATGGCCTCGCTCTTGCCGTGGTTAACTTTGGCTCCCAAGGCCAGTTCGAACTGGTCGCAGATGCTCATCAGTCTGCGCATGGACAGCGGATCCGAGCAGAAGACGGCAACGTCATCCATGTACAGGGAGGTTTTCACCTGAGTGCCTCCGCTGCCTGGGATTGTCACCCCTCTTATGCTCGCATCCTTCCTAATAGACTCAGCAAAGGGTTCAATATAGCAAACAAACAAGACCTGTCTGACTCCAGATTTGATCGGGAAACTTTCCGATTCCCACCCGTTGATTGAGACTGCACTACTGATGTTTGTGTAGAGCAGTTGGATCCAATTGCAGATTCCCTCCCCAAACCCCATTTTGGAAATCACGTCCATCATGTAGGTGTGCGGTATCCTGTCAAAAGCCTTCTCCTGGTCCAGGCTGATGAGGCAGGTGTCCACCCTCCTGTCCCGTACGTAGGTGATCGTATCCCTGAGTAGCGCGAGACTATCAGAGATCTTCCTGCCGGGTACAGTGCAGGTCTGATCAGGGTGAATCACCAACTCCAGAGCAGATTTGACTCGACTGGCTATGACTTTGGACAGAATCTTGTAGTCAACATTAAGCAGTGAGATGGGCCACCAATTTCTGATTTCTGCCCTCTCCCCCTTCCGCTTGTAAATGAGGGTGATGATGCCTTTCCTCATGGATTCTGCCATGCTGCCGGCCAGGAGCATACTCTCGTATACTTCCAGCAGGTCCGGGCCGACCCAGTCCCACAGGGCCGAGTACAACTCGACCGGTAAGCCGTCGCTTCCGGGAGTTTTACTCGTCTCGAAGGACTCGACGGCCTTTGTCAGCTCGTCCAGAGTTAGCGGCTTGTCCAGTCTCTCCCTCCTGCTGTCATCTAAGACCTCTGTGATAGATGACAGGAAGGACTGGGAGGCTCTGCTGTCTGTGGGCTTCGCGTCATACAGCCTAGCATAAAAGGATTTGCTGATCCTTAGTATGTCGGACTGCGAAGACGTTACCGAGCCATCTTCTTCCTTCAGGCTTCTGATAACAGAGCTCTCTGTGTGTACCTTTTGGAAGAAGTAACGCGAGCACGTCTCATCCTGCTCGATGGAGCGGACTCTGGACCGGAAGATGATCTTGGAGGTCTCCTTGGCAAAGAGCGAGGCCTGCTGGCTCTTCACCTCTTGGAGGTCCACCTTGACCTTGACCCCCATTGACTGCAACCGGAGCAGATTTTGCATACTTTTCTGGAGTCGGGACATTTCCCTCTGTCTCTCTCTCGCCCCCTGAACACCTTTGTGGATGAAGAACCTCTTGATGTTCTCCTTAATCGCTTCCCACCAGTGAACTGGAGACTCAAAGAGGGGTTTCACGGTCCTCCAACCTTTGTAATCCCTTTTGAGTTCCTCAACGTTCTCTGGGGTTAGCAGTGTAGCATTGAGCTTCCACGTCCCTCTGCCAACCCGCTGGTCGTCCTGTAAGTGACAGTCGGCCAGTAAGAGGCAGTGGTCGGAGAAGAACACCGGCTTGACGTCGGTGGATCCGACCATGACAGCAAGGGACACAAATAGGAAGTCAATCCTGGAACGGGCAGACCCGTCTGATCTTGACCATGTGTATCTGCGCTGCGCTCCGTCTGCAGGTTTGCTGAAGACGTCGTGCAGTTTGGCATCTTCAACTGTTTCTATTAGGAATCTGGACGTAGCGTCCAGTTTGCTGTCGTCACTGCCGGATCGTCCAGCCGCATCGATGATGCAGTTGAAATCACCGCCTAGGATGACAGGCCTGGACGTCGCCAGCAGCAGTGGGAGCTGCTGGAAGACGGTCAGCCGCTCGCTGCATTGTACGGGGGCGTACACGTGGATCAACCGGAGCGGTGAGGAAGCGAGGTAATGGTGTGTGGAGATCCAAGGGGCGCGATCCACAAGTCTAACAGCCATTTCCTTCCTTACAAGTGTTTCCCAGTTGTCGATAGCCAGCGTGCGACTCCCCTTTAGGTGGTGCTGGGTGCCATTAAGTAACATTATCTGGCTCTTTCCCCCGCCCCCCCACCCCCCACCACCAAAACTGGCATGCAGCCACTGATTAGCACTGGCTGCAAAACTTACACATGATAATGAGCAACCAGCACAAGTTGTCTGGAACAATACTATTAGGCAGGTGCAGTGTGCACTTTGCCCCCTGTTTGCCCCATTTTGGATGTAATCACATTTCTAGGCCATTTACCTCTTAGATGAGAATGCTTCTTCCTCATGTACAAGGTAGTTAAATAACTGACTCAGTCAGCACCTTCATTGCATGCTACTGGAACTAGTGCTAGCGCCTTTACTGGATATCAGCCAGCCTCCTTTGGTAAAGCTTTTACAGCTGGAGCTCAAACCTTTCAGCATCAAAAGTAGCAATGCTGCCTCACTTGTCTCCATTTTGTCACTATCAACAATTTGACAATGCCCCCCACCACAAAGTCTCCTATTAAATGAAGCTGCAGCTCTTTAAGTGCTGCCCCTGCACTGGGTTTTGTAATGCCCAAAAAGGAGATATTATCAGGGGTGACCTAAAGCTTGATCACAGAGGTGGATTTTAAAGACGGCCTTTGAGGAGGAGAAACAGTTGGAGATATGGATTGGGTTAGGGTAGGAATACATACACTGTGTTAATATGCAATAATCATCAATTCCATAAATGCCCTTTGGGTAATACATTGTCTTACATCAGCATAAATCATCATAACTCTACAGACAAAGGTAATAAAAGCACTTGTCCCCAGGGTGAGGAACAGTTAAACAAATTCTTCAGTGCACTTAACAATGACCTTCACACATGAAACATAAATTGGAATAATTGGAAGGTAAGGAGCCTACTAGTGAAATCCCTTTGTATGTTAAAAGCAAATTACTTAGCAATAAGAACTTTATCTGAAAACACTTTTTCCACAATCTGAAAGATTCATTATACTTCCCCGACATGAAGCAACCTTGAGTGCATTGAGACCAACTACAGTTCAATCAGCAATTACTTAAGATCTTTACTGTACTACATGATTCCAGATGAGATAATATGAGATAATACAATGAAGTCACAATCTGCTCAAACAATGCAACACAGCCATATCTTTCAGTGTAATCTCAATCGGATAATAGCTGCTTACATATAGTGCTTAGTGAGATGCTAGAGTCTGCCAGTTCCGAATGTGAGTGTCTTGTGCAGTTACCAGCAGCTTCGGAGTTAACAGATTCACTAAGGACAGTAAAATAAAAGCAAAATACTGCGGATGCTGGAAATCTGAAACAAAAACAAGAAATGCTGGAATCACTCAGCAGGTCTGGCAGCATCTGTGGAAAGAGAAGCAGAGTTAACGTTTCGGGTCAGTGACCCTTCTTCGGAACTGACAAATATTAGAAAAGTCACAGATTATAAGCAAGTGAGGTGGGGGTGGGGCAAGAGATAACAAAGGATAACGCCCATGAAACTATCCTCAGTAACAATGTTCTGAGGAGAGCAGAGAAGAATAGAACAACAAAGAACAAAGAACAGTACAGCACAGGAACAGGCCATTCGGCCCTCCGAGCCTGTGCCGATCTTGATGCCTGCCGAAACTAAAAACTTCTCCACTTCCGGGGACCGTATCCCTCTATTCCCATCCTATTCATGTATTTGTCAAGATGCCTCTTAAACGTCGCTATCGTACCTGCTTCCACCACCTCCCCCAGCAGCAAGTTCCAGGCACTCACCACCCTCTGTGTAAAGAACTTGCTTCGCACATCCCCTCTAAACTTTGCCCCTCTCACCTTAAATCTATGTCCCCTAGTTTCTGACTCTTCCACCCTGGGAAAAAGCTTCTGACTATCCACTCTGTCCATGCCGCTCATAACTTTGTAAACCTCTATCATGTCGCCCCTCCACCTCTGTCGTTCCAGTGAAAACAATCCGAGTTTTTCCAACCTCTCCTCATAGCTAATGCCCTCCAGACCAGGCAACATCCCGGTAAACCTCCTCTGTACCCTCTCCAAAGCCTCCACGTCCTTCTGGTAGTGTGGCGACCAGAATTGCATGCAATATTCTAAGTGTGGCCTAACTAAAGTTCTGTACAGCTGCAGCATAACTTGCCAATTTTTATACTCTATGCCCCGACCGATGAAGGCAAGCATGCCGTATGCCTTCTTGACTACCTTATCCACCTGCGTTGCCACTTTCAGTGACGAATATTAGCAAGGGGAAAAAAGTCAAAATAGGGGGCTATCCTTCTTCCAATTGAATTAGATAAAAACAGGTTCTTGTTTTGATTGGGATTAGCCAGAGGCTGTAACCCTAAAAAAAAAAGATTCTGTATTGAGGAACACTCATGATGGACACCATTGACATGAAAAGAAGGAGGGTGAGGGGTCAGGAGAGGAAACTTGGGTGGGGGGGTGGATGCGATTGGAATGGCAGCAGTTGGGAGGGGGAATTTTATGTGGGGTCAAGAAGAGAAGAAGTGCCTTTGTTACAAGCAACCGCTAGGTTTTCCTGATTGTAGCCCGTGACAATGTTGACTGACTCAGGGCAAAGAAATCTTGGAGAAGTGACCCCAAACCTGCATTATGACCTTAATTTATCTATGCAAAGGGATTAACTCCTAATTCAGGCAAGAGTAAAATGGCACCTTTTGTTTGTCCTCATCCAACTGGTGTACACACTTCCTGCCTTCCATATTGGGACCTGTCTTCTGAATAGCGCCCAAGAAATGGGCACTGCGCAGACCAATTTCTAGGCCTCTATATTACAAATGAAGATAGATAATCCTGGCAATTTCCAGCAGATTGATCAAATTGGAGAGAGAAAGATCGGATAATATTTCGGTTGTGATCTTTCACCAGCTCTGATGAAAGGTAACAATTGGTGCTAACTACTCTGTTGGAATTTATTGAATTTTGAATTTTAGATTCCCATCATTTGTGGTTTTCCATTTACCTTTGCATTGCATTTATCAATAGTACATCATATAAAAATCTTTTATGGAAAGAATAGCCAAGACATGAATTATAGCATGGAAATATAAAATAATCTGATGATAGTCTTCCCATCATTAACAATTTTGTCCTGATCAGTCTGAGAAATTTTACAGATGTAGATTATCAAACAAGTCTGAGGAGTGACCTCAATTTTGTATTGGAAATGTAGATTCAGCATGGTGCAGTTATCGCGAAAAATATTTTCAAAATGTTAGCTTGGTAACATTGGGGTATAGAAATTCAATGGCATCATGCCTGTTTTCCAAGAGCAAAACGGGCACCTAACCATCCTTTACGGTTGGTAAGTTAGGATGAGCTGATTATCAGCCAGGAGTGCGCTCCGCCACCACCCCCCCACTCCCTCCTCCACCCCCCCCCCACCCCAGCAGTATTGGATTGGGCTGCTCTGTGGATGCATCCCCAAGCCATTAATATGTCTGATTTAACAGGTAGCAAATACCGTTCAGCAATTCTATTTAAAAGGTTCATCAGGTTACTTGCCAGTTTGTTCTTTTAGACTACTGGTTAACTTCTGGGCATCCTTTCTGGGTTATAAAGCTAAAATCTAACTGCTGATAAGAATTTTTTTACTGGTGCTGCACTGTTTTTAGTTGCTTCACATTGGCTGTACTGCAGTCATGAGTGGTCTCATAAGGCTGACTTGGTGTCTGAAAGAGAAGTAGGAGCTGCAAGGAGATTCAGAGAGAAAAGCAACAACTAAGCCAAGAGGGAGGAGAAGGAGGTCACTGCACAGGAGACCATAGCAACAGCAGGTCTGCAGGGAGCAATTCTCCTTCATGAACTTCAATAAGAAGCAACTCCTGAGATGCCTTCACTTCACAAAGGATGCTGTCACCGAGCAATACCATTAGCTGCAAACACAACTCAAGACTTACGCCAGAGCATGGGCAGCACTTTCTATGGCTGTCACAGTCACTGCAGCCCTTAATTTTTATGCTATAGGCTCCTTCCAAGCTGCAACAGGCGACACCAGTCCACTGCTATACACAGTCCACTGCTATATCAGGGAAGTCATCGAGGCTTTCAATGCCAGAATGAACACCTACCTTACCTTTGCTATGGAGAGATGAAGGAGGAGCTAAACCTAGGTTTTGTCCATATTGCAGGCTTCTCCAGAATGCCAGTTGCCAAAGACTCCATCCATATTGCCTTGCGTGCTCCCCATCATCTTTATCAATTGAAAGGGATTCTACTCTGCCAATGTGCAACTTGTTTGTGACCACAGCCGTGCATCATGCACGCCTGTGCCCAATTTCCAGGCAGCAATCATGACTCAGTCATCCTTCTCCAATCCTCTATGTTGCCTATATTCTAACCAGGCTGTCAGGCTAACTAGCAACAAGGTCCTTGACTCCAGTTGGGCACAGCTGCAGATCAGATCTACATCAAGAGTCATGTTGCTACCAACAATGCCATTGAACAGCAAATTTGCGTGCTTAAGCAATGCTTAAGGAGAAGATTTGCAGTACAGCTCTGAGCAGCTACCCAGATTTGTGGGCATCTGCTGCATGCTTATGAACCTTGCCATCATAAGGACCAGCCCGTAACACACCAACAAAAAGTGCAGCAGCAGCAAGCAGAGGAAGAGGAACTGCAGAATGACGAGGAGAAATAGCAGGAGTGGCACCTATACCCCTAGCTGCCAGAGCTCTGTGAGAACAATTCATTGAACTATCACCTGAACCATCCCTCCCATTCCCAATACACCAATAGCTCTGCAATCCTTATCACCATTGTCCTTACTACCACCTTCTTTCAGTCCAGCCTAATGGATCTTGCCTTTACTTCATTACAAATTTTAATACCACCATCAAATCCAGAACAAAAAAGAAATTTTATCAAATTCAATCTCTATCTACTGGTTAACAGAAATAATTATGAATCATCCTTATGCAAGCTACTAGTGCCTGTCTTCTATGCTTATTTACCTCTCCTTGTGCTCCTATGAAGTGTTTCTCCAGTGTCTAAAACTTGGGAGGTGGAAGACTGCTCACTTCCATTGAGGAGGCTTTAGATGGCCATGGTGAATGGCTTTCAGCAGCTCTAGGTCTTGAGGGCCTGGCTGCAAACTGCATCATTTTGGTATGGACCAGGGCAGTCTAAGTGAGGGCTGTAAATGTGCATGAATATAAGGAGACGGTGATGTAGTGATGTGTAGTGCAGAGACTGTAGGAGAGTGAAGGGAAGTGGGGATGGGGTGTACTGTGTGTAGTGAGGCTAGAGATGGTGAAGCTGTGAGCAGGGAGTAAGAGAGCAGTTTTCTTTCCTTGACAACTCTGGTGAGGCCATTGAACTCTTTGTGACATTGCAGCCATGTTCTTGGTGCTAAGCTTCCAAAAACAAAGATTGATTCCTCCAGACTTGAAGACAGTTCATCAAAACATCCAAGTGGAACTCACACCAAAGGAGAACCTTTGCCTCCAGGACTTTTGTTATCCAATTTTTTTCAATGCTTGCTTTTTAAGGTGATAGATCAGGTCCTAACTCCAATTATTTATGAATTTTGTGCTCAAAATAATTTTATGAATTCTGAGGAATGATACTCTTTCAATTTAGGAAAGCTTTCTCTGCTCATCCTCAATTATGTGTCTCAGTTCCAACTTCAGAAGCGTCTACTGCAATGCAACATTTTTCCATTTGCCACACCATCCTCACTATGGTCATTCTGAGTAAGACTGCTAATTTATTCAGAATTGGCAGCAATTTTGCCCTGTGGGCACATGCTGGTTGAGACTGACCAAGCTGATTTCACATATGACTCTTAAAATTGGCATATGCAGGAAACTTTCCACCAAATCAGTTAGGGCTGGATTCAAACTTAGATCACAGAATTAATAGGCCAGCATCTAACTCATTGCACCAAGCAGTTCCCCAAGATGATAACTTCATCAAACCTGAAGGGTCTCATTTATCTATGGCCTCTAGTCAATAAAACAAATGACAGTTTTTACTATGTAGAAATACCAAATAATTTAAATACCTTTTATCACTGAAGAGCTGTTAAATACTTCTGCATCAGTGACTGGTGAACATTTAATTCGATACTGTACGTTGTCCCTCTATTGAGTTCCTTCACTTATTGGAAAGTTCTGGAATATATGATCTTCTTTTACCCACTATATCATTTCCTTACACATGCACAGAGTAGATGGTCTGGTTTGTGCCAAGGAACTTGTTTCAAAAGTTTGATGGTTTGTAATTTTAATTTGTATTTATCGACAACCTTTTAATTAATCTCCCTAATGTAATTCTATTTGGTTGTTTAAAATAAATTGCTTAGAAATCCTATTATTCCTCTGAGATTACATCATACTGAATATTAATGATTCCCAGTGGCAACATAAATCACATGAGATTGATATTTAGCAGAATCTAGATGTGCAATTTGCGACTAAATATTCACCAAATAGCATATGAAGTATTAGATGCTGCTTCAAAAGTGAAATGTCTAACACACATACAAAATGTGAAATAAAATAGATGTATGCCTTATTTTGGTCAGCTTTGTCCATTAATAATTTGTTTAAATGGTGGATGAGTCATTCTACACTAATGAATTATGGTTGGGTAAATTCAATGCAGAAAATGCAGACTTGCAGTAATTTTTGTTAAGGTTGCATTAACATCAATGAAGATATACCACCACGGGGAATTTTCCCCTGTTCAGTATTTGAAACAAAATTGTAAATAGTGAGCCGAAGAAATTTTTTTCCCGGAAATGCTATATGACTGTACCCTGGGTAATTCTAGTTATTGTTCAGGAAGTGACTGCAATGACTGTAGACAAAAATGTTACGTTAGGCTTTCATTTCTATTGCTATTCAAGTAGCTAAAGTTGTCATTTTGTGCTGGATTGGATGCTTTGTTGATATCAGAAGCATTATACACTTCCCAATCTTTTTTTCTGCCATTGAGATTCTTGCCACAATCCTATCCATTGCTGTCCCTTTGTAAGACTGTTATCATTTTACGGACTATTTCTGTCCCAAATGAACACTGCTCACCATCTTTCCAAGAAGCATAGATAGCATTTTTAAAAACTTTTTGATACCTCTTGAATGAGAAACTATACGGAGTCACCTTGTGCCTTAATATATTGGGCCTTTTACTGCCAGTGGAAACAGTGGTGGATTTTGGGAAAGGTCAAGTGGCTCATTTTCAAGTCGTTAAGCTGATTTATTTACATGATTTCAGCCTCAACTTGACTGGACAGACAAACAAATTGTCAGCCGATTACCACTGTACTCAAAATGGAAAATGTCTATGCTAGGACACTGTAAATCAATGCTGAATTAATGCCAAAATGTGTCTGATACCTGTCATCTATCTAATCGAGCACAAAATAGGTGTTTCAGTTAAAGTAAATAGTCATAAAATATTGAAAATTTAACACACCTTCCCCATCTGTGCTACATCCATACCCCATGATAGAATAATTTTAGGTGCAAATCCCACTTATGGGAAACTACTGCACACAAGAACATAAGAAGGCATGAAAGGAGAAAAGAGCATCTGATCTTTCAAGTCAATTCTTTCCAAATGCACTCTACATTCTGTGTAGAATGGCCTTCAAGGCAAAGGTTTGTCCATTTACTTATATTTAAAAAAATAATGATCTCTCCTAAATTTTAGGAAATATTTTATATTTAATGCCTTGCTGAAAGATTCCTGATGAGTTTGACAAACTCGAACATTAGAAATGGCTGCAAAGAATTATGTTAATGACAACTCTGCCAGTTTATTAATTTACTACTAGTTACTTACTGTACAACATTTGGCCATCTTGTGAAACGTTTTGACTCGTATGATGTAAATGTCTGATAAGATGTCCTGCTGGATTATACTGTCTGTGGTAGTACTGCACACTCTTATTGTTATGTGCAATGTATTACCACTGATTGTGGTCTAGAGGTTAAGGAACTAGATTAATAGCCTTGAGATAAAATCAGGAAAGGGAGCCTGCCACTCTTACATGGTTTGACCTACATTTAGCTCCAGTTCTACACCACGGGCTGAATTTTACTAGCCCTCTGGGGATGGGCTGGGAGGTGGTGGGGGTGCCGTAAAATGGCGAAGGAAGACATTTGATGGAGTGCCTGTTGTCTTCCCGCCATTATGCCATCTTGTCAATGGCGGGGAAGGCAGAGTACGGCCCTACTGCCCAGAGGCCAATTGAGCCACTTAAATGGCCAATTAAGGACCTCTTCACACCACCGCTGATATTTTACCAGCAGTGGGTGGGCCCTCCGCCATATGGGAAAACTGCCAGGTAAACACTGGCAGCCTCCCAGCGGGCTCAGAGTGGGGTCCCTCCTTTTTGAGTGCTCTTCAGACTCCGGAGGGGCTCACTGGCAGCAGTGGCCCCCACTTTGGCAATGGCACTGCCTGTCCTCACCAGAATGTGGCTCAGAATGTGGCTGTGGTTCAGTTCATAGCATTCTCACCTCTGAATCACAAGGCTCAGGATTCAAGTCCCACTCCAGGGCTTGAACGCAAAAATCAAGGTTGACACTCCAGTGCAGTACTGAGGAAGTGCTGTCTTTTGGATGAGATGCCATGGTGGGCGGGTGTCAGTGCATGCGGGAGGCTATATGCATCAAAACATACCAGCGTGTTGGGAAACTGACTACAGCATGTTTGTGAGCGTGCAGGAAACCACCTGCAGGTCTGCTAGTAACAGATGCTAAAAACAAATTGACTGCATCTTTAAACAGGGATTCTGACTTTAACTGCCAGTGCTTGGATTTCCCAGGCCTCCTGGAACTTGCCAGGTTGAACAAGGTGAGGGGACAGCAGGGTTGAGCAATTGACAGGCTGGAAAGCCTTTAAATACAGAGACATGAGAGCTGCTTCTTTGCCTAGGTGAAAGACTTTTGATCACTGAACATCTTCTGAGCGTGTGCTTTCATTGCTTCGGAACTGATTTCTGCTACTCAGGTATTTTTTGACGTGGATCTGCATTTCCCAGCTGCCAGCCTTCTCAGCAGCATGACAACAGCTTATGCAGTTCTACCTTGGACCTCTGATGAGGAACAGGTGAAGCAAGACCACCAGCAAAATCACCAGCAGGAGCAGCCTTCTCCTCAGCCACCTGCACCCCACAAGACGGAGGGGATGGGCAAAAAGCTCCAGCTCACAGGAGGTGATACCCCAGCACTGGGTATAAAGGCAGAGGACTAGCTTTCTAGACCTGATTGAGCACCAGTGCCTCAGGAGGCTCAGACTCTCCTGTCAGATGGTTGCTAATATTTGCAGCTTCCGGGATGAAGACTTCCTGCCAAGTGGATCGGGCGGGTATGGTTTGCCAGCAGCTGTCAACGTCAACACAGCCCTGATGTTCTTCACCTCCAGCTCCTTCAAGACATCTGATAGTGAAATCCACAACATTTCATAATCTGCTGCACACAAGTGCATCTCCTGGGTGGCGGTAGATGGCATGTTTGCCTGGGCTGTCACTTATGTGCAATTCACTACTGACGAGGCCAGTCAGAATGAGAGGTCTCGAGGTTAAGGAACTTGCTGCTGCAGTTAGATGCCCACAGGTACCAAGAGTCAGATAGATGAACTAGTGGCACAAATCAAGATAAATGGTTTACATCTAATCCCCATGATAGAGACATGTTTACAAGGTGACCAAGGTTGGGAAATAAATATTGCATGGTACACAATGGTGCGAATTTTACAGACCCCCTGACTTAAGTGCTCGTGGTGGGGACGGGGTGTGGGCAGAAAATGCTCTGGCAGAGGCCCACCATGGGCCTCGATTCCGGGAAGGCCCAGCCCAATATTGCTGGCGGTGGCGAGGCCTCGTGGCAGTCCACCCTGCTGCTTGCCGACGGGAGACAAATTTAAATATGTAGGTTAATACAAATAAACAAATTAAGTGCCTTCACACTCCCGTGTGGGTATATGAGACGGAACACTGGTGGGGAGGGGGAAGCAGGTACGTTTTTCAGTGTGGTGGGGGGAGCGGCATCAGAGTCATCTCATTGGTGTAGTGGATGGTGGGAAGGGTTAATGTAAAGTGTATGAACTTTGGGGGGGGTGGTGGCGGGGGAAGATCATGTGCACAAGGTAAGTGTTTTGCAGGGGGAGAGGGCAGGTAATTAATTCTATGGTTTTTGGAGGGATGGGAGAGGGGGCAAGAAAAATGTATTTAAATTTTTCAAATCAATTTTACATTGATGCATCTTTAAATATTAAAATTGAAATGTTGGGCTCAAAGCCCTTTAGAAATGGTGCCAGTGCCTGCACAAAGGCTGCTGATGGAATTGCCGGGGACAGACAGCCCGCCCCCTCCACGCCATCCAGGTGGGCGGTCTACCCCAGCTATTTAAATGAGCCTCCACACTTAATATCGTGGTGGCTCCGCGACGTGCGGCCTGTGCGGGCGGACCACCTTTGTTTACAACTGCCACCATGCAACCTTGACAAATCAATTAGTAGTTTTTGACGATGCAACTGGTTGGTTAGATAAAGGGGAACCGTTAGATGTAGTATACTTGGATTTCCAAAAGACGTTCGATAAGGTGTCACCTAAAGGTTAATATGCAAGATAAGGGCTCATGGAGTTTGGGGCAATATATTAGCATGGATAGAGGATTGATTAACGGACAGGAAGTAAAGCAGGTTATGACTAGTGGAGCACCACAAGGTTCAGTGCTGGCACTCAACTATTTACAATCTACATCAATGACTGAGACCAGGGGTGGAGGGGGCGGGCTGTCCGTCCCCGGCAATTCCATCAGCAGCCTTTGTGCAGGCACTGACACCATTTTTAAAGGACTTTTTTGTCCGACATAGGAGTCGGTGAGCAAGTTTTGGAAAGATAAGGCATTAAAAATTTATCATACTGTGAACTCAAACAACAACAGAGGTGCATTTTTGTGAAGATGAAGCTTTAAATGAAAAGCTTAATTTACTTACATTCTCCTCAGTATCTTGAAGGCTGATTTGGTGAGATACCTGGCATTGTTTTTGCTTGCACAGGTAGTTAATGTCTGCCCACACACTTGATGTGGCGATATGGAGTATTCTAGATAAATGTACATCTTTCAGGGGTGACCATGATGTTTTGATGCCTTTCATTCTTGAAAAAAATTGTTTACAGCAATATATACTGCCAAACGATGCAATGAATCGAAGGGCATGTTTTGTTAGATTTGGATACGACACTGTTGGAACATATTGACTATAAAATGTAAGAAAGTCATGCTCTATGAAAGCTCTCTTCACGTCACTGCCTTTTTGGCTCTCAATTAGTTCTAGTTGGAAATACGTCCTGAGTGTTAACAGCTTCAGTTCCAAATGGATCTGCGAACAACTTCACTTCATCATAGTGTTCCCTGAAATCCACAAACCTTAGTTTGAATTCATCTCTCAAGCTGCAGATCAGCACACAATACCTTTCATGGTCCATGGGTAAAAGAAATAGGGCCTGCTGGGTAAAAAAAAAATCACTAACCTCTTTTTCCAGCAATTCTTCACTTCACTCACCATGCACCAGGAGTGGAAACACACTGTCACTGTATTCTCACCTTCCCCCACCCCATCTCCATGTGCTCACCCTCCCCACCCCCCTACCATTTCTGCATGTTCATCTTCCCCACGCACCCCCCCATTGCTTGTGAAAATGCACAAAAGGCCTGAGATGCAATTACCCAAAGTTAAAATTCACTCAAATAAACCAAAACACAAGCTGAGCCCTCCCCCCACTCCACTTGGGCACTGCACAGCTCTGGGTGCTCACTTCCCTCGTAGTTGCTTGTGAAAATCCACAAAAGATGTGAGGTGCACTCAAATAAACCTAAAGACAAGCTAAGCCCTCCCCCAATCCTCCAGGCTATTTCCCCCTTTGCCTGCGTGTAGCCTTCTCCCTGCAGTCATAGACTTCTCTGTGCGGTCTTCTCCGTATGGCCTTCTCCAATGTCGTAGCACACTCAATTTTCCCCACCTCCCGATGCTTAATTTTATAATGGGTCACTTGATTGAAAATGGATGCTCCCAGTGGTTGGCGTCCCCACATTGAAAAAATGGATCCTCCCACTGGTTGCCATTCCCAGTTTGAAAATCAACACGATTGGTGATTGGCCCCAAAAGGCAATGGGAGTGGCAGCCCCTGGATCGAATCAGCAAGCTGCACCATGCTTGACAGGCCTCGGCAGGCTGGATTGTGGCCCGCGGGCCTTAGGTTAAACAACCCAGACTTAGACAAAGAGATCGAGAGTTAATGTATCTGAGTTTGCTGATGAGACGAAGCTAGGTGGGAATGTGAACTGGGAGGACACAAAGGGGCTGCAAAGAGATATAGACAGTTTTAGTGAGCTCGCAACAAGGTGGCAGATGGAGTATAATGTGGGGAAGTATGAAGTTATTCACTTTGGTGTAAGGATAGAAAAGCAGAATATTTTTTAAAAGGCGTTAAACCTCTAAATGTTGATGTTCAGAGGGACTTGCATGTACTTGTACAAGGAACGCAAAATTAGTAGGCAAGTACAGCAAGCAATTAGGAAGGCAAATGGCATGTTGCCCTTTGTTGCAAGTGGATTGGAGTACAGAAATAAGGCAGTCTTTCCTCAATTGTACAGGGCTTTGGTGAGACCACACCTTGAGTACTGTGAGCAATTTTGGTTTCCATATCTAAGGAAGGGTATACTTGCCTTGAGGTGGTAGATTGAAGGTTCACTAGGTTGGTTCCTGGGACTATTAGGATTATCCTGTGATGAGAGGATGAGTAAATTGGCCTATAGTCTGGAGTTTAGAAGAATGAGAGGTGATCTCATTGAAACATGCAAGATTCTGAGAGGCTTGACAGGATAGGCACTGAGAGGTTGTTTCCACTGGCCGTGGAAGCTAGAACATGGGGACAAAGACTCAGGACAAGGGACGAAATCATCTAGGACTGAGGTGAGGAGAAATTTCATCAATTAGAGTGTTGTGAATTTTTGGAATTCTCTTGTTGGAAAATTGTGGATTTTCCATCATTGAATATATTTAAGGCGGAGATAGAAAGATTTTTGATCACTCAGAGAATCAAGAGATATGGGGAGCAGGCGGGAAAGCAGAGTTGAGGCTGAAGATCCGCCATGACCATGTTAAATGGCGGAGCAGGCTTGAGGGGCCGTATGGACTACTCCTGCTACTATTTCTTATGTTCTCCAGTGTGTTGTCCTCTGCAGCAGTCAGGGAGGGTATGACGAGAGGGCCAACCCCAGGTCGCTGCTTCTCCATGGTGTTCTGTGCTCTCTTCTCCTGCAAGGAGAGAAAGAAGATAGTCATGAATGTGAGAAATGGATTGTGCTGAGAGGATGGAAAGACAACATTTTTGGAGGGTGATTGTGAGGGATGGGTGTGAAATGGCAATTAGATGATTGTAACAGTGGTGGCTGTTCAGATGGGGATATGAGTAGGTGCCTGGAGACTGAGGAATGGGTGAATCTGCCAGGTGTGTTGGTCTGAGGAGTGCTGTGCAGCAGAAGGCTGGGAATTCAGAGTGAGGGGGTTGGCACTTGAATGTCGCTTACCTTAATGAGGTAATTTAACCTCTTGCATGAGTGAACGACCACACTCCAGCTAATGATCTCCTTAGTCACTTCCAGCCATGCTTGCTTGAGTTCCAAGGTAGACTTGTTCCTCCCATCCACTGGGAACAAAATGATTCTGCAGGATGGTCTGCAGCATGATCACCAGAGAACTGTGGCGCAGCCTTCCCTCCATGAGATTCCATCACTAGAATTAATGATTCTCATTTGACAGTTGTGGAATACTTTCATTCTATTTCTTGCCAGTGCCCCTTGAAATACTGAAGCTTCAACCGTTAGGTGTGGGTCACAATCACACTCGCCCACTCCAATTAGTCAGAAAACCCAGAAGCAGAAGATGTTCATGCCGTAGCTCAGTTAAAGAGCCACGGAAAAGCCTCCTCCATGAAATTTCAGGTTCTTGACCTGCTGCTGGCCTCCCCCAGTATGACCAGGTCCAAATGTTAAAATTCAGCCCATAAAGTCTGCAGGAGCTTTATAGACGGCCATTCTTATTCCAATCATGGCATATTTAGACAGCCCATCTCCCCCAGTGCTAAGCAGGAATTTCAGCCCACAGATTCCTTTTGCATTTAATTACAGCATGGAGGAAAATTACATGAGGGGGAGACCCTTTGACTAAATTTTCCATGCCATGATAGCTTGACAAGCCATTTTCACTGCTTTACTGCCAAGGGAAAATAAGGAAAACTTGCCAGCAAAGATTAAGTGCTGCAACTGTATTTAGGGAGGTAAATTAACATAATTTTATTTCATAGCTTACTGGCAGTAAATTACCATACTTAGGGCCAAATGGTAAATAGATACTATTTGCCACCTAAGTGCCTTAACTTATCACATATAGTTTAGAGTGGTACTCTGGGAAAAATAATGATCAGAAGGCACAAGTAATGAAATATATCTTGGCCTTTTGGAACTAGGTGGGTGGGGAATTAAAGTATACATCTGACACCTGATTAAATAATTCTGGTCAATTAGATCAGCCAACTTCCTCTGATAAGAGGTTATTTCAATGATTTGAAGTATAACAGAATGCCTAAATTGTAATTGTTTTTCTCTAATCTTTATTTCTGAGAATGCCAGGCCTATTCAGAAACAAGGTGAATCATTAGGAGTGACCATTCCGCTTAACTGTAGATGCTTATTTACTGAGTAGCTTTTAAATAAAAACAAAATTACTAAAAGTACTTCTTCTGTTAGAACATTGCAGAAATATAACAAAGGCAATTTTGTGTTAAGTGTATGCTTTCATACTCACAGTAAATGTTAATTTGTCACTTGAACCTTACTTGAATCAACTGTTATGAATGCTTTGTAGGATGGTTATGTTTTAAAAACTGTGATCTTTAATGCAGTGTAAAATGGACATTCGGAGGAGACATGTGACCTCATTTCAATTCTACCCAGAGGCAAGCCAGGGGTATTGGTTACCATGAGAACAAGGAACCCCAATCCAAGACCCTTTTGAAAGCAAGGTCTAAGGTTGTAACACCTAAAGCACAATGAGTTTCGCCCTCCCAGACTGACAAATTATAAACAGGGAGCCAGGGGCTCTAAGATGCAAATCTGAATAGCAATTTTTAACACATGGAAACATAAGAAGGCCCAGGTAGTTTTGCTATGGTCATGCTTATGGAATCTGAGAATTGTAAAAGGCAAATGACCATTGACATTTGATCTGAATAAATGTGACGGACTTTCCTGGGTCTGGAGACTGAAAGGAAGAAACAAGGACCAGCACCTGCTGCACAGCCTGAAGAGAGAAAAAGGGACTAGTGGCTGTTTCTGAGAAAACAGCTTTTCTCAGATCACCAATACAGCAAAAAGCTGCTAAAATTTGAGCCTGGTTGGTTCAAAGGCTTGAGGTCTGCAGAGAAGAAAAGACCAACAGGGTCACCAGAGATTGCCTTATTAACAGAAATTCAATTGAATGTGATTTGATGAAGTGAGCGAAGAGGCTTCAAGAAGGACTAGGAGATCCAACCCATTGCAGCTGGGAGGAGTTTGGGACATCTAACCACAAGGATACCCTTTTAACTGAGAACACTGTGTAACGTATGAACGTGGTGGGGGTTTTCGAGAGTGTTGATAAGTTAATGGGAAATATCTTTCTCTGAAATTTAATGTATTAGCTATTTTTTAATTAATGTTGATTTTTAGTTTAATTGTTATAGTAAAAGTCTTAAAAGGTGAAATCTTGTCATGCAATCCTTTATTCAGTCTGAAGAATTCTTATCCCTAGTTTTAAAGTTAACAGTCTCTATTGAAATCATAACACAACCTATACCAAAAGTAATAAAAACAAGAAATGCTGGAATGCATTTCTTGTTCTTATTTCAGATTTCCAGCATCTGCAGTATTTTGCTTTTATTTTACAATACCAAAAGTAATTCTTTATACATAAAAATTTCAGTTCAACATCTGTCCAAGGTTGAAGCAGTGCAGATATAGGGGCACATTTTTCTCCCCCCTCCTGGGCACAAGTCGGGTAGATCGGACAAGAAATGTTCTCCACCAGATCTTAATTGACTTGCCTTTATTTGTGTTTTTGGATCATCTGCAAAGGTCCAATATACCCCAGGCACAGGTCTACCCCTTGGCAGGGCTCTGGACCTAATAATGAGAGTGAATATCCAACCATTGTTGCATGCCTGAAATATTTGCAGCAGCAGTAATAGTTGCTGGCTTCAGGGTCTTCAAGCTACTGTTTACAAACTGCAGCCAGATGGCATCCAAGCACAACAATCCATGGAGTACTGATAAGCAAAAGGTCCTGTCTTTTTGGGTACTCCTTGACCTTGCTACCTGCATTCCTCATTCCTCTGTACAGCTCCTCCAATCTGAGGAGGTTAGACACAAGCCACGATGCCTACTAACTGCTGGAAGTCCTTCTTGACAGTTGCCCACCTGGCATCCCTACAGGAAAATGAAGTAGGAGGTAACATTACTACCTTATTTAAGTGGCTATGCCTGATTGCAGTATAAGGATTCTGCAAGTCCTCGGAGTTGCTATTTGAACTTTACTACTCGGTTAATTATCCTTCAGATGTTTCCCTGTGCTGATTCTGATTCTGATTAAAGTGCCCTGGGCATTTTTCAATTTCAAAGAAGCTCTATAAATGCACATTGTTGCAGTTGTTTATTTAATCAGCATATAAGCAGTGAAATATAAGACAGAATTATGTTTGGTTGAAAGAGCTTACATTTACATAGCACCTGATCATATCCTCACCACATCCCAAAGCACTTTACAGTCAATGGATCACTTTTGAAGCGTAGCTACTTTTTGTGTGAACAAACATAGCAACTAATTTTCTCACAGCAAAATCTCACAAACAGTAAATCAATGAATAAGCAGATTATCTGTCCTTGATAGAAGTAGAAGGGAGAACTCCCTGCTCTTCTTTGCAGAGTGCCATGAGAATCCTTTTCACCTGAGTAAGCAGACAGCACGCAATGATGGTGCACAGGAATGGAAAGGCCTGAGGATTGTCCTAAACTTCGTCCTCCAACCGCATCATAATATTGCAGGTGAGCTGTGGTCGCCAATTTGGCACAGGTCTCCTTAGCCCTGGACTTTCCTTCTTGCCCCATCCAATATCAACTGTTGCCAAGGCCTAGAGGTAAGTCTGGGAGGTGAAGAATCAATGGGGTGGGAGTAAGGGTGGGTCAGCAGTGGCTCGCAGTTGTTTGCGGAGCATGAAGGAGTATTCCTGATCCATCTAACTCTATAATGACAATGTTTCTGTAGATTTTGAGACTTTTTTTTTTTGAAAGCCTTCCATTGGTCCCTGATTAGGCAGATCAAAACTTGTGATATGGAAGCACTAACTAGTTCAAACAAATGTTAAAATCCAGGTCTGAAATCAGCGCAGGAGCTTCATTCCTATATTGAAACGAGGTCTGCATTCATTATGAGCAGCCAAAGGACTCAACCGATTAAAAGTAGCCTGAACGCAATGCAGATCAGACACAGGGCTCTGTCTTGCTAATTTGGTTATTGTCACCCCCATTTTAGGCTCATAAAAGAGATGCAACAGTGTGGAGGTGAGACTGCAGCATTTCTGACAATGCAGTAATCTGTCAGGAATGAAGTGATTATGTGCTCGAATCCTGACTTAAAAATGATTGTGCTGCTAAATGAGCTGAGCGCACAATCTTCAAAGTAAAGAACTGCTTTCAGCCAGTAATAACTATTTTCTTGCAATGGGAACAGGAAGGAAAGAAAGGAGGTTTTAGTCAAATTTGATTTTACATATTTGATTTAGAAGTTCGAGGTTTACACTGTAGCAATAAAGGAATCCTTGATGTTAGAATAGCTCAAACCTGGTAACATTCATGTTTATTCCAGTGTCAAAGTGCATGAGCTGGTAACAAATAAAGCTGGGTGGAGCAGGAATGTCTTGATCACAGACCTGCAAGTTAACTCTGCTTCTCTCTCTACAGATGCTACCTGACCTGTTGAGTTTCTCCAGCACTTTCTGCTTTGCTGCCAGACTGACAGCAGCCCCACTCTTCAACAGTGAGGTAAGTATTCCTTGGCAGCTATCAGGAAACAGGTGCTGGGGCGCTTGAAATAGGGCCCCACTACCAGCTACACAGCTGACAAAAGGTTCCTCACTGTGCTGGATGTCCCGCCTCTGCCAATGTAATATGGGGTGGGGGTGGGGGTGGGGAGGGGGGAACTGCTCGACTCATGGATGTCAATGAGCCTCCACACGTGATATCGCAGGGGCTCAGCGGCAGCCACTGACTGTGGGCACACCGCTGAGTTCAAAGGATGCCGCCGTGGGGTGCATCGCCCGCATAAAATTCAGGCCACTGAGTGCACACTGGAATTTGTGTGTGGAGGTCAGGGGCACCTGCAGACTTTGTCATCCATTAATTTTAATTGGGCCATACTCTGCTGAAAAAAATAATGGCATCTGAACAATGCATGCCGTTGTTAATGTGCAAATCGGCCAGCAACCTATGTGAGGAAGAGATACCCTGTGAATTGCAATTTGCCACAAATCACTGGACAATTTGCACCATTCTATCATTAGTTTTGTGAAAACAGGATCTCATGCTTAACCTCTCTGTGGTTTTCATGAAGTTACTGCATTTCCATATTAATTGACCATTAAACTTGCCACAAGATATTAAGTCTAGTAATTAATAGTGTAAGTACCCTTTTAACACCATGATGATTGGTAATAATTGCCAATCAACCTCCCTTGTCCAGAAAGTGAACAATTAAAATTGTGAAGTCTCATTCCTCCAGGTAGTGAATTGTTTATGTTTTAATTTTTTTTTCTTAATTTTCCTGTTTCTTTTTCTCTCCCTTAATCTAATCTTTCTTTCCCTTGCTTTATTTCTTTTTCTCTACCTGATGTGACATTGAATTCACCTACTCTAATTCATCCTCCTTCTCAGTTCTTTGTTAATTTCTCAATCCTGAATTCTCATTGGTTACGGAGATACATTGCTGGTCCTCTTATTCACCAAGGGCCCAGATACCCAGGTGCCTAGTTATCAGCTTGCACTTCCAGAAACTTATAGGGCAAAACACTTTTAAGCTGAAGGGTGCAAGTGCAAGCTAACTAACAGGGCAGAATGCGAGATGCCCTGCTCCAGTAAATTTTAGCCCACTATGTACCCTGCCATATATATAGGATATAAAAATATACAGATTCACCACTAGATGTCACTGACTTATTTAATTAATATTATACTTATATGCTGAAGATAACTAGAGACAAAAGACCTAGAAATTTGATGATGCTGCACCAGTTTTTCAGACATTAAATGGGTGCTTAAGCCTCCAATATAGCATAAGCAAAATGATCGGCATCGGGATCCCGTGCCTGAAACAGGTGTCTGCCCATTTTGTGTTTGCAAATAAGGAGCCTAACATCTGTTTGAGGGCCCCTGTGTAAAATTGAATTGCCTGCCTACCACCTGCACCCCCCACCCCGATTGCAGCCGGCAACGGATGTGTTCACGCAAACCGGGTATACATGGGTACCTGCATGTGTTCTACTGTTCCTCCTGATCTCACATTAAAACTGTTGACTGCTGTAGGCCACCACTCACGCCATCTTTCCCCATTGCCATCTTTGACCCCTTCCTGATAGCCTTCCCTCTGCTGGTCACCTCCCCCCTTCTGATTACCCTCCCTTTTGCAGTCACCCCTCTCCTGTGTGCCTTTCCTTACCCTTTAAGTACTTATATGAGGGCAACTGCCAGCAATGCATCAGCCTGAATTTCTGAACTGCCTGGGGACACCCAGCAAGTGTCCGCAGCTTGCTGGTCTAATTTAAACAAGACCAGAAACCCAATATCAAGTACGAGTCAGGACTACCTATTCAAGGATAGGGATAGATCCCTGTAGCCAGGTTGCACTGGAATTTTGAGGCCAGAATATCATTACTACATCACCTTGCTTTCCATTCACAGAAATGTGCAGTACAGAAGGAGGCCATTTAGCTCATCGTGTCTGTGCCAACTCTTTGACAGAATTATCCAATTAGTTTTACCTCTTGCTCTTTAGCCATAGCCCCGAAAAGTTCTCCTTTTCAAGTACACGGATGTATTCAATTCCCTTTCGAAAGTTACTCTTTAATCTGGTTCCACCACATTTTCAGGCAGTGCATTCCGGATGGTAACAACTTGTTGCATAAAAAAATCCTCCTCATTTCTCCCCTGAATTCTTTGCTAATTATCTTAAGTTTGTGACCTTGAATTCATTATTAGCCTCCTGAATGGATCTCAGCTTTAGAATTCTAAATCTAACCATGAAATACAAGTTTGGTTGTCATCCTATTTGTGTTCCATTTCTACTAAATTTGTCAGTTTAATTCACAAACATATTGGGATAGATTTCACAGTCAGCTGGTGTTCGCTAATGACTTTGAAGAAAGCTGCCCACAAAGTTTTAGTGATCTCTGTGGCATGGATTTCCCCTTTCACGACATTAGTCTGAATTTGGTGTCAAATTAAGGGGATCTCCAGGCATCAGCAACAGTGATGTCATCAACCAGGGTAAGCCGGCAATCACGTTGTATTATACTCACAGATAGAAAATCAGGAAGTAAAATACACTGAAATTTTCACTTTCAATTAAAAATTTTAGAGAGAGCAAACCAAATGATTGAGACAGATACATGGGATTAAGGTAGAAGTTGAAATATCATAAGCAAATATTTTAATTTTTTTAACATAATTGAGAAATTTGACATTGCATAAATATAAGACTACTTTTTTTTCAGAGACAGTGAGGCTGTTCAACAGTAATTACTAACTTAGTATACTGTTAAAAAAGCCATTACACCCCATTCAACAAGGTGCAATCTTCTCAAGGGAGAAGATGAGTGAGACTAATAGCTTTAAAGAGCACGTTTTCATCAATTCAGTGATTTCTACTTGATTGCAATCTGGGGGGACTTCAATAGTGCATTCTGTGGAGAAGTGTAGAATCACTGATAGCAACTTCTAATTTCCGTGTTTAACTGCGCATATTCGGACTCCAGAAGTTGCTATCAGTTTCAGAGGAGAAATGACGGCAAACGTTGACAATTTCACTATCATTACTACCACAAAGTACAGGCCATTAGACCTAACATGAATTTGCACTTAATCACTGCAGCCAGGATACAGTTAAGGGCATTACCAACATTGCCAATCCATATTCTGGCATCAAACACCAACAAATGTGTTAAGTAGCAGATCAGATGAATAAGAAAGTAGGCGCTTTTGGCCTGTGACTTTTACTTAATATAAACAAGATGCTATTCAGGAAATTATTAATGTGCTCAATCCATTTTCCAGCAACAAACATCAATGTTCTGTATATTCACTGTCATGTGCTATGCTTGATGGAGATGTGGCATTGATTAAGTCTTTGCACCTGATGATTTCCTGTTTTAGTCTACCTCCCCACTGTTCTTCTGCATATGCACAGAGCTGCTGCTTTAGATTCATAATGGCATTTAGAAGTAAAAATTGATTTCTTTTTAAAAGAACAGCAGAATAGAAACAAATGGTTTCCGACAGATAGATGTTAGCCCCATGTTTGTGCTTGTAGCGACATAACTGTGCATGAAAGTTCTGCTCGACATGTTGCAGAGTCTCACACGCTGTGAAGAAAGAACACCACTTGCTGCTTCATGAATTTACTGAATATATTTGAAAAAACATGATCAGAATTTTCACTGCCTATCTGAAACTTGCACTGAAAGGTCAAAACAGTTCATCCCTCCCAGTGGGCTCTCTCGTGGGTTGGTGCACTGTGTAGTTGTTCTGAACCACAAAGGAAGGAAAGTGCTGATTTGATCTTTGAACTGTACTAAATTAGCTAATCTCAACATGGTCAGTGATAGAGTACTATAATTGCCCTTACTGTTCCTGGATTGGCAAGCCTAATCACTGTCCAGTGACCTGATTGTTAGTGAGAACATGATTGGGTAATTTGCCACAGCTCATTTGAAGGCACATTTAGCCCCATCTATCTGGTGCAAAGCATGGGCCTCCTCTGCCCTGGACTCTCCCCTCCCTTCCTGTACACAAGACGCCCTCGGAGCCTGATCTTGCCACTTTCATTGAAGTCACAGAAAAAAAAAAACCAGGCTGGGTGTATAATGAATGGCTGATCCAACCCTGTTAAATTTGGGAAGTTATCCCCAGGGTGATAATAGGATGAAACTTCTCAAAAAACTACATACAATGGCCTTTAAATTAGATCGGCTGCATCCATTTTACAGGGTAAAACGGGCACCCAGGAGTTCAATATGGTAGGTGGCAGTGTACGCTCATTCCACATTAGATGTGCACCTTCCATCATATACCAAGGTGCACATCTGGTGTGGAATGAGTGTACAATGCCAATCCAGTGGTCCTTAAGGGGACTGCTGGAGGTTGCCACTGGTAAGTTTGAAATTTTTTATTTGCATTACTGTGGAACTAGCAGGAGAACTCCTTTAAATCTGCGGACTGCTGCCCGCACCTCCACTCCACCCCTCCAATTGCCCGCCCACTCCTCCCCCCTCAGATTCTCCCAACAACCCTGGCTAATCTTGGTGCCTCCCAGGAATGGAGAACTGTCTCTGGGGCTGTGACTGGCATCAGCAGGTTGCCAGTAATAAACAAACAGTGTACTAATTTGCTGTTGTCTCACTGCTAGCCTCATTAGGCTCTGTGCAACATGTGCTGCACCGCATAGCACTCTGATAAGGCATGATGCAATTTTTAGGCCAATTTTTTTTTGGAAGTTCAGGGAATGTTGTAACATAGACCAAAATGGCAGCCATTGTGTGCCAGTAGCATTGCAGACTACCCTGGGATGAGTGACAAGGCAGTGACCTAACTGAGAGAAGTGCAGGCAATATTATAAATAGGGAGGGAGTTCGTTTTGTCTGTTTTTCAGAGGTTTTTCTATACTTTGTCTGAAAATTTGCTTTATTTGTTTTGTGATCTGTATTTCATCCCAGCAAATGATGATAATCCCTACATGTACTTTTGTTGGTGTATTGCAGTAATGTTTTATTGTTCCCGTGTTTTTATCACAAAAGAATTTGGAGTTGGTCACCTGGAAATGTAGTGCTGAATTTTATGAGCTCCCTTAGGCTGGGAATGGAGGCGGGGGGCCCATAAAATTGTGTTGGAAGCTGGGAGGCAGAGTGCCCATCACCTTCCCGACACCTTCCAATTCAATCCAGAGTGGGGAAGGCAGAGGACAGCCTTCCTACCTCAGGCCAATTGAGGCCCTTAACTGGCCAATTAATGTCCACTTAGTGGCCTCTTTACACCTCCGCCTTAATTTAATTGAAAGCGGAGGGGCCCGATGCCTCAGGGAGATGTCTCCAGGTAAAAACAGATGGCCTCCTAGCGGGGTCGGGGGGGGGGATCCCCATTGCCTTTGGGGGCAATGCAGGACCCCTCCGGCGGTGATTACCGCCTCCCCCACCCTTTTAAATTCTTCTGGCTATATCACCCCTTGTGGAATTTTTGAGACTTCTCCAGCCATCTGCATTTGTACAGAGTTTGCTTTCTCCCCTCAGTTTCTCCAGTCTCCGTGGACTGCTATGGACCCTTTGGGTACAATACTGTGCTTCCTGCTAAGTCATTGTCCAGCAATAGGTGTAAACCCTGCATGGGTAAGCTCGGAATGATTCCGACTGTCGCTACCCCAGTGGCCAACTTACTCTGTAGATAAAATTTAACTAATGGAACCTTCAGGCATTTGCCAGTAAGCCCTTTTACTAACATTGTGATATTTGTTCTGCTTTCTGGTGGCATTATTGTCAGTTTGGCTACCAGTACTGTTTGAAAACAACTGGTATCTCTGAGATGCTTGTCTGGTGCCTGGGACACAGAAGGAGTCATTTTACTTTGTGCAAAAAGTTCTGCTATGTGTTCTGTTCTTGAGTTATATTAGAACAGAGGATTATAACTTTCAAAGCCACAGACACAGGCTTGACTGCAGCACCTCCTGCTTTTTTTTTATTTGCATACCAAACAATTGGTCTGGACATGCCCAGATTTGCCACACTGGAAACGTATTGGGCAGACCCCAACTGATTTATCCCCTGGGTTCCTTCTTTAAAAGTTGGAGACTGGTCAGGTTTTCCTTCCCTGCTCTCCTTTTCTCTTGTGCTCATTTCTACTTCCTCTGCATCTCTGCTATCTCACTCTAGCTGGTACGAGTTACTAGACCGAAATTTATTCAGAGTTAGGGATTTATGTATGAATTCCTAGTCGTTGGTCATTTTTGCTGCTTCCCTTACTCGTGTGGCTCTTTGTTCTTTGATCTGGGTTCTTATACTACTTGGGATGCTATTTTTAAATTCTTCCAGCAACATCACTTCTCTCATATTTTCATATGAGGGTTGTAGCTTGACAGACCGTATCCAGCGATCAAAAGCCATATGTTTGATTCTTTTGAATTCAATGTAAGTCTGTGTGGGTCTTTTCCAGGTGTGTTGGAATTTCTGTCTATATGCTTCTGGTGCCAGTTCATATGCATTTAGAATTGCAATTTTAGTTTGTTCATAATCAGAGGAATTTTCTTCTGATAACAGGGAAAGCTTCACGAGCTCTACTCACAAACTCAAATTGTAAGAGGAGAGTCCAGAAGTCTTTTGGCTATTTTAGCCTGATAGCTATTTTTTCAAATGAGATCAAATATGACTCAACCTCCTCCTCATTAAATTTTAGCATGAGTCTTGAGTGGAGGATATGTTATGCAGTCCGTCACCGCAGATTGGTGGCGCATGGGAGATATAGTTAGGTCGGAGGTGTTTTTTGGGATTTCCGATGGCGGGCTATTATAGAGGATAAGTTGGTGACGGGTTTGTGGCATTCTAGGGCTCCTCCAGGGTGGTGGCAGATTGCAGCTTTGCATTTATTTAAATAGCATAAATACGCATTACCCTATGCATAGTTAGGAATCAGTCCTACCTGCCAGATTAACTGAATGGCGAGCGCTATTCTAGTATTACACGTTTCATGAATGTTTCAACGTGGTGTGCAACAGTCGATTTGTACAATTGAGTCTCAGGTCTGTGCACGTCTCTTTTTCACTCAGCCGCTAAACTAATGCCAGCATTTGGAATGGATGTTTACCTCCAGGCTAGGGTCAAGCAAGGGTGAACCATCTCAGGGGATGGTGGCGATGGCGTGGGCGGGTGCTACATGGAGGAGCAGGGGAGGGAGTTGGGGAGGACAGGGTGGGGCTGATTGAGTGAATGGAGGATAGGGGGTTAAGAAGGGCAGAGTCCAGGGTGTGTAGTGGTTAATTTTGACGATGAGGCTGGCTGTGTGCAGGGGGTGATGGGTTGATATGTTCCTGTCAGAAAACTGATGGTCATGAGAGGCCTAAAAGGAGGGAGGATCACTGTCGTCATCAGAGTCCTGTGTGTCTACACCAGGTACTGGCTGTCAGAAAGTACAGTCACAGGGGGCAATTGTATACAGTAGGGGGGAAGGTTGAAACTTAGGGCTGGGTATTTGAGGTCATCATAGGTAAGGGATTGTGAATCTGTAACTATATCAAGGTGGATTCTTGGAGGTTCAAGGGTAAGAGTTGGCAGTTGGATGGTGATGGGAGTAAGGACAGTGGGGGAGGGATGGCATGTATAAGTTGATGATGAGCTGGTCCATTGTAATGGGGGGAGGTTGTATGGTAACAGGGGGAAGGGTGAGGGTTAAGTTGGGTGGGTCAAGGGTGATGGGTGCAGGCTGGAAGGTGGAAGGAGGTGGTTGGAAGGTGAGCAAACTTGCCTGGTATCGCAGACACAACATTTTCTGGAAGTAGAATGCAAACCACGTGTCTAATCAAGGAATGCAAGTCAATTGGGAGGAGAGAAATGATGGTGGAGGGATCTCCTGCTGCATGCAAATGTAAGGCACTTGACAGCGATCCGCTCATGACTTTCATGGTGCTTCTGAATATCATGGTGCTTCAACAATTGAAAAGCTGCAAAGACATGTGTCTCATACACGCAATTTGTTCTCCCACATGCGAACAATTGCAGAGGGAGAGACTGAGGAGGGATCTTAGTGATAATGGATGATGCTTCAACAGGAGCAGGCAGCACAAGAGGTGAAGCTGCTCAGAATGAAGCCATCCAGGAAAGGCATTATCGAATACAGACGCTGGCGTGTCATTGCATCCTCAGGACAAGGACACTTTACCTTCAGATATCTGAGAGGCAATGCCAAAGAAGCATGAGGATGTGACTTGCAATGGTGACAGAAATGTGTACGATCCTTCAGCATTACTTGCAGCCACTTGTTTTCATTGGGAGCCCCATGCCACTTACCCTCAAGGTTGCTGTTGCACTTAATTTCTTTGCTACCAGGGATCTACGGGTGACATATGTGATATCTCGCAGTCTGCGACCCACATGTGTATCAAAGGTGACCAATGCCCTTTTTCAACATGCCAATGATTTCATCTACTTACCTGGAGATGAGGACAGGCAGGCAGCAAGGTCTGTGGCTTTTGGCACCATTGCTGGCTTCCCTAGAGTGCAAGGGGTTATCAACTGTACTTAAATGGCCATTAGAGCTCCCTGCAACTAGCCTGCTGTCTTGGTTAATCGGAAAGGCTTCCACATTTGAAACGTGCAACTGGTTTGTGACCACAGGAGAAGAATCATGCATGTTTGTGCACATTCCCAGGGAGCTGTCATGACTCCTACATTTTGAGGAACTCCCAGCTGCCAGCAGTATTTGTGGAACCAGCCAAAGTGCACAGATGGATCCTGGGTGATAAGGGTTACCACCCTTTGTACATGGTTGATGACACCAGTACGTCATCCCCAAAGCACTGCTGAAGAGAGGTACAATGCTGCACATACATCCACCAGAGCCATCATTGAACACACCATTGGCATGTTGAAAATGCAATTCTGTTGCCGTGACTGGCCTGGAGGGGCTCTTCAGTACGCACCACAGAGGGTATCATGATTATTCATTGCCTGCTGTGCCTTGCACAACCTTGCAATTAGACGCCTTAGAGGTTTTATTCATCTTTGCAATCTTAACGAGGCGTGGTTGAACTTTCATGTGATTGGCATTTGAAATCATCCATGGGTTACGATGAATGAGACTATATACCACTGCAAGCAACGTTAAGTTATGACCATAGAAAACAAAAGTAAGGATTGACAGTATTGGCAAAAGTTATTAATTATCAATTGGAAAACAGACATCATTGAAGAGTGAAGGCTAAAATTCCAATGAGATATGGACATTGGACATTTCCTGAGATGCTCTGCAAACATCATTGCGTTCCTGCCATCGGCCTCCAAAAAACTTATTTGTATCCATCTGTAACCAAGAAAAACATTAATGAGAGTGGATCAACTTTTTCAAGGAATAAAAATGTATAAAAATATTTTAATACATCTTTGCATTCGTTAACATTTCTATATCACCAGTGCCACCTTCATGCTCAAAACTGTTTCAATTTTCTTTACCTGCTGCTACGTTGAGGTGTTACCCCTGCATTAACAGCTGAGATGGAGGCAGTCTGTTCAGTGTGCTGCTGTGGATGACCGTGGTGGGCATCCTCTGGAGGAGCGGGGCCTTGATGGCACCATCCTACAGGGGATCTGCAGAAATGGTGCTTGAGTATCCCCTGTGTGGTCACCTGCTGGAGGTAAGGGAGTCAATGTCGGTGGGGAAGAAGAGACGCAGCTTTCCCTGGGGAAGTCCAGAGAGGAAGGTACCCGGGCAGAAGACTTGCACTCTTCCTCCATCTGTGTGCACGATGGCACCTGCCTGTCTCCCTGAGGGGAAAGAGCACCTGGAGGGAGGTCCAGGTTCCTCGTCCCCGTCTGGCTTAGACTCTGCTGCATGGAGCCCACAGCAACAGCGATGGAGTGCAGGTTAGATCGCATATGGCTTGAATGCTCAACCAGATTCCCCACGGAGTTCTGCATTGAGGAAGCCAAACTCTCAAATGCCTGGGACATGGCAGACGTCATGGCCAGCATGGACTCCTCCATGGCATGCGCAAAGGCACGCATAACCTCAGGCATCTCTGACATATTTTCCACATGGCTTTGCTGCACATCCAGCAGACTTGTCATAGCTAGAAACAGAGGATCATCATGAACGTGGGGCTGAGCAGGGGCCTGGTGCCCAGCAGTCCTCTGATTGTTAGGGGACCCGGCTGGCACATGCTCTCTCAGCTGCTGGGATGTGTCTGTGTTGTGCACAACAGATTGAGACCCAGCTTCTAATCTTAAACTCCCCAAGGACCGTGTGGATGTATCTGTGGTGGTGGAGGTGGAAGAAGAGGCAGGTGGCGGTGCACTCTCTGGGGAATTGGCTTCTTCTTCCTCCCCCGAGAAAGGTTCTTCGGCCATGTGGCATTCTGTGACTAAAGTGCAGGCACCTACAGTGGAGACACAAACAGCGGCGCTTTAAGCAAGTGCTTCACATGAGTTCACACAATTTCCTTCAGTTTCCACATATGGCTGCAAGAGCAGAGATGACACTTCATCCTTACACCTGTGGCTCCTTCATTGTCATCTCTGGTCGCCCTACCTCCCTCCTCTCTCGCGATCTCCAACGCCTCCTGCTCAGCAGTGGTTAACAGCCTTACGTCAGGGACCCTTCCTCCCGTTCCAGCACACTCATGCTGTGGCTTCATTTATCCTGCAGCAGACAGTGCAGAATTAATGACATGGCAAACACGCATCAACATCACTCATTCTGTATTGGCTTTCGCACGACACATCCAATCACATAAATAATGCCAATCTTCACCATTTAGTAGATGACACCAAGACTGCTCATGCATTCGACTGCATTCCTTGCGTACCCTCTGCCTTAAAGACACAGAGCAGTCTCGCTAGGACCACTTACCCTCGCTGATCTGAGCAAGTCATTGATGCGGCACTGTACCCATGCTCTAAGAGTTACCCACGATTCAAGACCTCCTCCTCTGCCTCCATCTAGGTCACGTTGGTGAGGCGTGACGGTCTTCTGACTCCATCTGCAGGGAAGACGACCTCCCGTTTTTCCTTACGGCCTGGAGGAGAACCTACAGTGAGGCATCACTGAAACATGGTGCGGGACGCTGCCTGCTGGCTGCCATTTGATTCACTTTGGCCATGAGGAAAATAAATTACATGACGTTGGTGGTGAGTTTCACAAAATAAGGGAGGCAAAAACATTTTCATTTAAGTAAAAGCTTCAACTAAGTTATTCTGAAGATACTTACATGAAATGAAGGCTGCTGATCCTTGAGGCTGCAAACACAGAATGTTTTATATCTGTGGTGATCATGGTGCTTGGGGCAGTGATGGCAGATTCCATCAATGAAAGGCTGCCCAAGCTGCATGATCTCACATGTCCCCCGTGCCTATTGTCACATTGCTAATTTAAATACAAAATCGTGTGGGAAACGGGATTTGCGGCGGGAGTGGAAGTTACGACAACTTCCGGTCCCGCCGTCGGGAACACTGCGGCACTCATAAGATTCCACCCAGTGTCTCAGAACATCAAAGTTTTGCTCTGAATTGGGGATAAGGTTTGAGTGACTAGCAGCATTTTTATTTTGGGTTTGCAGTCTTTGTAACTCAAACCTTTTGCTGCTTCCTCTCTTTGCATCTCTCTTCCCTCGTTTTCCTTCTGAAACTCTCTTTCCTCTTTTTCCTGTTGAAGCTGAAATTCCCTTTCTTCCTTTTCCTTTTAAAGCTGAAACTCCACTTCTTTCTTTTCCTTTTGAAATTGCAACTCTTCACTTTTCAACTGTAACTGGATTCTAGCTAGAATTATTTTTTCAGACTGATTCTAGGCTTTCCTTTTCCATTTCAGGGGTAATTTTAAAATGGTTGGCTCAACTTTTTACCAGTTCAGGTTTCTTTGCGTTTAGTCTGAAAGTGATTCCCACCACTTTAGCTGCTTTTTAATCTTCGACACTTAATTTGTTTATCATGGGACATCTCTCCTTGCTCTACAAACTCCTTAGCATTAAATGTGGCCTTCTCTTTTGTTTCTAGCACCATAGAGAAAAACCAGAAGAATACAAGAAAACCTGTTTGTTCATTTTACAACAATTTTAGAGTTCAATCTTCCTCCCATTTTCCAAATCTCTCATTTGTCTGGCGGTTCAGATCCTGGCTTCGAGTCCCCAATTTGTTACAGCCACACGTTAGAGACAGTTCAAAGCAGATTCACTCATCTGATACCTGGGATGGGGGGTGGGGGGGGTTATCTTATGAAGAAAGGTTGCATAGATTAGGTCTGTATCCACTGGAGTTTCGAAGAATGAGAGGTGATCTTATTGAAACATGTAAGATCCTGAGGGGACTTGACATGGTGGATGCTGAAAGGATATTTCCTCTTGTGGGAGAGACTAGAACTAGGGGACACAGTTTAAAACTAAGAGGTCACCTATTTAAGATGGAGATTAGGAGAATTTTTTTCTCTGAGAGGGTTGTTAGTCTTTGAAACTCTCTTCCCCAGAGAGCAGCGGAGGCAGGGTGATTAAGGCAGAGATTGATAAATTCTTGACTAACAAGGGAGTCAAAGGGTAATGGGGATAGCCAGAAAAATGGAGTTGAGGCCATTATCAGATCAACCATGATCTTATTAAATGGTGGAGCAGGATCAAAGGGGCTGAATGGCCTACTCCTGCTCCTAATTCGCATGTTAATATGTAACTGGACTAGCCACATAAATATTGTGACTACAAGAGCAGGTCAGAGGCAGGGAATTCTGTGGCAAATAACTCACCTCCTGACTCCCCACAGCCTGTCCACCATCTATGAGGCACAAGTCAGGGGAGAATACTCTCCACTTGCCTGGGTGAGTGCAGCTCAAACAACAATCGTCACTATCCAGCACAAATCAGCCCGCTTGATTAGCACCCCATCCACCACCTTCAACATTCACTCCCTCCAGCACTGACGCACAGTGACAGCAGTATGCACCACTTACAAGGTGCACTGCAGCAACTTGTTAAGGCTCCTTTGATAGCACCTTCCAATCCTGCAAACTTTACCAACTAGAAAAACAAAAGCAGCAGGTATATTGGAGCACCACCAGCTGCAAGTTTCCCTCCAAGTTACATATGATCATGACTTGGAAATATACCCCCATTACTTCACTGTTGCTGGGTCACAATCCTGGAACTCCCTCCCTAACAGCACTGTGGGTGTACCGACACCACATGGACTGCAGCAGTTCAAGAATGTGGCTCGCCACCACCTTCTCAAGGGCAATTAGGGACAGTCAATAAATGGTGGCCTTGCCAGTAACGCCCACACCTCATGAACAAACAAAATAAGACCCGGTCCCTTTTTGAAAGTTACTAATCTGTTACTGATAATCGACGAACATTGCAGGAGCTCAGTGTGATCATTTGAACTGGAGCAGTGAGACTCTTCATTAAACTTAATCAGATAGATTTCCGGCAGGTAACACCAAAAACTTGGTCTAACTTAGCAACTAGGAAGCAAATCATGGTATTTAGTGTGACAATCTTTTAGCCTTGTGCCTCTTGAGTATAATCATTTCAATCATAAACTAAAATTAAGAAGAAAGGGACAAAAATTTCTTGGCAGCTCTGGTGGACCCCTGCGCTCTCTTTGGTGACAGTCCAACGGAATTTTTAAAACATTTCTTTTAATTTTTTTCATTCATGGGTGTGGGTGTCGCTGGCAAGGTAGGCATTTATTGCTCATCTCTAAGTGCCATTGTGAAGGTGGTGGGAGCCTCCTTCTTGAACCGCTGCAGTTGATGTGAGTTCCAGGATTTTGACTCAGTGACGATAAAGGAACAGCGATATATTTCCAATCAAGTCAGAATGGTTTGTGACTTGGAGGAGAACTTGTTCGTGATCGTATTCCATTGCACCTGCTGCCTTGTCCTTCCAGCTGGTAGAGGTTGCAGATTTGAAAGGTGCTGTCAAAGGAGCCTTGGCAAGTTGCTGCAGTTCATCTTGTAGATGGTGCACACTGCTGCTATGGTGTGCCTGTGGTGAAGGAAGTGAATGTTTAAGGTGTTTAATATTTAAGAATGATGGGGTGCCAATAAAAAGGGATGCTTTGTCCTAGATGGTGTCAAGCTTCTCAAATGTTGTTACAGCTGCACTCATCCAGGCAAGTGGGGAGTATTCGATCATACTCCTGACTTTGCCTTGTAGATGGTGGAAAGGATTTGGGAAGTCAGGAGGTGAGTTACTCGCTGCAGAATACTCTGATCTGCTCTTGCAGCTACAGTATTTACTTGACTTGTCTAGTTAAGTTCCTGGTCAATGGTGATCTGTAGGGCATTGAAGGTGGGAGATTCGAAGATGGTAATGCTGTTGAATGTCATGAGATGTGGTTAGACTATCTTTTGTTCTAGTGATCATTGCCTGGCACTAGTGTGGCATGAATGTTACTTTCCACTTATCAGTCCAAGCTTAAATGCTGTCCAGGTCTTACTGCATGTGGGCATGGACTGCATCATTATCTGAGAACATAAGAACATAGGAACATAAAAAATAGGAGCAGGAGTAGACCATACAGCTCCTCGAGCCTGCTCCACCATACAATACTATCATTACTGATCTTTAGCCTGAACTCCACTTTCCCACCCATTCCCCATAACCCTTATTCCCCGAAAGACCAAAAATCTGTCTATCTCAGCCTTAAAAATACTCAACGATGGAGCATCCACAACCCTCTGGGGTAGACAATTCCAAATATTCACAACCCTCTGATTGATGAAGTTTCTCCTCATCTCAGTCTAAATGAATGACCCCTTATCTTGAGACTGTGCCCCCATATTCCAGATTATCCACTCAGGAGAAACAACCTCTCAGTGTTTAACCTGTTAAGCCCCTTAGAATATTGTATATTTCAATAAGATCACCTCTCATTCTCCTAAACTCTAGAGAATATAGGCCCAATTTGCTCTCTTCATCGGACAACTGCCTCAACCCAGAAACCAATCTAATGAACCTTCACTGTACTGCCTTCAAGCCAAGTATATCCTTCCTTAAATATGGAGACCAAAACTGGTGTGGTCTCACCAAAGCCCTATACAATTGTAGCAAGACTTCCTTATTCTTGCACTCTAATCCCCTTGCAATAAAGGCCAACATGCCATTTGCCTTCCTAATTGCTTGTTGTACCTGCATGTTAACTTTCTGTGTTCCTCGTACGAGTACACCCAAGTCTCTCGGAACATCAACATTTAGAAGTTTCACGCCTCTTAAAAAATATTCTGTTTTTCTATGCTTACTACCAAAGTGAATAACCTCACATTTCCCCACATTATACTCCATCTGCCACCTTGTTGTCATTCACTTAACCTGTCCATGTTTCTTTGCAGCCTCTTTATGTCCCCCTCAAAGCTTACATTCTCACATAGCTTTATATCATCAGCAAGTTTGGATACATTACTCTAGATCTCTTTATCTAAGTCATTAATATTGATTGTAACTAGCTAAGGCCCAACACTGACCCTTGCGGCACTCTGTTAGTTACAGCCTGCCGACTTGAAAATGCCCCATTTATCCCTACTCTCTGCTTCCTGTCTGTTAGCCAATCCTCCATCCATGATAATATATTACCCTCAGGTCCACGAGCCCTTATTTTGCGTAGCAACCTTTTGTGTGGCACCTTATAGAATGCCTTTTGGAAATCCAACTATACTATATCTACTGGTTCCCCTTTATCTACCCTACTAGTTACATCCATAAAAATCTCTAATAAATTTGTCAAATATAATTTCCCTTTCATAAAACCATGCTGACTCTGTCTGATTGTACTATGATTTTCTAAGTGCATTGTAAAACTTTGGCGGCACAGTGGCGCAGTGGTTAGCACCGAAGCCTCAGGGACCTGGGTTCAATTCTGGGTACTGCCTGTGTGGAGTTTGCAAGTTGTCCCTGTGTCTGCGTGGGTTTCCTCCGCGTGCTCCGGTTTCCTCCCACATGCCAAAGACTTGCAGGTTGATAGGTAAATTGGCCATTATAAATTGCCCCTAGTATAGGTAGGTGGTAGGGAAATATAGGGACAGATGGGGATGTGATAGGAATATGGAATTAGTATAGGATTAGTATAAATGGATGGTTGATGGTCGGCACAGACTCGGTGGGCCGAAGGGCCTGTTTCAGTGCTGTATCTCTTAAAAAAAATAGATTCTGGCATTTTCTTGATGACTGATGTCAGGCTAACTGGCCTGTTGTTCCCTGTTTTCTTTCTCCCTCCTTTCTTGAAGAGAGGTGTCACATTTGCTAACTTCCAATTTACTTGGACCATTCAGAAACTAGGGAATTTCATAAAACCATAACCAGTGCATCCACTATCAGCAGCCACCTCTTTAAGAACCTTAGGCCATCAGGTCTTCGGGATTAGTCAGCTTTTAGTCTCTTAAGTTTCTCCAATACTTTTTCTCTGCTGATATTAATTACCTTAAGTCCCTCACTCTTATTAGGCCCTTGGTTACCCTCTATTTCTGGTATGTAATTTGTGTCTTTTACTGTGAAGACCGACACAATGGCCTGGATTTTATACTGATGGTGGGGGTTTTGACGGCTGGAAATTGCATCTCTGAGAACCCCGCATCACCTCCTCTGTTGAAGGCCTGCCAAATCTAATGCCAATTAGGCACTTAAGTGGACAGCAGCAGGCCTTCCAAGGGATCAAGGACCCTGACACCTGAAATCCTGCCCTCAGACAGCTGCTGGCCAATCAGAGGCCCGCAGCTCTTCCACTGAGCAGCACAGCGTGGAGGCGGTGGCTGCTGCTGGTAGAGCACTTGCCTAAGGCCCAGGTGCATCGCTGGACGCAGGCCACAGGTTTTTTTTTAAATTTCCAAAATATACTTTATTCATAAAAATCTGTAAAAATTACATTACCAGTTTCAAACAGCACCAAGTCAAAAAATACAAACAGTGCATAGGTGATCAGTTTCCTTCAATACAATCCGAAATTGCCTCACAACCCTTCCATTTCATTTGTCATGTCATTAACATTTTAACATTTTACAGCAAATAAAATTTTTCCGATACAGTTCGAGGGGTTTCCCATGGATCCAGCCCCTCAGTTCAGCTTGGTGGGGGCACCTTACACTGTGGTCTTTCTCCATTGAGCCTTTGCTGCGGCTGCCCCCAGCTTTAGTGCGTCCCTCAGCACGTAGTCCTGGACTTTGGAATGTGCCAGTCTGCAACATTCGGTGGTGGACAACTCTTTGCGCTGGAAGACCAGCAAGTTTCGGGCAGACCAAAGGGCATCTTTCACCAAATTGATAGTCCTCCAGCAGCAGCTGATGTTTGTCTCAGTGTGCGTCCCTGGGAACAGCCCGTAGAGCACAGACTCCTGTGTTAAAGAGCTGCTTGGGATGAACCTCGACAAAAACCACTGCATCTCTTTCCACACCTGCTTTGCAAAGACACATTCCAGATGGGGGTGGGCAACCGTCTCTTCTCCACCATAGCCACCGCGGGGGCATTGCGTGGAAGGGGCGAGACTTCGGGCGTGCAGGAAGGATCTGACGGGGAGGACTCTACTCACCACCAGCCAAGCTACATCTTGGTGCTTGTTTGAAAGTTCTGGTGATGAGGCATTCCGCCAAATGACTTTGGCGGTCTGCTCGGGGAACCATCCAACAGGATCCCCCGTCTCCTTTTCCCGTAGGGCCTTGAGGACATTCCGTGCAGACCACTGCCTGATGGATCGGTGGTCAAAGGTGTTTTCCCGCAGAAACTGCTCCACGAAGGATAGGTGGTACAGGTAGGTCAGGGCAGGAGGGATCTCGGGGTGGTGGGGGGGGTGGTGGGTGGTGGTGCGGGTTGCGGGGGAGGTGGTGTTGCAGGTTCGTTAGCAAGGGCAGGGTGGATAGCTCTCACCTTCCTGGTGCCGGGTCCCTCATTCAGGCACTAAGTGCTTTTCTTTTACTGAGGGACACCCCTCCACACCTGAAGCCGGGAAGCAGCCTGCACGGTTTTTTGTGTCATGCTTTCCGTGTGGCTACAAGGCTGCTCGCCGCATAGCTAATTGTGGCGGTGGCGGGATGAGGCCCTTAATTCAGTATTAATTGCCAGTTAAGGGCCACAGCTGGCGAGGGGCGGGAAGGCCATTCACAGGCCTTCCCACCCCATACTTAATTTTGGCAGAGGCAGGAAAGTGGCGGAGCTCCCCCCCACCTACCACCATCTCTCCTGATTTTATGCTCTCTCTGCCTCCAAACCGCCACAGGGGAGAGCATAAAATTCCCCCTAATATGTTTGTTCAACGTCTCCGCAATTTCCTCTTTCCCCATGATAATTTCTCCTGTCTCTCCCTCTGCCTCTAAGGGACCAATGTTTAATTTAGTCACTTTCCTTTTTAAAAACTGGATTACTAGTCTAGTAACATAGCCACTACACTATCGTACCCTCACATTGGAATCTCAAGCTGAATGAGGCTAGCTTTTGAAAAATCAAATATCAATGCAGCCTCCTTAACAAAGTGTCCATGCACATCCTGGTGTTTCTGTAGGTTGGGGGATGGTTGGTCAGGATCGCTGATAATCTCCCCTCACCCACTCACATCCCCAAACTGACCTGAAACATAGCATTCTTTGGGCAGGCGAGCATCCAAAATCCAGCTGTAATGGAATAGGCAGTCAGGCCCCAGGATAGTTGAGTGCCCTCTCCCCCAGCCCACAAAATTCCTGAAGACTCTGGTGGGGTCAGTCCTGGGAAGAACAGGCAGGTAGGTTGTCGACGTAACTGCCCAGATCATGGCCGTGGAAGTTTGGCTCCAAATCCTTTTAATAATCTGCCATTATGTACCAGTTTATGACAAGAATTTTTCTTTAACTTTACACATAGATGAAAATATGCCTCATAATGCGATAAAAACAGCACTTTCTCTTTACAACCACTGAAATTGCTGATGTGGAGCATTGTATAATAATACATCGGAGAACTGTGCATCTGATTCCGTAATCTGTTTTCCCATTCGGTAAGACTGCATACTGGGAGTGGAGTCTGGCAACTTTGGGTTTTACTTCACAAACCCTGGGTAGTTGGGTAGATTTTTCACTGGCACTCGAGAATGAAATACCATATTGGTGGAGTACAAATAGGAAAATGGAGACATAGATGGAAAATCTAGAGAGCTCTATAATGGGCCTCTGATCTTCTATGCCCAATATTCCTACATGTGCTCCACTCATGCAATGTGTTATGCCCAAGTACTAAAGAGAACAATATGTCCTTTTGTTCCCATCTTCAGTGTTTAAGAATTGGTGCCATATATGGATAGATGCAACACTGTTTATGAAGATCAATTCAGTGTATTGGCATTGTGAAAAGAAAACTGAATTTAGATGTACTCGATGTATACATGAGAAAAATGTGGTAAATATAACTAATACTTACTGGTTATAAATGTATCATTTATCATATTTAAGCTATCTCAAAATAACATACTGAAAGGCTGAAATGGTTTGCACATAATAGTAAAGATACCTCTTGGAGCATTTTAACATATTAACATTGAATAATGGCTATGCAATGACATATGTTATCATGTGTAATATCCCATGCCTGCAAACTGCTTATTAGTGAATTAAATGTAGACATGGGATTACACAAGCTGATCTCCCAACAATGGTTCCCATCGAGACACATTTAACATGCTTGTATGAGTCCCATCTATTATAACCTCTACAAATCCATGCGTGACATTCAGAATGATTGTATCAAGGCAATAGAGGCATGAATACAATCGATGATTTAACTCTAAATGTGGTTATGCAGTGCATGTATTTTTAACATATGATTAAAAAGATATTGGACTAGAAAAATCTAACTGATGTAAACTGACACAAGCTGTGGGAAGTCACAAACAATTTAAAACACAACTGCAGGCTTCTTATTTTTCTAATGCAAAGAACATTCTTCTGATATCTAGTTCCAAGCACGCATTTATTTTTATCAATTCCTTGGCACAGTAAAAACTATTTTTCCAAAAGGATGTTTTTCCATTTTCCTGATAACGGACATTAATTGCCTCAGAGAGGTTAGCAGCAATTTGTCACCACATAATATTGCCAGGCGCTCGCTCCCTGCTGCAACCTTATGCTTTATTCAACTCCTGCTTTGGATAAACTGTACTGAAGCATTCATCAAAACCATGACACAATTACACTTGTTGCAAATCCATCACCACATATGTCAAGTTGGCTGTATATTTTGTGGAGGCAGTGCGTGTATCAGGGGTGGGCACAATCATGAATGACCCTCAGTATCAAGGGGCTAATACTGGAGAATGGCTCCATTGGTTGCTTGAATGTACCTTGCCTAGCTTGCTATTCTTTTTGTGTGACATAAGAACACAAGGAGGTTGAAATTAACAGGCATGTGCATCGAACTTTGAAGGTGGCAGGACATATTGAGACAGTGGTTAGTAAAGCATATGGGATCTTGGGCTTCATAAATAGAGGTATTGAGTACAAAAGCAGGGATGTTATGCTCAGCCTTTATTAAGCCGTGACAGAACTTGCAGTCTACTGGAATCGCTTTGAGGACAGCAATGGTTCTATTAGTGGCTGTCAAAGTGACCACTGCCTTGAATTTTGTGCCACTGGTTTTTCAAAGCAACAACAGAAGCTACCTGTTAAATCTCCCAATGAGCATTACTGCAATATGGAGCTGATGGATGCACTGTTTAACCCGGTTGGAGGTTCTATTAATTTTCCCACAGAAACCAGCTAATAAAAGCTCTGCCTTTTTATCATCTGGCTGGATTCTCCAAAGTACAGGGTAGTGTTGATAGCACACTCCATATAGGCATGTATACCCAATGCCATCCCCTCATGAATAGAAAAGGATTCCACTCCAAAAATGAGGAACTGATCTCTGATCGTAGGTACAGAATCATTCACAATAATATCCACTAGCCAGCTAACACTATTTATTTTAAGATAATCAAAGATGTCACCATTATTTCAAGGGCTTGTTGGAGGACCAAGGCTACCCATTGCAGCTGTAATTCATAATCCCTTTGAGAAAGTCTTGGACTGGATCTCAAAGGAAATATAATGAGATGAGCACAGCTATTAGTCTTGATTAGGATATTGAAACAAATTTTGAGACTGTCAACCAATATGGGCACTCTTGCAGTACTCTTGTGACAGCATCAAAGGTTAATGTAGTCTTCTGCTCTTTACATGACTTTGGCTTGCAGTGCAGCTTTTTTGTGGATCAGGAAAGCCAGCCTCAACCACAGCAGAAGAGGGCCCTAACCAGCACCCATATGAGATGTTTGCAAAGCTGACCAATTCACTTAGCAAGAATCTTGAGGCAGATTCTAAAAGACATTGCCTTTATTTAAGTGCCTGTATCATCCAGTCCTACACAATTGTCTGCATATAGCCCACTTGACCTTACAGCAGATCTTCAAAGAAACAAAAAATCACCAAGTGGGTTCAATCTGGAATGCACTACTTGAAAGGGTGGTGGAGGCACATTCAATCTTGGCTTTCAAAAGGGAATTGGATAATCACCTGAAAGGAAAAAAATTGCAAGGCTACGGGGAAAGGCAGGGGAGTGAGAATAGCTAAATTGCTCTTGCAGGGAACCTGCACGGACTCAACAGGCTGAATTGTTTTATTCTGTACCGTAACCATTCTATGATTTTATTCATGATTGCCACTGTATTTTTCCACTATCTCAGTCTCCTTCATCCAAATGACCTTTCACCTTAGATTAACATACCAGTTGACACATTTTATTAGCCCTAACCATGTGTGCTATAGGTGGGTTCAGGGAACCTGAAATTTCATCGGGGTTCTACCAGTCTTCCATTGTGACTAGCGTGGGAGACTTGCGGAACCCCCGAAGAAATGGGGTTAACAGGATAAAACCTTCAGAATTTCAGAGTGTGTTTGTTTTACCTCAGTGCTTCCCCTTAATGAAAGTGTATGATGTGTCCTTTATATTTCTTGCCCATTTGTTCCTTCTATGTGGAAGAAGTGTTAATGTCAATCTGTAAGGTTGTAAGTGGTCTAGTAACTCTTGCATTAAGTCAGTACATATCCCTGTAATTGCAGGCAGTACATGTATTCCTGCTATGGTTACATGGGCCTGTACACTGTCTGATACATCAGGAGACACTCAAGTGGGGTGCCTAGGTAATATGGATGTGACAACACCCTGAGAAATGGTGCCATCATCAGTTCCAGCTCTTGTCATTCCCTTGCTGTTGGGAAGCCCCTGAGTACATTCAGAGATCTGTAAGCAGTGAGGTTGTTGAAGCCTTCAGTTATGTCTGTTGCATATTGATTCTACAACATGGTGTATCTAGACAGAACAGATGGCTGTAGAAAGTCACTCAGTCCCAGTCAGAGCATTCAATATGGACACTATGCTGGAGCATAGGATCTTGTGTGAGGGTGACTATGTGCAGCATTACCTCCGTGGTGGTCTGCATGGTGAAAGCTACAAAGCACTGAACAGAGGTAGATTGCAGGCTTCCCGATAGACACCCAAAATTTGTCAAGGATGCTTGTGACTTCAAGTGACTTCATGAACTGTTATTGCTGAGCTATCAAACTTGCTATATGAACATCTGGTGAGTTCTGAATCCCTGGGCTCATCAGATAAACAAATCGGCCCTCCTTCCAGCAGGTTGTGACTCCTCCAATCCACTGGCACAATCTCCTCCTTGCTCGCTCTGTGCAAGTGCTCCCTCCTGCAACTGACTCACTGAATCCCAGGAAGTGGAAGTATCAGTGCTGTCACTTATTCTTGAAGGAATGAAGCATGCAGGGTGCTAAGAGGCAACGGCTTCCTGCTACTTGCTCCTCTTGGTTACCCATAGGAACAGAAGAGGAACACACCTTAGAATTCTTGAACACCTCCAAACCAAATTTATCTCTGGCAAAACATTATAGCTTTCAATTTCTGTGGTAGAGGGGCTGCTCCAAATTCCTGCTGTGACTCAGGAGTAACAGTGGGAGATTGGGAGCAAACCTACAGAATTTTCAAGCCAATATTGTGCTATTCTACAATACTAAAGTGGCTGCATCGATGGGAGGGAGATAAAGAATAAAAAGCAAAGGATGGTCCTTGCTGTGACCTCCCCTCCCCGAATAATTTCATTTCCTTCAAACCCAAAGGGCAGAATTTTGTTCTGCCTTTGGAGGTGAGCACAGAGGCGGGGGGCAAACAAAATGGCAAAGGACACTGTTCCTGATGTTGCCTGGGCCCCCTGCCATTTTGTCCGGGATGGGGAAGACTCGAGGACAGCCTTCCTGGCCCAGGCCAATTAAGTGGCCAACCTGACTCCACCTCAATGTTGTGAAAGGTGGAGGGGCCCGCTGCCATGTGCAGACACCATCATGTAAAACCTAGTCATCTTCTAGCAGGTTCAAGGTGGTTACTCCTTTGGGGGCAATCTAAGGCCCCTGGAGTGTCCTCCCTGGCAGCGATCGCTGCCCGTACCACCACCCCCCCACCCCCAGGAAGACACTCCCCCACCCTCACCAATCAACCCCCTCCCCCGAACCTGTCACTGGGACCTGCCTGGTTGACCCTGGCAAACCCAACCCCACTGGCCTGTGCCAGGGTCTCCTCTTGTCTTGAGTGCTGCAGTGCCTCCTGTAGTATGGGCAGTCACCACTGATCCCAGTGGTGCTGCTGGTACTGCAGAGCTGCCAGCCTTCCAATTGGCTGGCAGCTCTGGAGGCAGGAGCTCCTCCCTTAAAGGGACAGCATCCCTGATGTTGGGCAGTTAATTGGCTGCCCGTCTTTAAATGGCTTCAAGGGTCAGACAGACAGCCGAGGAGGAATGGCCAGAATAAAATGCAGCCCAAAGTCGGAAAAGTTTTTCCCTCGCAATGAACCAAAGATCTTAACGGTGCTCGACCCTCTCTGGTCATCATCTCCTGCTACCTGTTATGTATGATTTCCTGCAAGAAGGTATAGGCTAGAATTTGCTATAGAAGGGTATCTCAAAGTGTCTGCCATTTGTTACACTTGCCTCTACACCCTTCATTTTGAAAAAAACTTGTCCTGTAAGTTGTTGGATGTGCGAACTGATAACGTTGCAATTAAGGAGAGATGGCATCTGGGAGCTGAGTGAACAGGGCAAACAATAAGGTATCCCTTTAACCAAGGAGACTGAAGGATTGGGAAATACACATGGGAAGGACTGAGAAGGAGGGTGAATTAGAGGGTGTGAATTCAATGTCAAATCAGGTCCATTAAGGAAAATAGAGAGATAAGCTGGATTAAAAGAGAGAAAAATGATATAGAAAGGAAAGTAAGAAAGATATAACATTTAAAATTTGACATTTTAATGGCACAGTGGCGCAGTGGTTAGCATCGCAGCCTCCAGCAACCCGGGTTCAGTTCTGGGTACTGCCTGTGCGGAGTTTGTAAGTTCTCCTTGTGACCACGTGGGTTTCCGCCAGGTGCTCCGGTTTCCTTCCACAGCCAAAGACTTGCAGGTTGATAGGTAAATTGGCCATTGTAAATTGCCCCTAGTGTGTGTAGGTGGTAGGAGAATGGTTAATATAGGATTAGTATAAATGGGTGGTTGTTGGTCGGCACAGACTCGGTGGGCCGAAGGGCCTGTTTCAGTGCTGTATCATTAAATTAAAAAAAAATCCATGAAAAATTTAAAAGCTGAAGTAATGAGACTCCACACTTCTCATAGTTAAATTCTGGTGCCAGAGATTGATTGACAGATTGATTGATACATATCACCTCTTTAAAAGGGTTATTGTGTTTGTAATGACAAGACTTAATTTTCTGTGGTGAATTTAGTGGGTAATTAATGGGCAAATGGATAAGTTCCTAAAAAAAAAGGAAGCTCAGACTGAGATGCTGTTTTTTGTGAAGCTAATGGCAGGGTGGCGCAACTCAGACTGCAACTTTTGGATATTCACATTTAACCACATCTGCTCCTTGCCTGAAATTGCTGCACTATTTGCCCTTAAATAACCAAGAGCACCATTAGCCTTGCTGTTATGTTGACAGCAAATTCTGGTCCAATAACCATTACAATATCAATCAGCCTGTGTTCGGAGAGGAAAGATGCTGCCTGACCAACATCCTTTGAGAAAGTGATATTCTAAGTGGACATATTAATATGCTGTACCTAGATTTCCAGAACGCATCTGACACAGTGCTCCACATGAAAGACTATTAGATAAATTCAAAGCTGTGTGGATTCAAGGTAATACTTGAGTATATATAAGAAATTGTTTGAAGGGTAGAAAACAATCTGTACTGTGTTAGAAGTATTACATCAGGGGTTTACGAGTGGTGTACCTTAGATGGGGTGCAATGAAAGTTCGCTAGATTGATCCTTGGGATGAGCAGCTTGAGGCCTATGAGGAGAGATTGAGTAGATTGGGCCGACAATCTCTGGAGTTGAAAAATGAGACATGATCTCACTGAAACATATAATATTCTGAGAAGGCTTGACAGGGTAGATGCTGAGATTCTGTTTTCTGTGACTGGAGAGTCTAAAACTAGGGGGCATAGTCTAAGGATAAGTGGATGGCCAAATTTGGACTGAAATGAGGAGAAGTTCCTTCACTGAGAGGGTTGAAAAGCTTTGGAATTCTCTACACCAGAGGGCTGTGCATGCTCAGTCATTGGGTTTATTCAAGGCTGAGATCGATAGATTTTTGGACTCAAAGAGAATCAATGGACCAGTGAAGTGACGTTGAAGGTCAGCCATGAGAGGCTAAATGGCCTATTCCTGCTCCTATTTCTTATGTACTTATGACCGTGGAACCAGTACTGTTTCTAATTTTCATCACTGACCTGACTCATTCCGAATGTAAATTGGTCAAATTTGCAAATGATACCAAACTAGGACGGATAGTAGAATGAGAGGAGGCAGTGCAGAAAGTTCAGAATGAATGAAATAAAATATGTAAATTTTCAGCACAATTGCAGATGAAATTTAATGCCAACAAATGTAAACCGCTACATGTAGGAAGGAAAAATATACAATATATGTGCACAATGAATGGCATTGAAATTGAAAAAGATTCAGGGGTCTTAGTAGATTTGACAGAGCTGATTTTAACCCTGCCCAGCAGGAACAATACGGGTAGGGGTTTCACGACGTGCTCCTGACATGTTCCTGCTGACTGCCATTTTTCTTGCTCGAGTTCAAGCACAGGAAGGTTGCCCAACCCTGAGGAGCAACGGCCTAATTTAAATGCTATAACAACAACAACATGCACTTATACAGTGTTTTCAACTCAGTAAGATGTCCTGCTACACAGGAGTGTTATCAGACAAAGTTTGACATCGGGCCACGTAAGAAGATATTAGAGCAGGTGACCAAAAACGTGGTCAATTTGGACTTTCACACAATGAAAGTGACTGCATACCGGAACTTTCATAAGTTTCAATATTTCCTTTGTGTCTTGGTGACAACAGCTGGTCCTAGAACTCAAGGGGGTGCAATTTTAACTTCTGCCAATAGTGTAAAATGAGTGATATCTGATTGGCTGCTGGTTATACACCTCACCTAATCTTCCTTTCCACGAACTTGAATGGCTACCCATTTTCCAAGCTCAACAAAAGGTAAAATGACCGCCAAGGTGTAGTCTGAGCTGTGTGTTGTACAGTTTTAGTAGGACATTCTCTGCCCTATATAATTTGGAATATTAGCAATATAATTCAACATTTTATTTGCCTTTATTGTTCTACAGTGACTGAAGATTTTGAGATTATCTCATGTATTTAGATGCAATGCACACTATAGGGTAATTTTTTTCAAAATTTCACTTCCAGTAGAGACTCACTCGATGGTGCACATATTGGTCAAAGGTCAATTTGCAACATTACTGGTCTTAAGGCAACTTAATTTAATCTGCGGAAGATTAGGAGCACAGTGACTCAGGCATGCTGACCCCCACATTTGATTCTTTAAGATGTATTCCCTTTTGATTGAGATTCTGTGCTGAGAGGTGAGCTTTGCAAAATTTACCCTTAAGAATGATATGCAGGATTTGCAACCTATTGTTGATTAATTATGAATATTCACTCGTGTTCTGTCCTAGCTTTTTAATATATTCTTGAGAGCAGGAAGCAGAGATCTCGCAGAATTAAAAGGCAAAAACACAGGGAGAACCTTCAAGAAGTTTTTGAGCTTCAACCCAATGGGGATGGGGGAAAATGATCATCATATCAACCCTTTGTTTCGGTGATATTGGAAAGGAAGGATATAATGGTGGGAAGAAAATGCCAAAATCAGAAAGGTAAACAACAGTTTACTTCAAACAATATTTTTAAAGAAATACACTCATTTTTAACTGTGTATTTAGATAAATATGCTATTATGTTTCTCGCACACATATTACCAGTTTCCTGCTTGTTTCCCAGGATGCCAGAAGATGTCCGATCCATTGGGTCAGGCCAAATTTCAGGCATCCCTGATGGCCACCTTGAACAGGTGTTAAGCTCCTTACATATGTTAATGACAGTCCTAATTCTTGTTTTAGGACCCCATTGCCAAATGAGTGGAGCAAATACTGGACCAGGATTTTTCAGCACCTGAAAGGTAATTTAAAAGTAAATCAAAAATGTTGCTGGAATAGGAAATTCCCCTCTCCTCCCCTGAATCCACAGTATTCATGATTGCTCCAACACTTGGGTGCAACTCCACCCCTCCTCCTGGAACTTACAGTAAGACTGCTGCTGGCGAGGCAAGTGGCCCAATATTCAGTCATTTAAAATAGGTCAGCTGCCTGCTGAGGTGTACTAAGCACCGAGAGCTCATCCAAATAATGAAAATGCATCCATTTTGTGCCTGAAATATGGACATGGCGCTATTGAATTTTGGGACTTCTGCCTTCTGTTCAGGTGAAGCTAAAAATCTCAAAGCACTATTTCAAGGAGAAAAAAGAAAGACTTGCATTTATATAGTGCCTTTCATGGCCACAGAGCGTCCCAAAGCACTTTATGGCCAATGAAGTACTTTTGAAGTATAGTCACTGTGGTAAGATGGGAAATGCAGGAGTCAACTTGTGTACAGCAAGGCTCCACAAACAACAATGTGATATTGATCAGATCATCTGTTTTTGTGATGTTGATTGAGGGATAAATATTGGCCAGGACGCCAGGGATAACACCCCTACACTTCTGCAAAATGGCGCCATGGAATTTTTGTGTCCACCTGAGAGGGTAGTTAACGTCTCATACAAAAAATGGCACCCCTAACAGTGCAGCAGTCCCTCAGTACAGCACTGGAGTGTCAGCCTTGATTTTTGTGCTCAAGTGTTGGAGTGGGACTTGAACTCAAAACCTTTGAGGCGAGAGTGCTACCAACCGAGCCACAGCTGACACTTTAAAAACAAATAGATTTCCTGTTATCTTGGCCAATTGTCTTCCTCAACCAATGCTAATAATAAAACCAGTTTGGGGTAAAAATTGACCCAATTCCAGACACATAAACAAAAATGCACTGTTAGTGTGCGTATGACACAGGAGGCCCAAGGCTGACTGAAATTGGGCCTTGAACCTCATTTTCATTATTTGGCTAAGCTTTCAATATGGTGGGCAGGGAGTGCTGGATGTGCACCGGTTGCCATATTGGTAAAGGCAAAAAGAGAAGCCAGAAATAAATGTTAGGCCCTTTGCAATTGTTAGACCCTGTTTGGCACCCTTTTATCAAAATTGTGCTGCTCTGAATACAAACCGAGCTGAGCCAGCTGCGTTCAGAAAAATGTTGTCTACATTCGCCCTAACCAGCTTTCCTAAAAGGTCTGGAGGTTGCCACCAAAAAGGAACCCTCAACACCATATTTAAAAGGTCCTTCCGACCTTACCCATCATTGCCACTCCCAGTACCTATCTCCCGTAGTGTTCAATGGGTTAATTCATCTGTGTTTAATTGTGTTAGTCTGTTCACTAGTTAGTGTTCACTGTGCCTATGAGTTTTGAAACTGAAACAAGAGACAGGCTGGAAGTTTCTAGCAAATACAAAAGTGTTCTGAAAGACATTGTACTGAATTTTTGTAAGTGCTGAGATATTTGAAAGTATTGTAAATAAACTAGTTGTTGATTTAGAACTAGCATCATCACTGCATTGCTCTGAGATAAATCAAATATATAAAATATCCAGAAAACCAGCGAATACATAACATCTCCCACCCACCCCTCCTAGCCTCGAGATCCCTGACTCCCAATCTCCGGCCCCCACAGCTTTCAATCTCTCATTCATCGTAGTCCCAATGACTCCAAATATCCCACCCCACCACCAACCTGGGCCCAAGATGCCTGACTCCTGATCTCCGGACCCCTCTACTACCAATTTACCATCACCTCATCCCCCCAACCTCACACTGCCATATATCAGCCATGATCATAATGAATGACAGAGCAGGCTTGAAGGGCCAAATGGCCTACTCCTGCTTCTATTTTCTATGTTTCTATATCCCAATCTCATACCCCACCATCCCAGAGCACTGATCTCCCATCCCGCATGTGTTTGGGTGAACAGGTAACAGGTAATGCAGAGGTTATAGAAATGGAGGAACTTAGAACAATCATCATCACTAGGGAAAAAGTACTGAGCTAACTATTGGGATTGAAGACAAACATGTCCCAAGGGCCTAATGGCCTACATCCTAGGATCTTAAAGGAAGTGGCAGCAGAGATAGTGGATCCATTGGTTATAATATTCCAAAATTCCCTGGATGCGGGGAAGGTCCCAGTGGATTGGAAAAATGCTAATATAACAGTGGCGCAGTGGTGAGCACCACAGTTCCAGGACCCGGGTTCGGTTCTGGGTACTGCCTGTGCGGAGTTTGCAAGTTCTCCCTGTGACCACGTGGGTATCCGCCAGGTGCTCTGGTTTCCTCCCACCGCCAAAGACTTGCAGGTTGGTAGGTAAATTGGCCATTGTAAATTGCCCCTAGTGTAGGTAGGTGGTAGGGAATATGGTATTAATGTAGGGGGGGATGCAGTAGGGAATATGGGATTAATGTAGGATTAGTATAAATGGGTGGTTGATGGTCGGCACAGACTCGGTGGGCCGAAGGGCCTGTTTCAGTGCTGTATCTCTCTATCTATCTCTATCTAACACCGTTATTCAAAAAAAGAGGGAGGCAGAAAGTAGGAAACTATAGACCAGTTAGTTTAACATCTGTCGTTGGGAAATTGTTAGAATCCATTATTAAGGAAGTAATAACAGGACATTTAAAAAGTCAAAACGCATCAGAGTCAGCATGGTTTTATGAAGGATAAATTGTGTTTGACTAATTTGCTAGGGTTCTTCGAAGATGTAACCAGTAAAGTGGATAATGGGGATCCTGTAGATGTAACATATCTGGACTTCCAGAAGGCATTTGATAAGATGCCACACAAAAGGTTAATACACAAGGTAAGATCACACGGGGTTAAGGGCAATTTATTAGTTTGGATAGAGGATTGGATAACCAACAGAAAACAGAGAGTCGGGATAAATAGGTCCTTTTGTGGTTGGCAAGATGTAACTAGTGGGGTGCCACAGGGTTTGGTCCTCGGGCCCCAACTATTTACAATCTGTATTAATGACTTAGATGCAGGGATAGAAGGTACTATAGCCATATTTTCAGATGACACTAAAATAGGTGGGATAGTAAGTTGCAATAAAGAAATAAGAAATTTACAAATGGATATGGATAGGTTAGGTGAATGGGCCAAATGTGGCAGATAGAGTTTAACGTGGATAAGTGTGAGGTTATCTATTTTGGTCAGAAGAACAGAAAGGCAAATTATTATCTAAATGGAGAGAAACTTCAGAGTGCTTCGGTGCAGAGGGATCTGGGCGTCCTCATGCATGAATCGCAGAAAACTAATATGCAGGTGCAGCAGTTAATAAGGAAGGCAAAAGGAATTTTGGCATTTATTGCTCAAGTAGGGAAGCAGGAGTTGCTGCAACTGTACAAGGCATTTGTGAGACTGCACCTGGAATATTGCGTACAGTTTTGGTCATGTTACTTGAGGAGGGTTGTGGTTGCGTTGGAGGCAGTTCAGAGGAGATTGATTCCAGGGATGAGGGGTTTCTCTTATGAAGAGAGATTGAGCAGTTTAGGCCTTTACTCTTTAAAGTTTAGAAGAATGAGAGGAGATCTAATTGAGGTATATAAGATGATTAAGGGGATTGACAAAGTAGATGTAGAGAGGATGTTTCTTCTGGTGGGGCAATCTAGAATGAGAGGTCATAGTTTTAGGATAAGGGCTGGCAGATTTAAAACAGAGATAAGGAGAAATTACTTCTCTCAAAGGGTCATGAGTCTGTGGATTTCACTACCCCAGAGTGCGGTGGATGCCGGGACATTGAGTAAATTTAAGGAGCAGATATACAGATTTTTAATTAGTAATGGGTTGAAGGGTTATGGAGAATGGGCAGGAAAGTAGAGTTGAGGCTGAGATGAGATCAGCCATGATTGTATTGAATGGCAGAGCAGGCTCGAGGGGCTGAATTGCCTACTCCTGCTCCTAGTTCTTATGTTCTTATGTGTTTGTTTATGTTGTATTATAATTCATGATTTACTGACCTTTTGAAGTTAAGAAATTTTCAACCACCTGAAAGATTTTTGCATACATCTGAATATCTATTGTCAATTGAATACCACATGCTTTAGTTTAATTCAAAGATTGCCTGGGTTCCACAGAATAATTCTGTCTGTATTCAGAATTCCATCACTAGAGTAAAAAAAATCCTGTGATGTTCCCCTTTGTACTGGCACCTTCTATTGCACGAACACAAACAAGCTACATCGTCGGGGGAGACAAATAGCTCATGTGTGTGAATAAATATGCACAACATCAAGAACTTTAATTGCTGTTTGATTGGATGGCTTAAATTTTAGCAATAAAATCTAACGATACAAAGAAAAAGTTATTTTCAATTTGGCAAAGAAAAACTGAATGAAGTTAATGCTGAAAAACTGTCTAAAGAGCCTTTAATTCCAACAGAGCAAAGATCCCTGAAGCAGCTGTCACGCTTTTCCGGAGGTATCGGAGTGCCACAATGGCAATGCACTGGCATAATCAAGCATTGAATTAAAAAATCAGGATCAAGTCTAGCTCTACAAACAAACATGTAAATAATTGATCACTAAACTAGATTAAATGGCTATGTCTTTGACTCACTTTGACAGTAGATATTTTAATACTGTAACTTCATTTTGAAGCCCAAAGAACTGGGAAACAAGTCTGATTTTGGAATAAAAGCAGAAAGTGCTGGAAATACTCAGCAGATCAGGCAGCATCTGTAGAGAGAGACGCAGAGTTAACATTTCAGGCCTGTGACCTTTCATCTCATCTCTCTCTACAGATGCTGTCTGGCCTGCTGGGTATTTTCAGCTCTTTCTGTTTTTATTTCAGATTTCCAGCATCTGCAGTATTTTGCTTTTTATTTAAATCTGATTTTGTGTTGCATTCAGCAGGTTGGGGAAGCCACCAAATAAGGAATTGATTTGTTGCTGCAACCACTTGCTACCAAAGCACAACGTGAACACTTAGTTATTTTGGCATACTTTGCTATTCTTAATGATTTATCAACTTATAAATTTCAACTAATTCTGTGAGAATGCACTAGAATATTGTGCTCGAGAACAGAAAGTGCTGATAATACTCAGCAGGTCTAGCAGCATCTGTAGAGAGAGAAACAAAGTTAGCATTTCAGGTCTGTGAACTTTCATCAGAACTGGCAAAAGTTAGAAATCTAGTAAGTTTTGAGCAAGTTAAAGGAGGGAAGGGGAAGAAGAACAAAAGGGAAGGTCTGTGATAGGATGGAGAGCAGGAGAGATTAAATGACAGATGTCATGGAACAGAATGCAAATAGAGTGCTAAATAGTTGTAGTCAAAGACAAAGGATGACTCCATAGTGAGCGCTAATGGCAGAATAATGAACAGCTCTGTCCGAAAGGAAAAACATGAAAATACAAGTTTAAGACTAGCACATGGTTAAAAAATAAACAACAAAAAATACATAAAATTAAAAATAATAAATAAATAATAATGGACTCATGGTCTGAAAATACTGAACTCAAAATTATTCTGCCATTAGCGCTCAATGGAGTCATGCTTTGTCTTTTACTACAACTATTTAGCACTGTATTTTCATTCTGTTCCATGACATCTGTCATTTAATTTCTCCTGCCCTCTTCTATCACAGACCTTCCCTTTAGATCTTCTTCCCCCCTCCCCCCTTTAACTTGCTCAAAGACTGTTACATTTCTAACTTTTGCCAATTCTGATGAACGGTAACAGACCTGAAATGTTAACTCTGTTTTTCTCTCTACACGGATACTGCCAGACATGCTGAGTATTTCTGGCACTTTCTGGTCTTATTTCAGAGTTCAGCATCCACAGTATTTTGTTCTTAAAATATCGTACTTATAGTGTTATGAGTGCTGGGATTGAAGGAGTATAGGTCCAGTGTAACGAGTCTTGCTGCTCTTATTATATTGAGAATCCACCTTTACCAGGACTAGAATGCTGACCATTGACCACAATGATTGATATTGCACAGCTAAGATGCTAGAAAGTTTACTCCATCCTAGAACCATTCCCGGCTTTACATTTTGGCAACACATTGCATTGCCTGGGTGGTACTCACCAACACCATTAAATGGGATGGTAGTAAATGCCCCAGAATTCTACAGAAAGCCATAAACAACATAAAAACAGAAAGTGCTGGAAATACCCAGCAGATCAGGCAGCATCTGTGGAGATCGAAACAAAGTTAACCTTTCAGGTCAATGACTTTGCACAACATGTTGGCTTTCTGCATTACAGAAGCATCTCAAGACTCAAATAAAATAAAGGAGTATCCTCCACCTGATGTTTTGCACCATTATGCAGTCACTGGACAGGCAGTGATCCAGCTAAGGTCAGGACTTGAAAAGACATATGCAACCCCCTACCCTAAAAGGTCTGTGACAAAAGGCTCGACTCACTAAAAAATCAGAACACTTATTGGTGTTTCATAAAAGTGCAACAAAAAAAGAGAGCTACTTTATTAATCTGGTTTAGGCTGGTGCCAGGAACGTCTCAGTGAAAACAGCAATGCTGATGAGTAGCTTGCCTAGATGGAGCAAGCAGAGTAGCTGACCAGATCTGAATGGACCATGAGCAGCCTCTGTTTACAGCTCTTCCACTGACCCCCACTTCCACATATAGTAAGGAGCAGAGAGCTGTGCACGTAGGACTAAGCTCAGATTTAAAAGGTGATCTGTTCATAAGAAATAGGAGTAGGCTACATGGCCCATCGAGCCATCCCCGCTATTCAAAAAATATCATGGCAGAACTTCTACATTGCCACTTTCCTGCCCTTTCTCCCTTACCAATACATCTACATTGCACCAAAGCAATCACAGAGCAAAGCAAAGCAATAAATGTTGAGCTGTGTCTATAGTTAACTCGTAATATGTAATAAAAATAATACCAAACATACTGATGTAACATGGAAAGAAATGGACCATATGTTTATTTGCTGGACTGTAGCTAGCCTGCTGGCAGTGTTTCTGCGTGCTTTTATTATTTCCATGTGCAATTCCATCTAAAATTTTACTTGGGATCTAATGTAGCAGTGCTCCATAATTTATGCTGCCAAATGAGTGCTGCGTTAAACCAGTCCCCACAGTTGAATAAATTATGCAAATGAACAACTGTAAATAACAAATATGTCTATATTTCCATGCTTGTGTTATAAATAATTTTCTCTCCCTTTCATATGCATCAATGCTTAATGTCCATGAATAGACTATGTAATAGAAGGATAAATATATAAATTTATTATACTGATATTTTTATGCATTTGTTTTGTATTCTCATAAAAACTAGATTTCCATAAACAATGCAATTTTTAAAGCTTGCTTATGGGCATTTTTTGCAAACATTGTTTGTTTTTGAAAAGCCTGGATAACAATGCCCACTAAAGTCAATTGAAATATTTTTTGTTGCTGCAAATTGGGCATTCGAGAGTTTGTCTTTTGAACTTAACTCACTCAGTGATTATTCAATCTAGCTGCAGGTTCCCACCATTTAGCAATGTTTCAAACTAGAAACAATTGTTTCTTTTCAATAAATGCCCTGTTAAATTTGTACATTGGCCAGACTGTCAATATGTGAGGAATTTTAACTTTGGATGATAATGTAAAATAAGCAATATTGAATTGCACATCCATTTTATGCTCTGCCAATTTTGCCTCCATTAACTTCAATGCGAAAGAAAAATCATGTATGGTGTATAATGGATGGCTATAGCTCAATATCACCAGCTTTATACTATCACCCAAAGTTAAAATGACCCCTATTTGTGAGCACTGAATAACCAATCTTATTGCTGCACCGTTGACGTGAGTGTTTGGGAAGATTTTGACATTGCTTGTGCATTGACAAGAATCAAACAACTTCCAATAATTGGATTCTGATAAAAGATCATTGATCTGAAATGTGAACTCGTGTTTCCCTCTCCACAGATGCCGCCTGGTCTGCAGACTGTTGCCAGAACAGCCTGTTTTCATTTCAGATTTCCAGCATTTGCAGTATTTTACTTCAGATTTGCATGCAAGTATTAACTGTATCTTAAAGTCTGCATTTAATTGACTTTTAAAGGCAGCTTCCTGTACTGCCTGGTCAGCTATCTTCATGAGTAAAATTCTCAGCCGTTAAAAGCAATAAAAGCAGTGATCTGTGGGTATGCATTTGAGTGTGCAGTCCTCTGGAGTGATTTGTGCAGCTAGTGTAACTGGAACATCCACTTACTTTGGTTGGCAAATCCTGCCATACTACAACTACTGTAAGAATGACAATAAAATACATCTTTAGGTTTGTGGAGAGTGATGAGCAAGTTAAAAACAGCCCTATCAAGCTCACTAGGGCACCGAGTTCATTGTAATGAATTGGCAGATGTTTATATAAAAGTCGCTGCTATAATTTTGCCACTTGCGCTTCAGTAGTGCATGAATAATTGAATCCGTGCCATCACAATAGTTAGTAAACTACATCCAAATGAAGTTCAAAGTATTGCTTTTTTTTAAAGGTGCCACGCTTTTGTGGTGAAGTGTCTTCCAGTGTCTGTCATTGTTAGAGAATGGCTGTTCTTATAATATTCTCCTCAAAGTAATATGATTCACAGCATTTAATGTCAGATGTCATGGATTTATTACATATACAATGATTATTATTATTTGCAATAATTAAACTTACACTTAACAGTGGACTTGCGATTAAACCATGTGAGCTTCCACTGGAGAATCTAAATATGTTACAGTTCTGAGCTTGGGTTTTTAGGTTGATTGGACCTTAATTGAATTCTAAAGTATCTGTTCTAACGCCCACTTTTTTTTTTTACACCCCTACATGACAATTTGCACATTTTATGGTTACATTACATAGTTATCATTCAACACTGATTTGCCTGTCCTTGCAAACAAAAAAGAATCTTTGTTTATCAACTTCAGGAGATACATTCAATAAAGTGAGAACTGCCTGGAAAATATGTTCTTGGGCAGAAAGCAATGCGCTTCCACAGCAATTCTCTGATCGAACTGCTCAGAGTTGAATTTCATTCATCATTGGACAGATTCCTGTCTTTATTGGGGTCAATTTTCATCTTTGGCATACATCAGACAGAATGGTTGAACACCCCACTATGTCACTAGTAAGGGAGCGGAACCATTTTGACAATCAAGCTGACCCCATGTTTCCAGTGCTGATAGGAGGGGTGGGAAATATGGTGGTCAATCCATGGATCCAATCAGCGGCCGGCCGCTCTTCAGTCCCAGCAGTGTTACTGGGAGCGGTGGCCACTGCTGGGACTGCACCTAGCCAGGACTGGCAACATGGACGAGGCCCCAGAATACAGGTAAGTGTGTTGGGCATCACTGGAGACAATCGGCTGGGCCCCTGCAAGGCAAGGGGGGAGGTGACTTGAGAGGGGGAGGGAGGTGTTCCAGTGAGGATGGCCTGTGACGCAGAGGGACCCTCCGTCGAGCACAGGGTGTCCATTCAGGAGGGGCTCCACCACAGCCCACAAGGAGGCTGCCAGGTTTTACTGGATGGCCTTCTCAGCTACTGAAACTGTCTGCCCACTGCTGGTAATATACCAGCGGCGGTGGGAGGAAGCCCTTTAGTGGCAATTAATTGGCCACTTAAGAGGCTTAATTGGCCTGGAGCCGTTTGTAACTTCCGCCGCCGCTCATAAAATTGCAGTAGGAAGGTGACAGGAACGGTACCCCCCACCTCCCACTCAATTTTACTCTCTCCCCCACCCCCCCCCTACCTCCACTGCCTCCAACCCGCTCCTGTGGTGGGGGTTAAAATTCCGGTCAATGTTTCCGATCAATAACCCGGTGTTAAGTAGCTAAAATGGGGGAGGGCGGAAAAAGAACAAAAGGGAAGGCTTGTGAATAGAGTGGAAGATGGGATCCATTAAATGACAAAAGAATTGGTGGGGCAGAACCAAAAGAAGTAATAATGGGACAAGTACAGACACAAAAGATGTGTTTAGAGGAGGTGTGAATGGCAGAATAAAGAACAGCTGTTGTCCGGAAGTAAAACAAGAGAAAACGAGATTAAGACTGAAACATGCAACGAAAAGGAAACAAAATGGAGGGCAGAGATTATTGCCTAAAATTGTTGAACGCAGAAGGTTGTAAAGTGCCTAATCGAAAGATGAGGTGCTGTTCCTGGAGCTTGCGTTGATCTTAATTGGAACACTACAGTAGGCCGAGGACAGCGATGTCAATGTGAGAACAAGGTAGAGAATTAAAATGACAGTTAACCAGAAGCTCAGGGTCATGTTTGTGGACTGAACGCAGGTGTTCCGCAAAGCGGTCACCCAATCTGCATTTGATCTCCCAATGTAGAGGAGACTGCATTGTGAGCAGCGAATACAGCATACTAAATTGAGAGAAGTAAACGTAAGTATATCCTCTCCCATTTTACCTTCTTAAAACCTGTTGCATTTCTAACTTTTCTTGGATCTGATCAAAGGTCATTTACCTGAGATGTTAACTCTGTTCTCTCTCCACAGATGCAGCCTGACCTGCTGAGTATTTCCAGCATTTTCCGTTTTTATTTCCGATTTCCAGCATCCACAGTATTTGCTCTTGTATTTTACCCTTTGAGGGACACTTGCTGGGAGTTTACCAATCTGTGTGGGTGCAACATTGTGTTTAACTGCAGCAGAATAGCACTGGGGTCCTAACAATATCATAGGACCCTGATTTGCTTTACATAATGGGGCTTTTGCCCATTTCTGGCAAAAGTGCTGGCCACCTAAACTCAAAAATGGCAATGGGCAGAAATCGAGAAGTACTTAATTCTCTGTAAAGTACTTTGGGACGCCCTGACATCTTGGAAGGTGCTATATAAATGCAATTTATTTCTCTCTCTCTCTTTCTTTGTATGGTGTAAATTAACTGATAACAGCAGCCAATGATAATGAAGAAATTATGGACAGGAAAACTATCCCAATTTTTTAAAATTGGTGGACAACTCAGCACAGAGCTCGTATCAGGAAATTGCATGCAAATCACCTAGTATTTTCGATCCATTCATTTTAATCATGTGCATGTTTCTGAATATCTTCGGTACATTAATTTCAATTGATGAAAATTGTAGATGTGCATACACAAATTCCCAATATTCACTCCCAGTGGGTACGGTTCCGTGCCAGGAGTGTACATTTGTAAAATTTCCCCTCTAATGCAGGAAACAAAAAGCACACCATCTGTTGCAAATGGAAAATAAACAAGATGAAATGAGCAGACTAGATCCCAGGATTATCAATATGCCTAGCATATATGGGTGAGATGCATATAGGAGGAAAGCTCATGAAATTAGTCCTACTGTTGCAAAAATTTCATTTGAGCTCCACTGGAGCAGGAAAGGAGCTCAGAGATGGAAATGTTGAAGTGAAAATGAGAGGTGAGGTTGAAACAGCAAGATAGGTCAAGATCATCTATACTTGTGGTCAGAATAGTAATATACTGTAAAGCAGTCACCCAATCTATATTTGGTCTCATATTAACTAGGACACGAGGGACAATTCCCATCCTCTGCTTCAAATAATGGGATCTTTTACATCTGCCTAAGAGGACAGATGGGGCCTTGGCTTAACGTTTCATCACCTCAGACAGTGCAGTGCTCCCTCAGCACTGCATTGGAGGATCAGCCAAGATTATGTGCTCAAGCCTCTGGAGTGGGATTGAACCCACAGCCCCCTGACTCAGGGATAAGAGTGCATCACTCTCTGTCATGTCTGACATTTCGAGATGAGGATGTTTATCATTTTGGGAATTCTCAAAACAGGAGAACACACAGTGAATACCAGTGCAATGCCTAATGAATTGAAAACATTCTCGGGGCTCCCTTTGATGTGTGGAACACTTGATAAATGTCTCTGCACTTCTAAATATTTAAGGTAATATTTTAAAACCAAATGTAAATAGCCTAGGCAGGTGGGTAAACCCCAGGAGTTAGGCTTTGCCATGACATAGTGCTGGGAGTGCACAAGCGGCTCTTTACAACTGGGCTGAATTGCTATCATTGGAGACTCTCAATGGCAGCGTACCATGAGATAATTAGAAGCTGAAACATTTTGTTGATGAGGATCTTGTGCCCGACTCTTCATTTTGAGTGGATTGTTCCAGAGAAGCGATGCTAGGCCTGAAATTGAACTCTCTTGCATTGCTAAACAGATGAAGTGCAGAAGAGGAAAGTCTGCAGTTTCATTAAAGTGGTGGTTCCGTGCCAGTGCTGGGTTACCAGTTGGGTCTATACCAGGGGAGAGAGCAAAAGGCTTGCATTGCACAATACCACAAGCCTCATTAAAAGATGTTCTGGGGCAATCTGAGCGAGAGTCCAGGCTTCAGAAATTATGAAGGGGTTTGATTGGGTAGGCTTAGAGACGATGGGCTGAACATTACCAGCCATATGTTGATGGGCTGGGAATACGCCAGAGAAAGGCATCAGGAGGGAATATTACTGGTGGTGGGAACCTGAGCAACATGGCCACCCACCGGGTGGCCAACTGAGCCACTAAAGTGCTCAATTAAGGGTCACCACCAGCATTCTGCCCATGTGTCGGGAGGGCCTGCCACCATGTGGGGAAACCGCCAGGTAAACCGTGGCGGTGCCCCAGCTGGTTCTGGGGTGGGGAGGTTGCCTTAATGCTGCAGTCTCGGCAGTGGCCTCCTGTAACGGTGGCACTGCCGCAGCTGCTGAACTGCCACCTTCTGATTGGGCCGGCAGCTCTGGGAGGTGGGCTGCCATCTTCAGTTTGAAAGCAGACCCGCAACAACCTCTTAACTGGTAAAATGCTGGCCCCCGGTCCTGCCACCTGATGGATCCTGCTTCAGCCCTAGTGGTGTAACTTCTGCCATGGTGGAAAAACTCAGCCCAATGTTTCCACTTGGGGAGAGTCCAAAAGTCGGGCCATAATTATAAGATAGTCACTAATAAATCCAATAAGCAATTCAGAAGAAACTTATTTACCCGGAGAGTTGTGAGAACGTGGATTTCGCTACCACATGGAATAGTTACGGTGATAGATGAATTTAAGGGGAAGATAGAGATATGCATGAGGGAGAAAGGAATAGAAGAATATGTTGATGGGGTGGGATGAAGTAGAATGGCAGGAGATTCCCGTGGAGCAGATCCAGTGGTGTCGGTAGGATCGAATGTCCTGTTTCTCTGCTACAAATTCTATGTATTTCTCCATCAATTGTGCTACTTCGCACCATTATGGTGCATGTAGAAAGCTGGAGCAGTGGCCCCTGGAGCCTCTTAAAAGTGTTTGCTCATTGTCTTTATGTCCAGCTTTGAGCTTGTTGCTTGTTCTTTGCTGTGCAAGTTTATTTCATCTTCTTTTTCTTGGAATCTTTGTGTACATAGTTTATTATGAGCTGGAACAACAATTTGTTGACATTTTGTTCAGAAATTTGACTTCCCCACTTCAAAACCTCTGGCCATCTTGCCTGGTCAAGACAATTTGACTCACACCATGGACGCTCCTTTAGGGATTTTACCAGTTATTCTCTTTCATGACATCAGAACATCCCAAGGGGTTTTATGACTTCATCTTCATCTTTGGCCTCCTTGTCTTGAGAGACAATGGGTAAGCGCCTGGAGGTGGTCAGTGGTTTGTGAAGCAGCACCTGGAGTGGCTATAAAGGCCAATTCTAGAGTGACAGACTCTTCCACAGGTGCTGCAGATAAAATTGGTTGACAGGGCTGTTACGCAGTTGGCTCTCTCCTTGTGCTTCTGTCTTTTTTCCTGCCAACTGCTAAGTCTCTTTGACTCACCACACTTTAGCCCCGCCTTTATGGTTGCCCGCCAGTTCTGGCGATCGCTGGCAACTGACTCCCACGACTTGTGATCAATGTCACAGGACTTCATGTCGCATTTGCAGACGTCCTTAAAGCGGAGACAAGGACGGCTGGTGGGTCTGATACCAGTGACGAGCTCGCTGTACAATGTGTCCTTGGGGATCCTGCCATCTTCCATGCGGCTCACATGGCCAAGCCATCTCAGGCGCCGCTGGCTTAGTAGGGTGTATATGCTGGGGATGTTGGCCACCTCGAGGACTTCAGTGTTGGAGATACGGTCCTGCCACCTGATGCCAAGGATTCTCCGGAGGCAGCGAAGATGGAATGAATTGAGACGTCGCTCTTGGCTGACATATGTTGTCCAGGCCTCACTGCTGTAGAGCAAAGTACTGAGGACACAGGCTTGATACACTTGGACTTTTGTGTTCTGTGTCAATGCGCCATTTTCCCACACTCTCTTGGCCAGTCTGGACATAGCAGTGTCAGCCTTTCCCATGCGCCTGTTGATTCCTGCACCAGGTTACTGGTGATAGTTGAGCCTAGGTAGGTGAAATCTTGAACCACTTCCAGAGTGTGGTCGCCAATATTTATGGATGGGGCATTTGTGACGTCCTGTCCCATGATGTTCGTTTTCTTGAGGCTGATAGTTAGGCCAAATTTGTTGCAGGCAGCCGCAAACCTGTCGATGAGACTCTGCAGGCACTCTTCCGTGTGAGATGTTAATGCAACATCGTCAGCAAAGAGGAGTTCCCTGATGAGGACTTTCCGTACTTTGGTCTTCGCTCTTGGACGGGCAAGGTTGAACAACCTGCCACCTGATCTTGTGTGGAGGAAAATTCCTTCTTCTGAAGACTTGAACGCATGTGAGAGAAGCAGGGAGAAGAAAATCCCAAACAGTGTAGGTGCGAGAACACAGCCCTGTTTCACACCACTCAGGATAGGAAACGGGTCTGATGAGGCGCCGCTATGCTGAATTGTGCCTTTCATATTGTCATGGAATGAGGTGATGATACTTCGTAGCTTTGGTGGGCATCCAATCTTTTCTAGTAGTCTGAAGAGACCACGTCTGCTGACCAGGTCAAAGGCTTTGGTGAGATCAATGAAAGCAATGTAGAAGGGCATCTGTTGTTCACGGCATTTCTCCTGTCGCTGTCGAAGGGAGAACAGCATGTCAATGCTCGAAAGCCACACTGTGCCTAAGGGTAGTTATTCTCTACTTGGAAAATGGGGAGAAAGAAAGACTTGTATTAGATGACACCTTTCATGACATCAGAACGTCCCAAGGGGTTTTATGACTATTGGCGTACATTTTGAAGTGTAGTCACTCTTGTACTGTAGAAAATCACAGCAGCAAGTTTATACACAGCATGGGTCCACAAGCAACAGTGAGATAATGACCAGGGATTTTTTGCTTTTAGAATCATAGAATGGTAACAAAACAGAAGGAGGCCATTTGGCTTGTTGTGTCCATGCCAGCTCCCTGCAAGAGGAACTCAGCTAGTCCCACTCTCTTGCCTTTTCCCCATAGCCCTACAATTTTTTTCTCTTCAGATAATTATCCAATTCTTTTTTGAAATGTGTTGGTTAAGGGATAAATGTTGGCCAGGACACTGGGAAGAACTCCCTGCTCTTCATCGAAATAGTGCCATGGGTTCTTTTATGACCACTTGAGAGGGCAGATGGGGCCTCGGTTTTACCGAGACAGCACCTCCTACAATGCAGCACTCCCTCAATGCTGCACTGGAGCATCAGTCTAGATTATGTGCACAAATCTCAGGAATAGAACCTGAACACAAAGCAGGCATTAGACCCCTTGCCTTTGCTAATGAAGGGCCTAATATTTGGTTTAGGGTCCTTCAGGGACATTGGGCTGCTCTAAGTGGAGCCTGTGCTGGGTTCACTCTTCTCAGGTTCTGCTGGCATGGCTACGGCTTAGCAAGAGGCAGCTATCACAAAGGTTAGTAAAAACAACAGTGGCGGACGTAAAAATGTGCGGGCCACACTTTCTGGAGCCGCCGTGATATTAAACGCGACAGCTCATTTAAATGGTCGGGGTGGACAGCACCCCAGGATTACGTGGAGGGGGCGGGTGGTCCGTCCCCAGCAATGGCGTCAACTGCCTTTGTGCAGGTGCTGACGGCATTTTTAAAGGACTTCGAGCCTTACATTTTAAAATATTTGAAGAAGTACTGATTTAAAAAAATTAAATATATGCATCTTGACCCTCTCCCACGCCCCCTCCCAATAACCACAGAAATAATTACCTGCCCTCTTCCCCCCTAAAACACTTACCTTGTGATCCTGACCTTTCCCCCCCAATTACATTAACTGTAAACTTTACCCCTTCCCACTATCCCCTACACCAATGAAATTACTTTGACGCCACTCACCCACTCCTGCACCGAAAAATTTACATCTCGGATCCTTGGACGGGGATCCGAAGGTGCGGGAGTGGCGGCCACTGGCACCAATGTCGCTTCTGGACGGATGGTGGGAGCGCGACGGTCATTAATTCAGGTCTTTAATGGGAGGCAGTGGCATAGTGATAATTCACTGGCCTAGTAATCCAGAGCCAGACTAATGCTTTGGGGATATGGGTTCAAATCCCACCATGGTGGATGGTGAAATTTGAATTCAACTAATAAATCTAGAATTAAAAAAGCTAGACTAATGATGACCATGAAACCATTGTAAAAACACATCTAGTTCACTAATATCCTTTAGGGAAGAAAATCTGCTGTCTTTACCTGGTCTGGTCTACATGTGACTCCAGACCCACAGCAATGTGGTTGACTCTTAAAATGCCCTCTGAAATGGCCCAGCAAGCCACTCATTTCAAGGGCAATTAGGGATGGGCAATAAATGCTGGCCTAGCCAGTGATGCCCACATCTCACAAATGAATTAAAACGTTATTTTGTATATGTAAATTTGGCTCCTGTTGCCGAGCAGCAGGAGGGCTGCCACAAGGCCTTGCCGCCTCCATCGGCAATATCGGGCCAGCCCCCCTTCCCCTGCCATGACCCCAACATCAGGGGGTGGGGGGTCTGTAAAATTCAGCCCAATGTTTTTAAGTGCTCCTACCAGCTCATCAGAAGTCACAACGGTTGCTTTTGACCTCAATTGGCCACCTCTCCTGCTGCCCTCTTTCCGGGCCCAAATCATTCTCAACCTCACCTACCTCTACTCCAGGATTTACCTAAGGCCAGTATCAAGTCTCTCAATTCAGGTGCATGCTGCTCACACAGTGCCAATTGTCAGCCTATAAACAAAGCCGTTGGCCCCCATATTTATGAGTAGGCCAAAGGACTCGGCAAGGTCTGAGACCCGAAACTTTAACTCTGCTTCTCTCTCCACAGATGCTGCCTGACTTGTTGATTATTTCCATCACTTTTTGTTTTTATTTCTGATTTCCAGCATCTGCAGTATTTTGCTTTTATTATAATTTCTTGGGGGATTTGTTTCCCACGGAGCTACCATACAAATTGATCGACTGGCCGATAGCCAGGTAGGAAAATCAATGGTGAGGACCTTGGCGGACAGTCCCTGGCAGTTGGAATGGGGTAAGGTCTGCGATTGCAGCTGTAAGTGGGTAAGATTGCAGACTGGGAGAAAGAGAGGACATTTCATTTGGTGGGGGGATGTCAGTAAATGGGAAGGGAGAGGGGTAGAAAAAGGCCACGATCAGCAGATGGGAGTCTGAAGTCTTCCTTGAAGGGAGATGGAGTGCACCCGCTCCTCCTAGCCCACAAGCACTGCTGATGAGGCTGAGAACCTGTGAAGCTGCTGGCTCCTGCCTCCTTTTCACTGCCGGGTTTCCTGACCCTGGGGAAACCTGCGAAGAAGCAAAGAATTTTAAATCAGGCTCCCAATTGGCAGTTAGTTTAAACATGTTAATGCAATGCCCTGCCTCTCTATGGCAGGACCCTTGAACACCACCAGACTCATTGCTTTAAATGCAAAGTGGGTTGGCATTGCATTTTGCACTTTTGACAGTTGTAATGCTAGGCCCCCACCTGACAAGAATGAGGCACATCAATTTTGTCATGAACATTAATTTTTAACTGTTGGAGCGAGGAAATGACTTGTTAAACAGATCAGCCGTGGCTGGAAAAAACATTTATATACTAACAGGAATTGAAGGTGAGGAAACAAATACCAGGGCCTGTTAAGGAGGATACAATCCACAAGAGCCAGGACTGGTTAGACCAACTGGTCACATGGCTACCTGGCTGTTCCAGGGTTTTCTTTTGAACTGGCCACAAAGAGGTTGAACTCAGAAAGTCTGTTTGCTCCTGGATTGAGAAAATTTCTTCTGTCAGCTCCCATCTCTTTCTCACAAGCCTCTGAATCCAAGAATATGAACCCCAAGACAGAAAAGTCTCCTACAGCGACCAAGGTTTAAGAAGAATACGGAGCCCCAACGAAAATCAAGGACTCTACAGTGAGCTTGAAGACTCATAACAAAAACTCTTCAGATATTGCCTCAAACTTTTCCACTTTATTTCTTCTGCTCTTTTCTGTCTCTATTTGCAGGTGTGTATCGTGTATGCATGCTAGCATGGATGTGTCATGTATCCGAATTAGAGTTTAAGTTTGATAAATATCAACTTCTCTTCCTTAATCCTAAGAAAGCCTGTTTGTGCTGGTTTCTTTGCCTTATAATTGGAAAGCGGTGAACAAGGATTCACCAAGGGGGAGCTAAAAACACGATGTTTTAAAAAGTAAACCCTATTACGGTAAGACCAGGTGAAGGCTGAAAGGGAACCCTAGACCCCTTTCTCACCAGGTCATAACACAGTGTAGCCCCATGCCCAACTCTTTGTCATCTGTCATGTGGGAATTAATATCAAGGTCATTTTATCTGTTTTTCTCTAAATTTTCTTTGGTGTGCGTGACCCATTTATTTCAATGTGCAGTATTTTCAAATTTTTTTTGCACGGCCACGCAGGTGCAATATTTTACATGGAATGACTTATGAGTGGTCTGCATGGTACTTTCCAGGCTGCTGCATGTCCGTGCACATGTGCAGTTTAGAAGGATCATTGCTTTCTAGTGCTCTTCTGATAGTTCCACATCTCCCTCTGCTTCAAATATTTATCCATATTTCTCTTAAAAGATGCAATAGCCTCTGCCTCAAGTATTCCCATGACAAAGCTTCTTGTGTTTCAACAATCCTCTACTTAAAGACATTTCTGCTAACCTCTCTCCTGGTACTCTTAGTAACAATTTTAAATTGATGTTCTCCTGGTCAGTGAATCCCCAACCAGTGGAAATAGACTTTTATTTACTGTATCAGAACTCTACATAACTTTAAAAAAGCTTGTATTAAATCTTTAAGCCTTCACTGCTGCACTGGTTCTCAAGATATATCTTCATAACTGCAGTTTCCCATCCCTGGAATCGTGCTAGTGAATCAACACTCTCTACGGCTTTAATGCCTTTTCTGTAATGGGATGGCCAAAGCAGCACACAGTGGGCTGAATTTAACGTGGCTGTTGAAGGCAGTATAGTGGTGTGGATGGACAGAGAATCACAACACATCCGTCTGCCCGGAAATCTGGCATCGTGACGTTGGTTCCTGATTTTGTCAGTGGTGGGAAAGCGTAACGGCGGCATTGCAGCTGCAATGTGTCGAGAACCTATTTTAAATTGCTGAAATGCTGATTTACATACATTAAAATATAATTAAGAGCAATTTAATGTTCAGGGAGCGATTCTGTGAACTGTGGGCAGAACTTGCATGCCTCTGGGTTCATGACTGGTAAAACCTAGCGGCACTGATACAAGAGGCCATATTACTGTGACGGGTAGGCCCCTTGAGCATTGCTACATAGGGGTACAGGGGGTGGCCTGGAGCCCATTTGTGGGACAACGTTGCGGGGGATGTGCAAGGGGGTACAGGGTCCTGGGGGCTCTGCAAGGGGGCTAAGTGTGGGTTTGGGGGTGTAGGGGGATCTGTCTATGGATGGCAAACTGCTGTGTGATTGGTCTGTTTGCTCACACTTCTGCAACAGATGATGGGCCATCATCAAGGTTGGGCTCTGAGGTCCATCAGTGACTCTGCTGACAGAATTATCACATCTGGCAGGAGGCCAGACATTTTAAACAATGCATGAAGGAGGCAAGAGACAACCTCATAATGATTCGTTTGCAGCCATCCTCGTGTCTATTCACAGAGAGTGAGATAAAGGCTCACCTAATTTCTAAACTCTGTCACCTCCATGTCATTTGTGGTCTCTGTCTTGTGAGCAGCTGCAATGCGCGCTTGCAAACATGGGAGACCATCTGTTAGTGAGGGCTCTCATCACATTGGCATGTTAATGAGGGCTGTGATCACATTGGCACAGCTCTAAGTGGGAGGTCAGCATGCAGCTCAATATTAAGGCATAATGGCACATAGCCTTCAGACAATGATGCCCAATGATTTGAACAAAGGATATTTTAATTAATTACCACAAACTATAGTTCACCCATGAGACCCAAAGTGTGGCTAGGTGGTCTTATCTTCTTAATACGTTTGCGGGTGCTCCTACACGTTGTGATCCCTGCGACAGCAGCTGGGCTGGAGGCAGGCTGCTGATCAGACTGCCACTTGGCCTGTGATGACTTTGGCAGGTATTCTCTGACTGCCTGATGCCTGGAAGGTCCCGGCTGCCTCCATGTGTCCTGGACTAGTGCAGGACTCTCCTCAGGCATCACTGCTGCTGGAGCTGGGCTCACTGGTGGAGAGGTTGAGGAGCCGGTGGCCACACTTGGAACAGCCTGCAAGGAGCCTCCAGATGTGGATGGCAGCCTCTCCTCTTCCCATTGAAGTGTCTCTTGAGCCTCCATGCTCACCAGTGAAGGACAAGGAGTGGGAGAAGCCTCCGGGTTCCTGTTCCTTCTCTCACCTTGCCACTGCTGTGTTGAACTCATGTTCAACGCAACGGTGTGCAGGTCTGCACACCTGTGGGAACTGGCTCCATGAGGGTCACCAACCTCTCGATGGAGGAAGCCATGTTCTCATAGGACTGAGACATGGCAGCAGTCATGGTATGGATGGACTCCTCCATCATCTCATGGCTGCGCATGACGTCTGGCATCTCCATCAGATGTTGCTTTACCTCTCTCTGCAGCTCCACCATGCCCTGTACTGTTGACACCAGAGGTTCGTTGTCAGCCTGAGGCACATCATGGGTCTGGACACCCATAGTCCTCTGACTGTCAGAGGTCTCAGCTGTCTCAGCCTCAGCCAGCTGCACGGGCGCGTGTGTGGTGCTCTTACCAGCTTGTGACCCTGATTCTAATGCCAAGCAGGTACCCACTGAGGTGAAAGTAGCTCCTCCTTAGTGGTGGATGCCCATCCCCTGTGGCTACAGACCCCTGCGAATGGTTACCTGCATGAGAGAACATAAACATGTGTAGGTTAGGCTATGCAGATCTCCTGATGCCAACCATGCATCATGTGTGTCTCCAACATTAATACGCATGCTGACTGGAGTCAATCTCACTCTCTTGTGCAGGGACTCCAATCTCTCTATTCAAGATAGCACGGCCGCCCTGGGTGCGCGCCCGCTCCAATGCCTCTTCCTCGGCAGAGATGAGTGGACAATGATCTGGGAGTCCTCCGCCAGTCCGGGTTGTCTCCCTCCTATTTTGGAACTCTTGTCCTGCAAGAGGATGGATGGAGATAATAGAGAATGGCGAACAGATCAACATGACAGTTCTGCCCATATCAGCCCCCCGTCTCCTATTGGGGGCTCAAATGCTGACACTCACTGTCAGGGGAGTTAAGAGAAGAGTGAGCTATGAAGGAAGGTGGGCTGTGGCCGAGTTGCAGCCATGCATCTATCAGGATGAGATTAAACCCGAGCCCCCTCAGCCAATCCATTACAGTGCTACTTGTAGTATAATGTACATAAGCTGTTGCTGGGCAGATTATGTATATAGACCTTAAGCATCATCACAGAATGTGATGTCACGAGTCTAAACTTCGTGTTGCTCAGTGTTCATGTAGATACCTTAGAGATAAACTGTTACTTTCACCCAAATTCTACTATCCTCATTTTTTTTTATTCGTTCATGGAATATGGGTGTCGCTGACAAGTCCAGGATTTATTGCCCATCCCTAATTGCTCTTGAGAAAATGGTGGTGAGCTGCCTTCTTGAACCACTGCAGTCCATGTGGAGCAGGTACACCCACGGTGCTGTTAGGGAGGGAGTTCCAGGATTTTGATCCAGCGACAGTGAAGGAACGGCAATGTAGTTCTAAGTCAGGATAGTGTGTGGCTTGGAGGGGAACTTGCAGGTGGTGGTGTTCCCATGAAACTGCTGCCCTTGTCCTTCTTGGGCGGTAGAGGTCACAGGTTTGGAAGGTGCTGTCGAAGGAGCTTTGATGCATTTAATACTAACAGCACACTCACAATACAGTACACTATCCTCCCTGTGTTGCGCACCCTCCTGCGTTGTTGCATGCAATCTTCAAAAAGCAGAGTGGTATGGAGCACTCAGCTTGGCAGACCTCTTCCTGCACTGGACCCAGGTGCATTTGGTGACCCCATGGCTGCTGACCTCCTTGGCGATCCCTACCCAGGCTTGCTTGGTAAGCCGGGAGAACCTCTTCTTGCCATCGTGGGGGAAGAGAACCTCTTGCCTTTCCCTTGCAACTTGAAGGAGAATCTGCAGAGAGGCATCACTGAATCGTGGGGCCACACTGTGTCTTGCCTCAGCCATTATTTCCTGTCCTGCTCAGATGATGGGGGTGGGATACAGGAACCAGTCAAGCAAAGTTTTAGGCTGCACAAAGCTGCAAATGACTCTGAGGCAGGATTACATCCAGGGCTGGCAGACCTTTATATATGGGTTCAGCACCTGCTCCGTAATCAACGACTCGCCTCCTGCCCCCAACATATGATTGGGGTGACCCACACCTCCCTTGTGCAAAATAGCCGCCCGCCGCATAATCGTGGTGTGGCGGCTGCCCATGTGGTGAAGGGGAATGGTGCCTTTTTCCAGGCTCGCCACCAGTCCCGGCGGCGGGCTCATTAAATTCAGCCCAGTGTTCTAACTGTGCACTCATTCATGCTTTATTCAAACTTTGCTTTTTTCTCTTGAAGCCAATAAAAAAGAAAATCAGGTAAATTATCACACATTTTGCACTACTGCCTAAAATGCATTTCATCCTCTACATCCTTATTTATAAAACCAAAGATGCCTGCTGTTCTTTTTTAAGTTTTACCTGTCTGCAACCATAGGGGTAGATTTTCATTATCACCACCTGGACAGTAACCTTGCAGAGTATACTGCCCACACATTGTAGAACTTAAGTGATTCTTATTTTATTGAAATCAATGGAATTAAAATTCTGTGTGCTTTGCAATAGATGGATGATCTGCTCTGCCCAAAGAGAATTCATCCCACACAATTAGGGAACACCTAGTTCTCTTTGATCACCCACATTCTTTAGCATCTCTGCATTTAAGTATATATTCCCATTTGTTTGACTGCTGAGCTATCCTACACAAGCTTTATGCAGTTTATATTTTCTTCTCTGCTGCTATTTGCTTACCTCAATTCGACAAAGCACTCATGTTATGGAGGTGGTGCAGGAATGGAATTAGTCATTGGCTCTGCTGTGAGAGTGCCTTACACTGTGACTTTCATAATTGCCTCATTTGCCCCATCCTTTGTGGCACTTAGTGGCTGCGTGATCGACCATGTGATACTAATGAGGCACCAAAATACATTCTAGCAAATCTGTAATGATGGGGATTTGCTGCCTCAAACTCTGCTTAAAGGCAGTAAAACCTGTGCTGCCATTTATGGGAGGGATTGAAATGTGGCAATTAGTGATGCACATTGCAGCATTTACACTATCCAGTGAATGTGCTTCAGCAATAGTCTTCTGCCTACTAGCTCCATATACCTTGTTATTTCACATGTGCATTCTAATTTTGAATTTTCATGGGTTTGAAGCATTGCTCCTATGAGCAGTGAAATGACCAATGCTGACCTTCCAATAAATAGTAATAATCACTTCATGTAGCCATGCTTTTAGTCACAGCTGTTACTGCTGGAAATAGGCCAATAATCGTGTGAGGTGAGAAAGATCTAGTATTATATGATTGTTAGCAATGTAAAACAGGCCCCTTACAATGAATGCTAATGATCTTAATGAGTTGTAATGACAGTGCTGGCAAGTCGCAATTGAAAAACTTGTCTTATGGTCTTTTAGAAGCCCCCATTTGTGTTGCGCAATTACAGCAATGAAAGCCAAGATTTCACAACTGTGTGTACACCAGATTGTAAACGTGGCTTATTAGAGGTGCAAAGAAGATGCAAAACATATGTTTTGTTCCACCTTCAGTTTGCAAGAAAGTATTCTAGATGCATCACTTGATTACCATATTTACTATACGTGATGTCATTAAGGTTCCCAAAGGGAGTGTGCAGTAGGTTAGACACTGGCCATTAGTTCCTGCGACCTGAATTTGAAATGCAGCTTGAACTGACAGGAACATAGGAAATAGCAGCAGGAGTAGGCCATTTGGCTCCTTGAGCCTCCTCTGCCATTCAACTACATCATGGCTGATCCTCCACCTCAACACCATATTCCCGCACTATCCCCATATCCCTTGATATCTTTAATATCTAGAAATCTATTGATCTCTGTCTTGAGTATACTCAATGAGTGAGCCTCCACAGCCCTATGGGTTAGAGAATACCAAAGATTCAACACCCTCTGAGTGAAGGAACATTTCCTCATCTCAGTCCTAAATGGCCTACCTCTTATTCTGAGACTGTGTCTCCTGGTTCGAGACACTCCATCCTGCATCTATACTGTTGAGCCCTGTAAGAATTTTGTATGCTTCAATGAGATCACCTTCTAAAATCTATAGAATATAGGCCCAGTCTCCTCAATGTCTCCTCATTGGACAATCCTGCCATCCCAGGGATCAGTCTGGTGAACCTTCGTTGCACTCCCACTTTGGTAAGTATATCCTTCCTTAAGTAAGGAGACCAAAACTGCACACAATACTCCAGGTGCAGTCTCACCAAGGCGCTATAGAATTTCTTCTTTACTCCTGTACTTAAATCCTCTTGCAATAAAGGCCAACATATCATTCACCTTCCTAATTGCTTGTTTGACCTGCATGTTAGTTTTCAGTGACTTATGAACAAGGACACCCAGGTCCCTTTGAATATCAACATTTCCCAATCTCTTACCATTGAAGAAATACTCTACATTTCTGTTTTTCCTACCAAAGTGGATAACTTCACATTTTTCCACATTATATTCCATCCGCCATGTTCTTGCCCACTCACTTAGTCTATCTAAATCCCCTTGAAGCCTCTTTGCATCCTCTTCACAACTCACATTCCCATCCAGTTTTGTGTCATCAGCAAACTTGGAAATATTACATTTGGTCCCCACATTGAAATCATTGATTTAGATTATGAATAGCTGGGCCCAAGCACTGATCCTTGCAGTACCCCACCAGTCACAGCCTGCCAACCTGACTGAGAATTACCCATTTATTCCTATTCTCTGTTTTTTGTCCGTTATTGACTTCTCAGTCCATGCCAGTATATTACCCCCAGTCCCATTAAGATTGCCTTTAAGAGTGATGTCCCTTTCACATCTTAGCATGATAATTAGCTGAGTACTGGGATGCAGTCATGTGACCACATGCCAGTCTCACTCTGTAACTGTAACAACTAGAGGCAAGTCATGTAAATAGATAGCTCTGCACTGTATATAATAAGTTAACTGTTTAATAAACCTGTTTTGAAATCTTCAATCAACTGAACTCCATACATCTCATTTATGTTGCATCAGGCAACATAAAAAGCCTCTTATTACATCCATGTGCTTTAATTTTTCTTACTAAGCTCTTGTGTGGGACCTTATCAAAAGCCTTCTGAAAATCCAAATATACCACATCCACTGGTTCCCCCTTATCTATTCTGCTAGTTACATCCTCAAAAAACTCTAACAGGTTTGTCAAACATGATTTCCCTTTCATAAGTCCATATTGACTCTGCCCAATCCTACCATTATTTCCTAAGGGTCCAGTTGTTGCATCCTTTGTAATAGATTCTAGCATTTTCCTTACGACTGATGTCAGGCTAACAGGTCTGTAGTCTGTGTGGTACAATAGTCTTGCATCTGGAAGCTGAAATGTTCCTCATATAATGCAAGTTTGAGCAGTCTCAATCTAAGGGATCGTTCCCTCCACGACACCCTGGTCCACTCCTCCATTACCCCCACCATCTCGTCCCCGTCCCATGGCACCTTCCCCTGCAATCGCAGGAGGTGTAATACCTCCCATTTACCTCCTCTCTCCTTACTATCCCAGGCCCCAAACACTCCTTTCAGGTGAAGCAGCAATTTACTTGTACTTTCAATGTAGTATACTGTATTCGCTGATCACAATGTGGTCTCCTCGACATTGGGGAGACCAAATGCAGACTGGGTGAGCACTTTGCGGAACACATCCACTCAGTCCGCAAGCAGTACCCTGAGCTTCCGGTTGCTTGCCATTTCAACACACCCCCCTGCTCTCATGTTCACATCTCTGTCCTGGGATTGCTGCAGGGTTCCAGTGAACATCAACGCAAGCTCGAGGAACAGCATCTCATTTACCGATTAGGCACACTACAGCCTGCCGGACTGAACATTGAGTTCAATAATTTCAGAGCATGACGGGCCCCCCATTTTACTTTTATTTTTAGTTATTTTTTCTTTTTGTCTTTTTTACATTTTTTACAATTTTTTTTTGTTTATTTCATTTCATCTTAGTTTGTTCAGTTTGCTTACCCATTGTTTTTTTTCATTTTTTTTTTTAGATTAGAGATACAGCACTGAAACAGGCCCTTCGGCCCACCGAGTCTGTGCCGAACATCAACCACCCATTTATACTAATCCTACACTAATCCCATATTCCTACCAAACATCCCCACCTGTTCCTATATTTCCCTACCACCTACCTATACTAGTGACAATTTATAATGGCCAATTTACCTATCAACCTGCACTTGTTTGTACTTGCTGCTGTTCAATCTTCAGTCCGTTAACACCCTATCTCTATCTGTACTAATGCTTTGTCTTTCAACACACCATTAACATATTGTTTGCCTTTGCTCCATGACCTTTTGGTCAGCTATGTGGCCTTGCCCAATCTACACCTTCTCCTTTGTTATCTCTTGCCCCACCCCTGCCTCACTTGCTTATAACCTTTGACATTTCTAATATTTGCTAGTTCTGAAGAAGGGTCACTGACCTGAAACATTAACTCTGCTTCTCTTTCCACAGATGCTGCCAGACCTGCTGAGTGGTTCCAGCATTTCTTGTTTTTATTTCAGATTTCCAGCATCCGCAGTATTTTGCTTTTATATCAATGCAATTCTTAGCTGGTATGACCTCATAACACAAACGGTCTCGAATTTGAGATGGATGGATGCAGTTCTGGGTTCTGGACAGGATGCTTGAAGAAAAGGTGAGAACTTTTTAAATTTTATAAGCTCCCCTCCCACCCCTTATAAAAGGGACCAGTGGACCAGCTCCCATTGCAATTTCTGAGCTTTCAACTTAGACATGTCCTAGTGGCCTCGTTGCCCACCTGCGGTATTTAAATAAGTTGACTCCCCTTGACACCCTACACTCTGATGGGGTTCAGACAAAAGTCCATTGGTGGGCACATCCTAGCACTAAAACTAGCACATCAGCACTACAGATTGTCAAAGTGCAACAACTTCTGATTTTTGCGCTAGAGATTATATTGGGGTCAGTGTCATAGGTTACTCCAATAAATGGAACCCCTTTCCCCTATGGTCGGGAATGTTCCGTTTTCCCACCTAATATCTAATAAAATAATAGCATAACCCATGGATTGTGACAGTACCCTATATGCATCCTGCTGAAGCTTATTTCTGGAAAGTGAACAAAATTAGTATTTTGTCAAAATGAGGAATAACTTCAAACCATTGACTTTTTGAAGTTACATTAATTACATGAATGAACAGTGCATGACTTTCAAGTGAGCACAACCAATTTCTTCCTTCTCCCTGTTGCAAAGAGCCACTTTTTCATAATGGCATGAAATATTTGAGATTGTATATATAGTGACCTTGTCCTGGTATATTAAGTAACACTCCAAATCACCATTATTGCGAAAAATGCTGGGCTACTGGCTTTTTTAAAAAAAAGTGTTGCATGCAGCCTCTTAGGAGTTGAATCTAACCTTGCAGAGATACTACAGGTTAAAAATTCAACTCAGAGAACACAGGTAAAATCCAATTCATCAAACTAGGCCCCTGTCATTTGCTTTTTGCATCAGTGGACAATTGACTGATTGACTTGTTAAATGCACTTATTTAGCACCTTTCATGTTGTCAAGATATTCCAAAATGCTTGGCAACCTGTGAATTAATTTTGAAATGCAGTTATGTTTGTTTTGTAAACAAGCAGAGCAACCAATTTGCACACTACAAGGCCCCATAAACAGCAGTAAGAAAAATGGCCGGTTAATCTGTTTTTTGAAGGTGTTGATTGCGGGATAACTGTTAATTCGGACATTAGAACTCCCTGATTGTCTTTGACAAATACCATAGGATCTTTCTACAGCCTCAGTTCAAAGTCTCATCTGAAAGATGGCATCTCCAACAATGCAGTAATCCTTCAGTTCTGTATGGAATTGTCAGCCTCAATTCTGTTCTCAAGTCTTGGCATCAAGGATGAAAATGCTAGTTCCGCACAAAGACTGACACTTACATAATATTTAGAGGCTTGCATTGGCTGTTATCAGAGCCTCTAAAATGCCAGCATTTCCCTTCATTACAATATGCGACCCGTAGCAGTCTGCTTAGAGCCCTGACCTTGTGAGCACACTGACAGCAGGACCAATGACTGAGATTGGTTGGGATAAAAGGAGCAAGAGTGAAGACCAGAGCACACAGAAAGAATAGGACCAACAACTAAGAGCAGTGGAGATAAATGGAGTGGGAGCAGAGGCCCTAGAGCACAGTGAGAGTGAGACAGTGACTGAGAGCGGTGGGCACAAAAGTAGCCGGAGCGGATGCCTTAGAACACAGTGAGAGTGGGACCAGTGACCAAGAGCAGAGGAGACAAAAGGAGTGGGAGTGGGGACAGAGACAAAGAGCAAAGAGTTCTCAAGGAGTAATGCTACAGAAAAGCAGATTGTTTGGTTGATGAGTATTACCAATTTTTTGCTGTTGAATCCAGGGCAATGGTTTAAACTAAGAGCTGGGAAACTATAACTATTACTTTATTAAACAAGGTAAACAAATTAGTTAACAAAACTAAAAATATGGAACAAATAAGAACCTCAACTAATTAAATATATAAAACAAAGTTAGATAGAGATGACAGGGCAGGTGGTGTGTTGCAACTGCACCATGGGAGTTGGTAGAGACCAGTGAGATTCTGAGTAACCATGTCTGCAGTATCTGTAACTTGAGGAACTTCAGTTCAGAGTTGTTCAACTAGAGTCTGAGCTTTGGACTTTGTGATGGAGCAGGGAGGCGGAAAATTATCTTTGATCCAGAAGACAGCCACACCCCTTAGATTAGGTAATAGTTTGGATTGGTCAGGAGTCAGGGACAGGAGGATATGACTGCGACTCAAGAGGTATGGGGACACAGGATACAGTGATGGAGGAACCTCATCCTTTAACCTTGTCCAACAAGTATGAGGTACTTGCTATCGGTTTGGATTTAAAAAAATTTCTTTCACGGGATGTGGGCGTCGCTGGCTAGGCCAATATTCATTGCCCATCCCTATTGCTGAACCGCCTTCTTGAACCGCTGTAGTCCATGTGGGGTAGGTATACCAACAGTGCTGTTAGGAAGGGAGCTCTAGGATTTTGACCCAGCGACAATGAAGGAACGGCGATATAGTTCCAAGTCAGGATGGTGTGTGGCTTGGAGGAGAACTTGCAGGTGGTAGTTTTCCCATGCGTCTGCTGCCCTTGTCCTTCTAGGTTGCAGAGATCATGGGTTTGAAAGGTGCTGTCGAAGGAGCATTGTTGAGTTGCTGCAGTGGATCTTGTAAATGATACACACTGTTGCCAATGTGCATCAGTGGTGGAGGGATTGAATGTTGAAGGTGGTGAATGGGGTGTCAATCAAGCAGGCTGCTTTGTCCTGGATGATGTTTAGCTTCTTGAGTGTGATTGGAGCTGCACTCATCCAGGCTATTGGAGATTATTCCATCACCCTCTTGACTTGTGCCTTGTAGATAGTGGACAGGCACTGGGGAGACAGGAGGTGAGTTACTTGTTGCAAAATTACCTGCTCTGACCTGCTCTTGTAGCCATGGTATTTATATGTTGGTCCAGTTCAGTTTCTGGTCAATGTAATTGGCGGGATGTTGATAGTAAGGGATTCAGTGATGGTAATGCCATTGAATGTCAAGGGAAGATGGTTGGATTCTCTCTTGTTTGAGATGGTCATTGCCTGGCACTTGTGTAGCACAAATATTACTTCCTGTTTATCAGTCCAAACCTCAATATTGTCGAGGTCTTGCTGCATATGAGCACGGCCTGCTTCAGTATTTGAGGCGTCGCGAATGGTGCTGAACATTGCGCAATCATCAGTGAACATCCTCACTTCTGACCTTAGAATGGAGGGAAGGTCATTGATGAAGCAGCTGAAGATGATTGGGCCCAGGACACTACGCTGAGGAACTCCTGCAGTGATGTCCTGGGACTGAGATGATTGACCTCCAACAATCACAGCCATCTTTCTTTGTGCTCGGTATGAATCCAACCAGGATGGAAACAAAGACAAAAGAGAGAATGGGCAATGTGACCATGAACAATGGTACAGGAGGCCATTTAAGTTGGGGTGAGTAAAAAAGGAATGTGACAGTGGTAAGTCTAGTATAGTCTGGAGACAGATACTCTTCTCTGCAGCCACAAACTGGAGTCCTAAAAGTTGTGTTGCCTTCCCTGGTGCCAGGGTTGAGGATATCTCCCTTGTAGCTGAAAAAGAATTTGGAGCATGCAGGGGAGGATCCAGCCTTCATGGTCCATGTAGGAACCAATGACAAAGGGTAGAACTAAGAACGATGTTCTGCTGAGGGAGCTTGAGGAGCTAGGATTAAATTAATAAGCAGAATCTTAAAGGTAATAATCTTTGGATTATGACGTGAGCCACATGTAGATTGACAAAGGGTCAAACAGATCAGCGAGTTGAATGTGCAGCGCAAAGAATGGCATGGGAGATAGAGATTTTGATTCACGGAGCACTGATACCAGTGTTGGGGAAAGAGGTTGCTGTTCTGTTGGGATGTGTTCCACATGAACAGAGCTGTGACCAGTGTTGTGGCGAATCAAACAACTAAGGCTGTAGATTGAGCTTTCAATGAAAAAGGGGTGGGAGGGTTCAGGTGAGGGGAAATTTATAAAGCTAAACAGAACAGTCAAGGCCATAGAGGAGTACAGTGATTTGGGTAAAGATAAGCAGAGTGTGTGAGGAAGGAACAGAGAGCTTAATGACAATAGTGCATCAGTGAATAAGGTTAAAGCAGGGAAAAAATAGTAAAGAGTTAAAATTGAAGGCACTTTATCTAAATACTCAACGCATTTGTAGCTAGATAGATAAATTAATGGCACAAATAGAGATAAATGGGTTTGACCTAAGAGCCATCACAGAGATGTGTTGACGTAGTGACCGAAGTTGGGAAAGAAATATTCCAGGGTACTTGACATTTCAATAAGACAGACAAAACAGAAAACGGGAGGCTGGTAGCCCTAATAATAAAGGATAACATGAGGACAATCTTCTTTGGCCTCCTGATCTCGAGAGACAATGGGTAAGTGCCTGGAGGTGGTCAGTGGTTTGTGAAGCAGTGCCTGGAGTGGCTATAAAGGCCAATTCTAGAGTGACAGGCCCTTCCACAGGTGCTGCAGAAAAATTTGTTTGTCGGGGCTGTTACACAGTTGGCTCTCCCCTTGCGCCTCTGTCTTTTTTCCTGCCAACTGCTAAGTCTCTTCGACTCGCCACACTTTAGCCCCGCCTTTATGGCTGCCCGCCATATTCCAGGGTACTTGACATTTCAATAAGACAGACCAAACAGAAAAGGAGAGGCTGGTAGCCCTAATAATAAAGGATAACATGAGGACAATAGTTAAGTTTAGAGAAGATCTTGGGCTGAATATTGTGCAGGAGGTGGGGCTTCTGGCACCAGGCCGATAAAGCTGGGGAAACACCGCCTCTGCACTTTTTTAGCCCCCAGAGTGATTCTCCGGTCTATTGGGGTGAAAGTTTAAGGAAGCAGGATCCCTGTCCTTTTAAAGATTTAATAGGGACGGGTAGCCGCCCCCAAGAGCTGCCGGCCAATCACGGGGCTGGCACTCAGCAGTATCGGCAGTGCCACCAGGAGCGGGGGCCACTGCTGGTACTGCATAGGCCTTGGACCCAGAGAAGAGGGAGGTGTGGCGAGGTCGCTGGGGCCAGTCCGGATGGCCCCGGCGAGTGGAGGGGGTGGGTGTTCAGTTGAGGAGGAGGGAGTCTCGGGGTGTAATTTGGTTCTGAGTGGGGGTCCTGCATGGGCCACAAATTGCCCATGCAAGAAGGCCCCTGGATGGGAAGGCTGTTATTGGCCTCTCCCAGCCCTGGGAAGATCAGGCCCGGCAATCCCGGCATTGAGTTTCGTGGCGGCCGCTGCCTCTCCCATTCTCTGGCACCCCCCACCTCGAATCTGCTGTTGGAAGGACAACAAGTTCCAGCCCCTTATATCAAAAGATCTGAAAATAGGATCAGTATGGGTGGAGATTAGAATAACTTGGGGAAGAAAACACTTCTGGGAATAGTTTATGGCCCCATTACAGTAGCTAAACTGTTGTTCAAAATCTTCATTAAGGTACAAGAGGAGATTGTAACAAAGGTAATGCAATAATCATGGGTGATTTTAATCTTCACTTAGACTGGTCAAATCAAATTGGCAGAAATAGTCTGCGGGGATGAGTTCATGGATTGCATTCTAGACAGTTCCCTCGAACAATGCATTGTTTACCCAACTGAGGAACAAGCTATTTTAGATGTTGTTTTGTGTAATGAGAAAGAGTTAATTATTAATCTCCTACTAAGAGATCCTCTGGGGAAGAGTGATCATAATATGCTAGAATTTCATGTTGAGTTCAAGAGTGATGTACTTCTGTCTGAGACTAGAGTCTTAAAATAAATAAAGCCAATTACATAAATATGAGGGATGAGTTGGCTAAAGTAGATTAGGAAATTAGATTGAAAGGTATGATATTGATAAGTAATAGCGGACATTTAAAGGAATATCTTACAATTCTCAAATAATATACAATTCATTGAGAAATATAAACTCCTTGGGAAATATGAACTATTCATGGCTAACTAAAGAGATTGAGGATAGCATTGCATTAAAATAAGAGGTTTATAATGTTTTGAAGAAGAGTAATTAGCCTGCCCCCACCCCAGCCCTTCAGTGATCACCTCTCTGCCCTCAGGCTCTGAATGTTGGCCAGTTCAGGATGGGAACTGGCTGATTTTCTACCCTCCCAGAAATATTTGGCTCACCAGTAAGATAAAAATGGGTTTGGGGCCTCTGGATAAATTGACTCTTGTTGTGTGTTGTTATAGTAGTAGCGTAGTTAGGGCATTCTTGATAAAGTCTTGGAGTCTTGATAAGGTCAACTAATAACTCTTATTATTTACACATGTCTATTTACACTCTTCTCAAGCTTCTCTAGTGAGCATCCTTCGTGCTGCTACTCTCTTCTTCCAAAGCCCATTACCATGTGACTGTTACATCATCATAACTACAGTGGGAGGGGTTGCTCACTGTCTCCAACATTAACCCTTTCAGGTCCTTATACTACAGCTCTCTCATCTGTTCTCTGGCTGTTGTGAAGTTCAACCCTGGTGTGACTACAGTAAAGCACTTATATCTCCAGCAGCTACAGAGGTTTGCTGCTGATCAGAGATACAGTTTAGCACTTAAAGGGCTACCATGCTGGCCATTATTATCAACCCTGGATCTGAAACCTAAATCAGCAACTGTAATAAGAAGAGCTGTATAAAGATAGAAGGCAGACAGAATGGAAAATAACTGACGAGTTATGTAATTTCCAATTACATCATTTGAAAATGTTTGTGTTTTTTGCAGCTGAGATGTAAACTTACTGATTTTTATATCTGGCCCCAGCACAAAATGAATGCTCTGCAATTATGCTGTGCTCAAAAAACTTCAGTTGTACAAATTAAGGTATGGCTCAGCTCTATTGCATGTTGTTACTAATCACAAAATGCTCAGATTAAAGCAATAATCACCTGATATTACATTTCTGCATTGTCATCCAAATGATGCTTTTTATGTTCTTTCATTCCTAATGAACAAAAAAACTAATTTTTGTCACTTGCTGGAATTGCATTAGCATCTTAGCATTTGGATACTCCTATGTCTTGTGGTGTATTTCAACTGTGAAGCTATGAAACCAGGCTCATTTAAGAAATGACTAAATGCTATAATGGGGAAAAGTTGGGTTGATTTCCTGCAAGTTTGAGATCAAATGGGTTAAGTCTTTCTTCATTTAAATCATTGTTGTGCCATACAAAGTATGACTCTGATAAATAATACTTTAAAATGTAATGCTGAGCAATTAAAGGCATAATCTGTTTCATCCCTTTATAGTGAAATAGTAAATTGAATTGTGGTGGAACATCATATTGTCAGAAATGAATCTGTAAGTTGGGCGACACTTTTGTAGAAATGTGTAATTTGATTGTGTAAACAAGGTCAATAGGAGCTCATAGTTAAAAGCCATTAGTGAACAAGCCTTTTATGTAATCAGTGTAAACACATTTGTTTTGTAATATGGTTCAGCGTTTTCTTTTTTTAAATTTATGTTTAATTAGGTGGAATTAAACATTCCATTCCTGTGCCGCTGCAGCAGATATACAGCAGAATGTAATGTATCACCAAGGCAGTAGCTTGCCAATATACAATATTATTAAATACTTACTCTAACTGCAAATGTTTCTCATTTTATCAAATAGCCTACTTATATTTTAACAATTGAGTATGCTTATGGTTTCCTTTATGATAAAGATGAAATTCCTGGCTATTGCAGTTAAACAGTTATAGAAACAATTTCTGTAGCTACTTCTGACTTTAATTTATTTGGGAAGCCCAATAATATTCTAATGTATAATTCTGGTCTGGTTCAATCTATGGTAAATTAAATCCATAGAGCTTTTCCATATAATGTTTTTAGTTTCCCTTGTGTAATTCAATTCTTTGTGCCTGGAACACTTCTTTGTAATGTATGCTTTAGACAATCCTAGCTTAAAGTTATGATGAAGAAAGAATACATGTAAGCATTGAGGAGGCTTCCCATATTGAAACACATTTCCTGTAAGAGTCATTTAGTCCTCTGGAGGGTTTAAACCATGAATGTTTAATGCCTTACATTTCATTGAAATACATTCTCTTAATTATGCCTTCTGTAGTTGTTACAATACACATTTTTCCTTTGGAAAAGAGGGGATTGAGCAGTAACCTAACTAATGTTTCCAGACTGAAGAAATGAGCTGGCAAAGTTGAACTAGGCAAGTTGTTCATTATAATGAAGGGTTCAAACAACAGGGGACACAATCAGAGTTCAAAGTGAAGCCAGGCATAATTTTCTTTTTACCCAAAGTGTAATAGAGTTGTAGAGTAAGGTTCTAGACAAAACCTTTGAAGTGGGTGGCTTTTAACAACTTGGAAGCAGATGTGTTTCTGGAGAGTGCGGGGACAGAGGGATGTGGGGAGAAAGTGGGAAGATGGGATTTATCTATCAAAAAGGAATGGGATTGCTGGAAGTCACAGCTTTTGTGCATGCCTAAAATTTCTCATGTTCTTATTTAGACAGTGTATGTTGGTTTTAATGAATAGGGGATTGGCATGAGATGCAGTAAAGCTTTAGGTACGCTTAAGAACATGTAAATTTAATTCTTTTTGTATCTTTTATACTAAAATGCAGTTTTGCAAACTGTAGGTCAAGACTCTCAGGTACTGCTGCCAGTATTATTTTTTAAGCAACTCCATCTGATCCATTTGTCTGGACTTGTATGAGAAGAATAGTCAATATAGTGAGCACAATAATAAATCTTAGCTTCTCAACAATTTGCCTTCTTCTGATGCAACTCTCTACTCTGTCATCTCTTAACACTGTGCTCTGTATCCTGGTCTGTTTATTGACTGAGATCTCTTCCATAATTCTTCTCCTTTGCACCCTCTGATGTTTCGGGTATTTGCTCCTCTCCTTCACTTGGAGTTCCTTGCTGTCTATACAACTTAATTCACTTTATTCTGATATTTCCATGCACGCCACACTCTGCTCTTTTCTGAACCAAAACAGCAGCACAGGCAAAAATATATTTTAAAGGGACAGTGCTGAATAATGAAGGATAAGGGAGAGGAGCTAAAGTGTATGTAACAGCTGATAAAGGGGTCCAATGAAGGATGGCAATATTTAATAGGATAACCGAAGGAAGCAAAGATCAAAATGAGTCACCAGTAAGCAATAACATTAAAATTGAAATATTGGGCTGATTTTTTACAGCTCACCGCTGAGAACGGCGCAGCGCATGCGCGAGATGTACGCTGCAGAGCCACCACGATATTTCGCGCAGTGGCTCATTTAAGTGGAGGGCATGGACCGCCCGCCCCCCACATGATGTAGGGGACAGCGCTCCGTCCCCAGCAACGACGTCCGGCACCACCGAACAGGCGCCGACGCCAGCACCATTTTTAAAGGGCTTCAAGCCCTTACAAGTCATTTAAAGTGAACTGCAAGTTGAAGTTAAATTTAAACATTTAATAAAAGAATGAAGCCCCGCTCCCACCCCCCGCCACCTGTAATGACCACACAATTAATTTATTTTCCTCTCCCCCACCCCTGCCTCCCCGGGAAAACGTTTTGACCGATCCCGGACTTTCCCTCCCGAACTTTAAGAACTTTGACCTTCAACCCCCTCCCACCATTCCCTCAACCAATAGTAAGAGTTTTCCCTGCTCCCCCTCTCTCCCGCCCTGAAAACTTTACTCCTCTCCTCTCCCCTCCCCACCCGTGTTCCGCCTTGAATCTCCGAACAGAAATCCGAAGGCCCGGGAGTTCCGGCAGCTGGCCGGCATATTGGCATGAAATAGCCATTGCGACGCGGTAAGTAATTATTCTTTAGTTAACATTTGTTTGCATATTTAAATTAAGTGTCCATCGCCGAGCGGCAGGGGGGCCTCCCTGAGGCCTCGCCGCAGGTAAAATGTGGTGAGGCCTACCTGCCGTCCAGGCCTGCGGCAGGCCTCTCCCGGAGGTATTTTCCGGGTCCCCCCGCCACGACCCCCAACGTCGGGGACTGGTAAAATCTAGCCCATTCGAGATAATGAAGTAAAACCGAAGAGTGCGTACAGGCGAAACAAGACTAAAAGAGCAGTATATGACAGACATAAACTTACGCAGCGTGTTCACAACCTTTTGCACTAGTTTCAAACCATTCCATTGAAATCCAGTCCCACCCACAAAACTAGCCATGTTGCTCGATCGAATTAATCACCACAGTGAGTTTCTGCTAATTATGCCTGTTTACACGCCTTCAAAAAGGCTCCAATAATTAAGTTGTTTTTTTAGGCACCGTTAAAAATAAAAACTACTGTACATCAGTATAATTAGAAAAGGTTCCATATAGTTTTTTTAAGTCAATTTCAATTACTTATATTTAGTTTGTTCACTGGTGATGGATTAGACTCTCTGATTAAAGACACTTATTTTTTGTGAATAAACTCATTTTCAGCTGTATTAAGAAAATGAGACCAGATTACACTCTTAAATATGTCAAAGAATATTTTTAAAATTCAATTTAAAAAAATTATTTTCTAAAACAGTGCCCAATTGTGCTGGTTCATGAAAGATTTTATGTTTGACGATATGCAAATGAAATGTGAGCAGAAACCTGAGCAAAAAATTCACTTTACAAGACTAGCATAATTTTGAGTGTAATTTGCACCCAGATCTCTGATTGCACCCAAAGCAGAAACTTTTGGCCAAAGTAATGTTTGAACTGTTACCTTCACGTAACAATGTCAACTCTCTGAGTACCACAGACAAGTTTACACTTCTGGGCATTGTGGAACTGGGGAGGGACACCGATGAATTTACTTGATATGTAGCTCTCTTCCTGGCTAAGTACGCCTAAAGAGATCCACATATACGATATGGTACAACTCCGAACCAGACTAGGGGCAGGATTTAGCCTTTTGGGGTCTGTTCCCTGATGTCGGGGTCAAATAGGGGTCACGACCCCGCACTATGTTGGAACAGTCATCTGGCAGTGATTTTCCCCAAACGGGCCAATTAACGGCTCGAGGGCGGGCTCACCATTCAATTAATGGTGGCGGGTGACTCTTGAAGCTGGAGGCCCAATAGGAGGCCGTCCAGCTTGGAAGAAGCTGCAGCCTGCAGTTTAGGTAAGAAACAGAGAGGTTCCTCCAGCTTGAGGCATCATCGCTGCAACCTTTTGAAGTTTTAAATTAAAAATGGACACAGCATCCGGACCACCATTGTGGAGGGAAGCCCTTCCACAGGGCGGCCTCTGGCCGCAGCTATTGCCAGGCAGGGAGGGCCTCAAAGCCTACTTGGAGTGCTGGTCTCCCAGTCTGCTGCCAGGAACAGCCTCCAGGCAGATGGCCTGGCTCCCAACTCCTTGGGGGGCCTCTGTTGATTGGCCATTTACCTACCTTAATTGGCCACCCGCTGCTTGTGGGCACGTAACCCTTCCGCCGTCGATCGCTCCCCAGGAAAATAGCTCAGCAAAGGAATGGTGCTGGCAAACTGGCACCCTGGCATGTGACGTGTAGTTTATATCAGCCAATCCAGCATTTGAAGCATTACAATTGGCATGCAGGCTCCTGTGCTGGGAAGTGAGAACCGCCAATGTTCTTGTTGTTGAACATGATCCAAGCATCTTTTGCTGAAAAATGCATGGGTGTGGTTGTCATGTAAAGACAGGTTTAGACACAGCTGTGATGCCTTCCATTGTCACATAGTCTGGTGACATCTACAATCCACATTCACAAAAGACAAATAGCTGCTTGATCAAAACACCTGAGGACAGGAAGTATCCATGGAGCCAAAGAAGCATAGAACCATAGAAAAAGTACAGCATAGAAGGAGGCCATTCAGCCCATCATGTCTGCACTGGCTGAATAAACTATCCACCCAAACTAATCCTGCCTTCCAGCACCTGGTCCATAGCCCTGCACGTTACAGCACCTCAGGTACATGTCCAGGTGCCTTTTAAAAGAATTGAGGGTCGCTGCCTCCGCCACCATTCCTGGCAGTAAATTCCAGACACCCACCACCCTCTGGGTGAAAATGTTTTCCCTCGTGACGCCTCTAATCCTTCTACCAATCACCTTAAATCTGTGCCCCCTGGTAACTGACCTCCCCGCCAGGGGAAACAGGTCCTTCCTGTCCACTCTATCTAGGCCCCTCATAATTTTGTACACCTCAATCAAGTCACCCCTCAGCCTCCTCAGTTCCTGGGAAAACAACCCTAGGCTAGCCAATCTTTCCTGATAGCTGAAACCTTCAAGCCCTGGCAACATTCTTGTAATCTCTCTCCACAGCAATTATGTCCTTCCTGTAATGTGGTGACCAGAACTGCATGCAATACTCCAGCTGTGGCCTAACCAACGCTATATACAGTTCCAGCATCACATCCCTGCTTTCATATTCTATACCTTGGCCAATAAAGGAAAGCAATCCATATGCCTTCTTCACCACTCTATCCACCTGTCCTGCCACCTTCAGGGACCTGTGGACATGCATTCCAAGGTCTCTCACTTCTTCTACCCTTCTCAATATTGTATATTCCCTCACTTTATTTGTGCTCCCCAAATCCAATACCTCACACTTCTCTCGATTGAATTCCATTTGCCATTTTTCCACCCACTCAACCAAACCATTGATATATTTCTGGAGTCCACAGCTTTCATCCTCACTATCAACTGCATGGTCAATTTTTGTGTCCTCAGCAAATTTCTCAATCATGCCTGCCACATTTAAGTCCAAATCATTAATAATACCACAAACAGCAAGGGACCCAACATGAGCCCTGTGGAGCACCACTGGAAACTGCTTTCCATTCACAAAAACATCTGTTGACTGCTACCCTTTGCTTCCTGTCACTGAGCCAATTCTGGATCCAACCCACCACCTTCTCCTGTATGGACTTTCATTTTACTGACCAGACTGCCATGCAGGACCTTGTCAAATGCCTTACTAAAATCCATGTAAACCACATCCATTGCACTACCCTCATCAATCCTCCTTGTCACTTCCTCAAAAAACTCAATCAAGTTAGTAAGACATGACCTTTCCCTAACAAATCCATGCTGACTATCCCGGATTAATCCATGTCTTTCTAATTGACAGTTTATCCTGCCCCTCAGAATAGATTCTAACAATTTGCCCACCACCGAGGTCAGACTGACTGGCTTGTAATTACCTGGCTTACCCCTCGCACCCTTTTTAAACAATGGTACAACGTTCGCAGACCTTCAATCATCTGGTATCTCGCCTGTATCTAGTGAGAATTTGAAGATGATCCTCAGTGCATCCGCTATTTCCTCACTGGCTTCCTTTAACAACCTGGGGTGCAATCCATCCTGTCCTGGTGATTTATCCACTTTCAGGGATGTTAGACCCTCAGGCACTTCCTCTCTCATTATGCATATCATATCTAATATTTCACACTCCTCCTCTTTAGCTACAAAGTCTTCATCAACCCTCTCCTTTGTGAAGACAGAGACAAAAGTCTCATTAAGAACCCTGCTCACATCGTCTGCATCCATGCATAAGTTCTTCTGTATATCTCTGATAGGCCCTACCCTTTCCTTCGTTATCCTCTTGCTCTTAATGCACTGATAAAACATCTTTGGGTTTTCCTTGATTTTACCTGCCAATAATTTTTCACGTCCTCTCTTTGCTTTTCTAATTTTCATTTTTACTTCATCCCTGCACTTTCTATACTCCTCTAGGCTTTCTAAAGTATTAAGATATTTGTGATTGTTAAAAGCTTTCTTTTTTTGCTTTAACTTACACTGTAAGCTTTTAGATAACTAGGGTGCTCTAGATTTGGTAGTACCACCCTTAATCTTTCTGGGGACATGCCTACACTGTGCCCATAGTATCTTGCTCTTGAATGCCTCCCACTCGTTTGCCACTGATTTTCCTTCAAGTAGCTGTATCCAGTCCACTTTCGCCAAGTCACTTCTCAGTTTTGTAAAAATTTGCCTTCCCCCAATTTAGAACTTTTGCTTCTTTTTTATCTTTGTCCCTTTCCATGATTATGCTAAAACGAACTGTATTATGGTCACTATCTCCAAAATAGTCACCCACTGTTACTTCATCTTCAGCTTCTACTTGCTCAGCTTCATTACCGAAGACCAAATCTACAATTTTGTTGGACTTGTTATGTGCTGGCTAAAAAAGTTCTCTTGAAAGCAGTTCAAGAATTTTGTCCCCTCTGTGCCCTTCACACTGTTTGTATTCCAGTTGATATTGAGGTAGTTGAAATCCTCAACTATTATTGCCTTAAACTTTTTGCACTCAGAAATATGCTCACATATTTGTTCTTCAATCTCCCTCACACTCTTTGGGGTCTATAGTACACTCTCAGTAATGCAGCTGCCCCCTTTTTATTTCTGAGCTTCACCCATGTGGCCTTGTTTGATGATTCTTTTAGCATATCATCCCTCCTCAAAGCTGTTATTGATTTCTTAACTAATAATGCTGCATTCCCTCCTTTTTTATCTCCCTCTCTGTTACGACCTGGTGAGAAAGGGGTCTAGGGTTCCCTCTTAGCCTTCACCTGGTCTTACCGCAACAGGGTTTCATTTCTAAAACACTGTTTTTTTTAGCTCCCCCTTGGTGAATTCTTTTTCACCGCTTTCCAATTATAAGGCAAAGGAACCAGCACAAACCAGTTTTCTTAGGTTTACAGAAGAAAAGTTTAAATTTATTAAACTTAAACTCTAATTCAGTTAACGCCTATGGATACACGCTAACATGCATATGCGATATGCATATGTGATACACATATGCAAATAGAGACAGAAAAGAGCAGAAGAAAAATAAAGTGGAAAAGTTTGAGGTAATATCTGAAGAGTTTTTGTTATGGTTCTTTGAGCTCACTGTAGAGTCCTTGATTGTAGGTAGATCTTGCTTTTCATTGGGGCCCAGTATTCTTCTTAAACCTTGTTTTCTGGAGAAGACTTTTCTCTCTTGGGGTTCATCTGTCTTCAGTGGATTCAGAGGCTTGTGAGAAAGAGATGGGAGCAGACAAGAGAGATCTTCTCAGTCCAGGAGCAAACAGACTTTGAGTTCAAACTGTTTGTACAATTCAGAAAAAAACAGGTTGCCAAGCAGGCTAGTCATGTGACCAGCTGGTTTGACCACGTCTGTTTGTGGAGTCGGCTATGCCAACAGTCATCCTGAAATTTGAGCTCCTTCACCTTCAATGTCTGGTGCTCAAAGTCCATTGTGGGTTAAATTGGATAAGGGAAGTAACCTCTTATCCCTATTGGTATGCAAATGTCCTCCATCCAAGTCTGGCAGCCCTTGTAACAGGTCTTTTCTTCCCAGCAACAATTTGAAATTGAATGTCCATATGGTGAAATTACTATGCCTCATTCTTGGCAGGTGGGGGCCCAGCATGACACTCTATCACACCTGAAAACTCTATATCTAGGGATGTTGAGCTGCCATTCTTGCCCCTCTTTAAACCACGTTTCAGTTATTGCAACGATATTGTGTTGCCATGTGTCTATCTTTGCCCTCAACCCATCGGCTTTATTTACTATACTCCTTGCATTTAAATAAATACCCTTTAACACTGCCAAATTCCTGTGCTACACAGTTTTTACCCTTTGCTTCTTTTGCCTTTCAGAGTCACTTGCTAATTTTGCTAATTTTTTGCATCCTGTTCCCTGCCCTGAAATTGTCTTATCTAAAACTATCTAAGCCATATCCCAGCGAAAATCAATGAGGTTGAAATTCAACTTCAGTGGCATGCAAATCGGGCGATAATTAATTGGCAGCCAGTTTTACACCCCGTCCGATTTTCTTTTGAAATATAATTAATTTTGTTTAATTTTAAATTTTAATGAGAAAAAAAATGGGGCAGATTGTAAACTAGGCTACCCATTCACCATCAGCCCATTTTGCGCTGATGCCAAAGTTGAATAAACCCCCAGTTTCCAGACGAGAACATCGGAAAAACAAAAATAAACACATCAAATATTAATGCTATTATATCATTGTCTAGAATTTCAAATGATTGAAGAACTCAGACTTGAAAGGTGGTTTTCAATCAACATGCTTTTCTACCCTTGCTGCCAAAATGCATCTTGGAAGCTAGGAAAAGAGAGGAAAGAATCAAAATAATGTGTTGCGAGATGGGTTTGCATCTGGTCTAACTGCCTGCATCAGCCATTATTTCATAGTGAGTGATGATATAGCCCTACAGTTATATGACTCACAGCAAGTTCTTACTTAGCTGTAAAATTGCAGATTACTTGTGAATGGATAAGAGATTAACAGAGTGGAAGCTATTTTACCAAGTCCAAATATAATGCAGGCAGATCATGTTTAGAGTTTGTCAAAAATCCACTGAATAACAGTCTCTATCTTATTCTAATAATATTTACCTCAATTAATTGACTTAATTTGATGTGTTGATCCAGGTGTTGTGTTCACATCTTCGTTAACTATTATGTGAAAATGCAGAGCAGATTTTCAACACATAATTTTCATTTTGCAGCAACAGTAGCGCAGTATTCTCAGAGACTGAGCCATTAAGGAAGACTTGCATTCATATAGTACCAGATGTCTAAAGCACTTTACATACATTAAATTACTTTGTTATGTTTGCACACAGAAAAATCTCACAAACAGCAGTGAGAAAAATGGCCACATAATTTGTTTTTAATGAATGCTTGCCAGGAGATAACAAGAACGTCCTGCTCTTCAAATAGTGCTGGCAAACTTTAAGATCCACTTGATGTACTAGAGCAGTCAGGTGGGACCATCTGAAGGATTGCACTAATGACAAGGCAGCACTGACTAGAGCACTGCAATGGACTGTTTTCCTAGTTTATGAGCTCAAAGGGCTGGTATGAGTCTTAAATCTACAACTTGCTGACTCAGAAGTAAGGGTGCTGTCAACTAAGCTAAGCTAATCAATTGTTTTTTATGAGAATTTAACTGTATTTATTGTCTTAAAGCTGTCGTGCATCACTGTTTAAAAAAAAATCTAAATCACAACTGCAAAGAAATCCTTAAAAAAAAGAGGCTGGAAACTTTGAGGAGATTTTCCCAATCTCCCACTGTAACTTCAGTAGGGGTTTGGTTGGAACCCTGGAGAAAATAGCTATGTCTGTTTATTCGGTTTCTTTGGGAAGTCCACTGAGATTACTGCAGGATATTGGGAGAATCCCCACAGAGTTTCAGGGACATAGAATTCAATACAATTCCATTCAATTCAATTTCTGAGATATAAGGGGGCATTTTAGTTGGAAGCGGGATTCCAGCAGGTAAGAGCAGGGCAAACTGCACTGCAAGTGCCAGCAGAATAAGATCTAGCTGTTATTAACCGCCAATCCTCATTATAATATAAATGGCGAAGTGCCCACCTAATCACATCAGGCTGTTGCCAAGCTCTCAGATGCTTTCCTGGAGTTCCAAGTGGAAGTGATCAGGACATGCAGGGACATTCTCTTTCCAAGAAATGGGAATGAGATTCCAAAGACCTACTTACAGCAGACCTGCAAAGAGGTGGCTGAATTAATGAGTTCTTATGAACATATTAAAATGATGGCCAAGAACAGACCGGGTAGTCTATTGAGTCTGCTTCAGACAGTTGTGATGCTGTAAGAATTATGATTGACAGAAGATATAATCTCCTGGGTCAGGCAAAAAATATAGATGAAAAAAACGAAGGCTAATTTAGGGGGAAAAATCTGTACACAATACTTCAGATGTGCTTTAAACAGGGTTTTATATAGCTGTAGAAAATCTTTCTCTTGTCAGGCAAACCCCCCACCTGCCAAGACTGAGGCACACATGATTTCACCACATGAACATTAAAACTTAAAATTGCAAGCCCCTGGCTGGAAGGTCATTTACATAGTACCAGACGATGTTGAAGCAAAGGAACCAGTCCCCGCCCCAATATACAGAAGAGACCTGGTCAAACCAGTCAGTCATGTGACCACCTGCTGGCCAACTAGGGGAGTTTTAAACTGGAAAAACAGAATTTGAACTCAGGACACCATGTGCTCCTGGCACTGAAGCAAGAATTACAGCCTGTCCTGTTTGCCTGCTCCCATCTCCTTCCCACTGAACTGAATCTTATGAAAATATGTGAAACTCAAAGAGAGAAAAGTCTCCTACGTGAACAAGGTTTAAGAAGAATACTGGGCCCCGATGAAAGCAAGACTACTTACAAAAGGACTAAATCATGAGCTCGAAGCACCGTAACAAGGTATTGCTTCAAACTGTTCCACCTTATCTTTTCTTCTCTTTTCTGTCCCTTTCTGCATGTGTATATTGTGTGTACATGCTAGCGTGGGTGTGTCATATATATGTAGGCATGAACCGTATTAGGTTTATAAGTTTAAGGTATAATAAATTTCATTCTTTAAATCTGAGAAAACCTGGTGTGCTCATTGCTTTGCCTTATAATTGAAAACTGTGAACAAGGATTCACAAAAAGGGGAGCTCAAAACATGGTATTTAAAATTAAACCCTGTTACAATAAGACTAGGTGAAGATAGTAAAAGACCCCTGGACACATAGCTCACCTGGTCATAACACTCTCCTTTATATTCTAGCACTCCCAATATAAAGTCCAAAATTCCATTAGCCTTTTTGATAATTTTTTTGTACTTGACCATTACATTTTAGTATTCTGTGTACATGCGAGTGATAGTAGAGCCAATGGAGCAGTAATTTTTGCACTTTCTCAGAGGTTGTCAACATGTTTGTTCCCTCATCACCTCCTTAACCAATGCCTGCCATTTTGCCAGAAAGCCAACTGGACCAGACTGCCCTAGTAGCAGCCAAAATGCCAAAAGGCTGCAGCCAGGCCTTCATAGGCTCAAGCTTCCAGAAGTCACCAACCACAAGTATGTCTATGGTTGCCAACATGAGGAACAGCAGCCTTCAAATAACTTTGCTGAAACCACTGGGTGAGTAGCTCATAGCAGTAGCTGTGCTTTTAAATCTTTTAAGAAAGTCACTATGGGTTGGCACTTGAGTGAGAGAGGAATTCAAAGCAATTATTGTGTTTGGCATTAAAATATTCACCCTTTTATAATTGGCATTTTGGTCTGAACTGTCTTTTCATTGCAGCTTATGAATCTGTATTGCCAGTATGCAGTATGTCATTCGATGAAAATGGTTTCAATGTTCTTTGATGCAGGATTAAGGGAATGCTGAAAGATGTAACAAGGATGGTTAAGATAGTGCATCTAGGTAGTTGTGTAACTTTTCAGGGAAGGGGAATAAGCAAGTCACACAAAACAGTGTGCTTTTAACTTATCTCTAGCTGGCCCTCCTTCTTCTGCTGCTTTCTTGATTGCACTCCAGTTTTCTATATCACGTGAGGCAGTTACTGTTGTTCTGCCTTCTCCAAATACAATCCTCTCTGGATTGACAGGTTTTGAGTGATGGAGCCCTTTACAATGATCTGGGAGATTCTTTCTGGGGTATATTCTGGAAAGCCCCCAGACATCAATAGCCATCTAAATCTTTGTTATAAAAGTCCTATGTACTCCATAACAACATGCACCACTCTGTACAGTTTCGGAGTGAAGAATGGAGTGAAACGGGTTGTGGCCTAGCCTCCACTCTGTTTGACATTTTCTCCATGCTCCTTATCTTCACCTTCCCTGCAGATATGGAAGGAGTCTACTTGCACACTAGGTCAGAAGGCAAGCTCCACAATCTATCAAGGCTGAAAGTGAAGACAAAGAGACATTGCGTCACTCCTCTACACTGATGATGCTGTGCTAGTCGCTCACATAGAAACTCAGCTACAAAGATTCATGGACTGTCTCTCCCATGCCTTGTAACTTGTTCTCCTTGACTATAAGCATGAAGAAAACCGTGGTCACGGGACAAGGTGTTGCATCTCCGCCCCTGATCACACTAAATAACACCCCACTGGAAGTGGTTGGCAGATTCTGCTACCTTGGGTCCACGGTGACAGACAATCTGTCCCTTGATGCAGAGCTTGATACACGGATAGGGAAAGCAGCTACCACCTTTGGCCAACTCGCAAAACATGCATGGAATAACACCAAGCTGACCCTTAGGACCAAGCTGATGGTTTACAAGGCATGTGTTCTCAGCACCTTGCTGTATGGCTGTGAAACATGGGTGACTTACAGCTACCAGGAAAAGAAGCTCAATAATTTCCATCTTCGCTGTCTGCATTGTATTATGGGTATATCCTGGCAGGACAAAATCACGAATGCGTCGTCCTCTCAAAGGCAGAGCTCCCAAGTGTGTTGGCACTAATCAAACAGAGGCGGGTCCAGTGGATCAGACACATCCACAGGATAGAATACAGTCGCATAGCCAAGGACCTTCTGTATGGTGAGGTAGCCGGGACCAGATGACCAGTGGGGTGCCCAAAGCTTCGCTTCAAGGATGCTTGCAAGCTTGACATGAAGGTTCTAAATATTGACTATCGCACCTAGGAGCCACTAGCTGGCGAAAGAGGGAAATGGCAACACATCCTGCAGACTCGAGAGCACTACCACAATGACCAGTCGCTACAGCAGCTTGGCAACTGGTGCCAATGCTGGAAACAACAACTCACAGTGTCACTTGGCAGCTTCACATGCAGCACTTGCAGCAGAGCCTGCCTCTCGGGGATTGGCTTTCATAGCTACCAGCAAAGATGCACTGAGAGAAGACACTCCACCTAAATGGATTATAAGCTGCATGCTCATCATCTCTCGTAGATGGAAGGATGTCAACCATGTACTCCATGATCATCGTGATGTTCCCATGGATCTAAATGTACTTAAGCTGTTTAGGTATTATGGAGGGTTGTCATGAGTCATGATTGGAGGGGATCACTATTATCCCCAAGAAGCCACCTTCTAATATTCCTGGAAGGGTGGAATAACAGAGAGATTGTTGACTGGTGCAGGATGAAGACGTCATGTGAGCTGCCTAGGAACCTGTTGTGGTGATCTCTGACCAGCTGCTCATTACTCGAGCAAAATCGCTTCCTTCTGACAAAACCTCCTGGCTGGTCTTCAGGTGCTTTGATGACAGCACGAGTGTAGTCTATCTTCAAACAATCGCCAAGCTGAAGTATCCATTGGACGTTTAAAAGTGCAATAACACACAAACCCTTATGATCTGAATATTTGCAGGTTGTTAAATATTGCTTCCAGTGGCCCTCTGAAACCTCTGAAGCTTTTACTGAGCGGATTCAGCACTGGGTGGGCCCTCCACTATTTCCTGTTAAAATTGCATTGGAATTCACAATAGGGCCCTGTATCCATAAGGCACCTGGTTGTTTATGGCAGGCATCTCAGCCACTGAAAAATACTGCATGGTTAAGATGGCAAAAGGTGGGAATCAAGCAGAGTTGGGGGATAAGTACCCCTCAGCTATTTTAACTGTGCATCTGTCCTGTTATCTGTAGGTGGGACTAAAATTTCTCTAGAATAAAACTTGCCATCCACTGTGGCCATGTCCTGACTGTACTGCAGTAATCGTTTTAAATAATCATTTTTCATGTGTGAGTACTGTGCTGCTGGCAATTTAGCTCAATGGAAGAGGTCCATCACAGACAAGATCAATATGGACTTCATTAACATTAAAGCATTCAAAATTCCACAGAGGTCACTTCATAGCAATCATTTGTGCAAACTCGAATGGATCTTTTCTCCTCCCTATCCTGGGGTACCAAGACCAATTGTAGCAACCCTAAAGATGCCGTAATTGAGATCTGCGAATTCAAAAAGACTTAGGGTCACACCCGGAATCTTTCATTAGCATTCAAATAATGAATGTTTTCCGTTGTCTTCTATGCATCTTGCATTCCTGTTTACACACATTTACATTTTTGTAGAGATTAATGCATAGAAGAAATATGGCTCCAAGTATTTTCCTTTAACAAAAGCTATTCCTACCCCCACCCCATGAACACCACCACCACCCCCCCACCCCACCTCACCCCACCCCACCCCCAACTTGCATTATAGCAGTTTGTTTTTTCTCATTTCACTATAATACCCCAGGGCCATTTGAGTGGCCTAGATTGAGTGTGAGGAAATGAAGACTTGCATTGCCTGCCATATCCAATGCCCAGATAGAAGATTAATGCCCATACAAGCCATCTGAGCTAATGCCACAGGCTTATTGGAACCACAGTGACAAAGGGTACAATAAACTTTTTAAAGCCTCTTTTGAACCCACTGTCTGCAGTGGTAGTGTCTTTGAAATTTCTGGGAATAGATTTGAAAAAAAACACTTGAGAAGTAACCATGGGGGATGTTTGTTAGCTTGAAAACTGAGCGCACAGAGATCCTGAATAGCAGCCGAATAATTCCACTGAATTTTAAGAATTTTAAGTATCAGCTGGAACAGGAGCAAAGACAAAGACAGTAATGAACTGCGTACAAAACATATCCAAATTTATTTAAATGGATATGCACAGAACGTGTTCTCTAACTACTGTGCAAACATGCCAGTGGCTGTGAGTAACACAGAAGTCATTTTGAGAGCCCAGTCCGTGCGTTTGCAGATGAAATTCAGCACAGAATAGGCTTCTCACCCGTCAGTGTGCAAGTTCTCCACTTGCCTCTCCCCAGTGCTGCTTAAGTGCCTAAATCCTACCCAAATCTGGTCACGACTCCTCTACGCCGTCCATGTCTCCGCTTTAAAGACGTCTGCAAACGCGACATGAAATCCTGTGACATTGATAACAAGTCGTGGGAGTCAGTTGCCAGCGTTCGCCAGAGCTGGCGGACAGCCATAAAGGCGGGGCTAAAGTGTGGCGAGTCGAAGAGACTTAGCAGTTGGCAGGAAAAAAGACAGAGGCGCAAGGGAAGAGCCAACTGTGTAACAGCCCCAACAAATCAAATTTTTCTGCAGCACCTGTGGAAGAGCCTGTCACCCTAGAATTGGCCTTTATAGCTACTCCAGGCGCTGCTCCACACATCACTGACCTCCTCCAGGCGCTTACCCATTGTCTCTCGAGATAAGGAGGCCAAAGAGGAGAGGACTCCTCTTAGCCAAAAAGATTGGAAGCAACTTCACACTGTGAACAAGACCGCTATGTTCAATGATTTTGTCTAAAAGCAACAGCACTGAAGGCACTCAGGAAAGAGACCCAACTAGATTCTGGAGGTGGAAAAGGGAGAGGAGAATGTCAGCTTGAAGCAGGGAAGGAGAAAATGATCAACATGAACTTGAGGAAGGGGGAATGGAGAGTGCCACTGTGAACTTTGAGAGCAGTCAGTTCAAGGTGTAGAGTGACTGGTGAGATAGGTTTAGGGAATGTCATAGTTGGTTTGTTGAAAGCCTAAATGCCATTCATTTTTCCTTCTTTCAGATTAAAAATCTATCAATTGTGAAATGTTTCAAATTAGCCAGGATGTATTAAATCAAAATCCCATGGGGGAATGCTTCTCCGTGCCTCCAAATCATTTAATTGGCATTGCAAGTCTTAATTTTCTTTTTCTCCCAGTAACACATTATCAGCTGCTACTGATGGGAAGAAGTTTTAAAAGTCAAAAAAAAAATTCCCATTGCCAAATAAAAAGTGAACAAGTAGTCCATTTTAGATTTTAAATAAAACAGAAAATGTATCAAATAAAGATCCGACTGTTCCTGTGTAACTTGTTGCAAGCCACCCCTAGAAAATCAATCTTGTGTCTTCAACACTTCATTCTGGCTTTCATCTGTATATCAGAGCTGATTTCGCAAAGCCATGCCCCTGATGCAGAGTTTCTCCTGCAGGGAGCACAGATCAGGAATTTGGGCATGGGGGTGGGGGTCAGCAGACTGCATTGGAATTTCTGACATTCTGACATGCGTCCATGCTGGGAGCACAAAATAGTAAAATCTACCTTGTGATTCTGCACCCCCCGCCGCCCTGCCCACAACCCCCTTTCAATACAATTGAAGTAATATTGGAATGCTTTAGTTACAGGCCTATGTCCCACTGCACTCTCAGTATAATTACTTGCTTTTGAACTGTCAAGGGCTTTTTTCAAAGCTGTTGATCAGTTTTTGCTAGCTTTTTAGGTGATCAAATATGACTGCATAAAGTGAGACTGTGGAAATTTTGAGGTAATTCTGCCAAAATTATTAACTATAGGAAAGTTGCCTTTTTAGTGTTTGCTTTGATGCTGCTGGGCTGTGGCAAGAACCTCTGAAGAATATGTTTAGAATTAGGAAGAATAAAAAAAAAATCCCCTACGCAAGCTCACTGTAACTGTGACTTGCTATGGTCCTTGAGTATAAACATCAATTAGCCAAGCCCACCGAGAAATGAGGCTTGGTTTCCAAAGTGCTTCGTATGTAGCCAGCAGCGAAAGCTGACTCACAGTGGTTGCACAACATGTAAATATGTTATGAAGTATTAATAATAAACCAATGAACAATTATGGGAGCTGCTGCTTTCAGTACAGTCCCATTTCTTAGTTTAAGCTTTAGCTCTCACAGTGGGATTTATTCTGGCAAGAGGAGAAAAAATATTTCTAAGGAATTTTATTTACGATGCACAAAAAGGGCTAATGATCAAAGCAAGTGTTTTTTTTTCCCCAGGGGATTATTCTCATCTCTTTATTTAATAATCTGTTTACAGCTATTGCAGACAGGGGATGTGGTAGGAGAGCAGCAGCACTGCTTGAGTTTTGAAAGGTAACCTTGGAAAAGTCAAGTAGTGATGCATTTCTTTCCTTAAATCAATTCTGTTGTTCATGTCAGGGGACAAAATAGATAAACACAAAATCACAACAACTTTCAACTTTGCAGCCAGTCTGTAAATTGACTTGATTCATGAATAATTTATCTGTGTATTCACAACTTGTATGCCAAATGACCTGAATAACAAAGAAACAAATTATATCATTCACTTAGCTTGATTAACGCCGGTGTGCTGGGATGGACAATTGGGCACTGCTGGCTCTATTCATCCTGGTGCAAAATAATGGACCTGGGGCATGAGCTGCACAGTCTGAAATAGGCCTCAGAGGTTGTGACATCATTTTAGATTACGGCCCATAGATTGCCAGGCTCATGTGCAGAGATTTTGAGACTATCTAAGGAAAGAAAAGGGATAAAAGGAGTGAATTTATAAATTTGCAGTCCTAGCATAGAGTTTTGCCCATTGAAAGCATATAAATGGAATTTGGGAGCATGCTACTCTGACCTTCCATCCATAATGGATGGAAAATCATAGGGAGTCGTGCCTGAATTACTGTACTGAGGGCAATTATAATACCCCTACCATTGCCAGCTGGCTTAGATTTCATAACTCAGTATAGACCAGGCATCAGTCTGAGGACTATCTCCATTTGTGTGGCTTGGCGACTCATTATCTTTAGTAAATAAGCTATCGGAGGAGCAAAATCTACATTGTAAAATTTCTGAATGCAACTGAAAATTGGTACAACTTTTGACCACAAACCTCAGCTTGTGTGAAACTGTTTCACACTGGCACTCATCCCTTCATCCAAGCAGTCATAATGCGAGAATATTTTAAAATATTTTTTGGGCCAGTATCAGAGTTGCTGGTCACTTAATTTCACTTGTCTATCTTAAAATAAGACAAGTGAATAAGATGATGAACAGAGAAAAAAAAGCAAGAAAGTAAGAGACAGATAAAGAGAGTTTATTTTATTTACACTGATACTCAGTTGAGTTACTGCAAATACTTTTCAAGGGGCTGCAAAATTAAATACAAGCACGGTAGACCTAAAGGGCAGAATTTCACCTGCGAAGTGGGGAGTGGGTTCAGGTGCGGGCAATAGGTTAAAGCCCAAAAAATGTTGGTGGGTTCAACAGGGGTGGGTTTGCAGGTGAGCGGGAAACCCTTATGGAGCTGACAGGTGAGAATTTGCAATATGGAAATAAGCAATTAATTGTGGATTTAACCCATGATTCTGGCTTTAACAGCCAGAGCACAGGTTTCCTGGGCTTGCCAGGGTCAGCAAGTTGATAGCACATTGGCAAGCCATTGTTCATTGAAAGTGACAGGTGAAAAGCCTTTGGGCAACGAAACTGGATAGTTGCTGCCTGTGTGAAAGGTTTGTGCTCGCAGCACTTGTCCAGAGACAGATTTCATTGCTTCACAGGTGACTTCCAACTTTCTGCAAGTCATTGCACATGCCTTGAACTTGACTCAACTTGATCGCGTCTTCCCTGCTGTCAACCTTCTCTGCAGCATGAGAGAAGCTTATGCAGCTCTACCTTGGACCTCTGATGAGGAACAAGAGGAGCAGCAACACCAACTGCACCAGAAGCAGCAGGTGTAACATGAGCAGCAGCATTAGTTGCCTTCTCCTGAGTCATATGATGCTCCACAGGACAGAGGGGATGGAGACAGAGATCCAAGTCGAAGGAGGCGATATCCCCAACAGAGGGGCTACAGGCAGAGGATCAGCTTTCTCAACTTCTCTGAGTACCAGTGCTTCAGGATGTTTGGGTTTTCACTGCAGGTCATTGCTGACATCTGCAGCTTCCTGGATCAAGACCTCCTTCACTGTGGATCCAGTGGGCATGCATTGCCAGTGGCTGTCAAGGTGACTATCACTGGAGAGCCGACCCCAGGTCTCTGCCTACCCCTGGAGTTGTGTGCTGTCTTCTCCTGCAAGGAGCGAAAGCAAAGAGTTATGAGTGTGAGAAATGGATTGTGTGGCGAGGAGGGAATGACACCAATTGTGGAGCGTGACTGTGAAGCATGGGTGATAAATGTCTATAAGATAAGGGTGAGTGTTCAGATGGGGATGTGAGGAGATGCCTGCATGAGAGAGGAATGAATTGTGCGACAAGATGTGTTGGTCTGGAAGTGCTGTGCAGGAAATGCTTGGGAAATCGGAGCGTGTAGGATGCCACTCATCTTTTTTGCCCTCATGAGGTCATTGAACCTCTTGGGACATTGTATCCAGGTTCATGGGACCACACTTCTGCTGTTGACTTCCTCGGCCACTTCCATCCATGCCTGCTTGGTTTGAGAGGCTGGCCTCTTACTCCCATCAAAGGTTTATTTCAGTCCCTCAGATCCTGAAGCAGGACCTCCAGGGAAGAGTCTCAAACTTGGGGATGGGGGAGGGGGCAGCTTTCCATGTCTCCTTTCCATTCCTGTGGTTGATGAAGTCTCGGGAAGCAATGTGCAGTTCAGCCATTCTGAAATAAAAACAGAAAATCCAGGAAATATGCAGCAGGTCTGGCAGCATCTGTGGAGAGAGAGACCAAGTTAATGACCGGAATTTTATCTGCCACATGCCACAAATCATGGTGGCGTGCTTTGAAGTTGGCAGTCCACCCGTGTGGACTGCCCGTCGCTGACCCCCCTCGATATTTCATATGGGGGGGTCATTTAAATTGAGGGGGCGGAGCGGCCACCCCTGATGACCTAAAGGAGGCAGCCACCCCATCCCCGGCAATGGTGTCCAGCGCCACTGCACAGGCGCCGGTGCCATTTTTAAAGGGCTTCACGCCCTTCATTCTCATTTAAATTTTTAAAGGCGCCGTTTCAGTACAACCTGCCGTACAATTTTATTTCAACTTAGATTCCCCTCTTCCACCGCCCCCACTGAGTCATGATTTAATACATTGGCATATCCCCCCAAAAAAGCACTTTTTGCTTTCCTGAATTTTCCCCTTAACTTCAGAACCTTTGACCCTCAACCCCTTCCCATCATCCCCACAACTAATTACCATAGTTCTCCCCACTTTGCCCAACCCGCCCTGAGAATTTCACTCCTACCCCCTCCCCACCAGTGTCATGCCTCGGATCTGCACTGGAGTGCTGACTTGGGGCTGCATTAGAGTGCTAAAGTGGGAGTTTTGTGACTGAGGGAGTTCGGTGAGGAGGGAGCGAGGAGATCCTTTCATTTCCTACCTGTCCTCAAAGAGTGTGAGGGGAGCCAAGAGTTTCCAAAGAGCACAGCTGACTGGTGAATAAGTCCTGGTGGGTATTTTTCAAACTGGATTGAATTGTAAGTCATTGTTTCAGCAAGACTTAGTTGATTTATTTTTTTTATTGTAACAGTCTTCTAAAGTTTTAAATTTAAAGGGTTTAGTCATGGCAGGAGAGCTTAAAGCCATGGTTTGCTCCTCTTGCTGTATGTGGGAATCCGGGAACATTTCCAGTCCCCGGGTCCAGCATGTGTGCAGGAAGTGTGTCCAGCTGCAGCTCCTGGAAGCTCGGGTTTCAGAGCTGGAACGGCGGCTGGAAACACTGTGGAGCATCTGCGAGTCTGACAGCATCATGGATAGCACGTTTAGAGAGGTGGTCACACCGCAGCTGAAGGGACTTGAGGAAGGAAGGGAATGGGTGACCACCAGGCAGTCCGAGAGAAACAGGCAGGTAGTTCAGGAGTAGTTCAGGAGTCCCCTGTGATCCTGCTTGCAAATTGGTATTCCATTTTGGAGGCTGATGAGGCTGGTTCCTCCAGGGAGTGCGGACAGAGCCAAGCTTCTGGCACCACAAGCAGCCTGTCTGCACAGGAAGGGGGAAAGAGAGGAAGAACAATAGTAATAGGGGATTCTATAATCAGGGGAACAGATAGGTGCTACTGTGGCCGTCAACATGACTCCAGGATGGTGTGTTGCCTCCCTGGTGCCAGGGTCCGGGATGTCGCTGAACGGCTGCAGGACATCCTGAAGGGGAAGGGTGATAAGGCAGAGGTCATGGTACATGTTGGTACCAATGACATAGGTAGAAAGAGGGATGAGGTCTTGCATCAAGAATTCAGGGAGTTAGGCAGCAGACTAAAAAGCAGGACCTCTCGGGTTGTAATCTCTGGATTACTCCCAGTGCCACATGCTAGCGAGGATAGAAATAGGAGAATAGCACAGATGAATGTGTAGCTTACGCGTTGGTGCAGGAGGGAGGTTTTTAGATTCCTGGACAACTGGGACCGTTTCTGGGGAAGGTGGGATCTGTACAAGCGGGACGGTCTACATCTGAACCAGCAGGGGACTAACATCCTTGCTGGCGGGTTTGCTAGTGCTGTTGGGAGGAGTTTAAACTAATTTGGCAGGGAGAGGGGACGCAGACTCCTAGCAGAATAGGGACACAGCTAAACACAGGAAAGCAAACAAGTCAGAGGGAATACAGCGGAAGTAAGTTTCAAGGGAGTAAGACCAGGATGGATGGCCTCTACTTTAATGCCAGGAGTATTACAGATAAAACGGATGAGTTAAGGACAAGGATTGACACGTGGAATTGTGATATAGTAGCCATCACGGAGACATGGTTGAGGGAGGGACAGGATTGGCAGCTCAATATCCCGGGATATAGAATCTTTAGGCGAGACAGAAGAGGGGGTAAAAGAGGAGGGGGCATTGCAATATTAGTTAAGGAGTCAGTTACTGCAGTAAGGAGAGATGATATCTTGGAGGGGACATCAAATGAAGTTTTATGGGTAGCGTTTAGGAATAAAAAAGGGACAGCCATATTGCTAGGTGTTTATTATAGACCCCCAGATAGTCAGTGGGAAATTGAGGAGCAAAATATGTGCGCAATTCGCAGAGGTGTGTAAAAATAATAATAGGGTAATTATATTAGGTGATTTCAACTTTCCCAACATTAGTTGGGATAGTCATCGTGTTAAGGGCTTAGATGGAGTGGCGTTCTTAAAATGCATACAGGAGAACTTTTTAGCTCAATATGTAGAGGATCCAACAAGGGAGGGTGCAGTGCTGGACCTAATTCTGGGCATGAAGCCGGACTAGTGGTTGATGTGTTGGTGGGGGAACATTTTGGTGATAGCGACCACAACACGGTACAATTTAAGCTTGTAATGGAGAAAGAAATAGACAAGTTGCAAAAAAATGTTTTGGATTTGGGGAGAGCAAATTTGAGTAAAATAAGGCAGGATCTGGCCAAGGTAGACTGGAAAGAGTTACTTGTCGGGAAATCTACAGAAAAGCAGTGAGGGGCATTCAAAAAGGAAATGGGGAGGGTACAGGCCCAACATGTTCCCTCTAGGGTAATAGGTAGGAGCAACAAGCCCAGAGAACTATGGATGACCAGAAACATTCAGGGTACGTTGAGAAAGAAAAGAGAGGCTTTTAGCAAATACAAGGAGAGCAAATCAATGGAAGCATTAGTGGAGTACAGAAAGTGTAGGATGGAGCTTAAGAAAGCAATTAGGAGAGCAAAGAGGGGATATGAGAAAGCTCTGGCTGGTAAAAGTAAGGAAAATCCCAAGATATTCTATAAGTATATCCATGGGAAGTGGATAACCAAGGAAAGAGTAGGACCCATTAGGGACCAAGGGGGAAATCTGTGGGTGGAGCCAGAGGACATTGGTAGGGTGTTGAATGAATACTTCACATCTGTCTTCACCCAAGAGAATGAGGATGTAGATATGGAACTCAGAGAGAGAGACTGTGAGGTTCGTGAGCAAATTGTCATAGGGAGTGACAGGTATTGGAGGTTTTGGCAGGCTTAAAAGTGGACAAATCTCCAGGTCCGGACGATTTGTGTCCCAGGATGCTGTGGGAGGCGAGGGTGGAGATTGCAGGGGCTCTGACCCAAATTTTTAATTCCTCTCTGGCCACGGGGGAGGTGCCAGAGGACTGGAGAACAGCTAATGTGGTCCCACTATTTGAGAAAGGTTGTAGAGATAAGCCAGGGAACTACAGATCAGTGAGTCTCACATCAGTGGTGGGGAAACAATTGGAGAAAATTCTGAGGGAGAGAATCTATTTCCACTTGGAGAGGCAAAATTTGATTAGGAATAGTCAGCATGGCTTTGTCAGAGGGAGGTCATGCCCAACAAATTTGATTGAATTTTTTGAGCATGTGACCAGGTGTGTAGATGATGGCAGTGCAGTTGATGTAGTTTACATGGATTTCAGCAAAGCCTTTGACAAGGTCCCACATGGGAGACTTATCAAGAAAGCAAATGCACATGGGATACAGGGTAAATTGATAAGGTGGATTCAAAATTGGCTTAGCTGTAGGAGACAGAGAGTGATGACAGACGGCTGTTTTAGTGACTGGAAGCCAGTGTCCAGTGGCGTACCAAAGGGATCTGTGCTGGGTCCCCTATTGTTTGTCATTTATATAAACGACATAGATGACTATGTGGGGGGTAGGATCAGTAGGTTCGTGGATGACACAAAGATTGGCCGAGTGGTTAACAGTGAGGTTGAGTGTCTTGGGTTACAGGAAGATATAGACGGGATGGTGGCAGATGGAATTTAACCCTGAAAAGTGTGAGGTGATACACTTTGGAAGGAGTAATGTGACACGGAAGTATTCAATGAATGGCCTGACACTGGGAAGTTCCGAGGAACAAAGGGACCTTGTCCAAAGATCTCTAAAGGCAGAAGGGCAGGTTAATAGGATGCTGAAAAAGGCATATGGGACACTTGCCTTTATCAATCGAGGCATAGATTACAAAAGCAGGGAGGTCATGTTGGAGTTGTATAGAACTTTGGTAAGGCCACAGCTGGAGTACTGTGTGCAATTCTGGTCGCCACATTATAGGAAGGATGTGATTGCACTGGAGGGGGTGCAGAGGCGATTCACCAGGATGTTGCCTGGGATGGAACATTTAAGCTATGAAGAGAGGTTGGATAGGCTTAGGTTGTTTTCGCTGGAGCAGAGAAGACTGAAGGGTGACCTGATCGAGGTGTACAAGATTGTGAGAGATATGGACAGGGTGGATAGGGAGCAGCTGTTCCCCTTAGTTGAAGGGTCAGTTACGAGGGGACACAAGTTTAAGGTGAGGGGCAGGAGGTTTCAGGGGGATTTGAGGAAGAACTTATTTACCCAGAGTGTGGTGACGGTCTGGAATGCACTGCCTGGGAGGGTGGTAGAGGCGGGTTGCCTCACTTCCTTTAAAAAGTACCTGGATGAGCACTTGGCACGTCATAACATTCAAGACTATGGGCTAAGTGCTGGCAAATGGGATCAGGTAGACAGGTCAGGTGTCTTTAATGCATCGGTGCAGACTCGAAGGGCCGAAGGGCCTCTTCTGCACTGTATTATTCTGTGATTCTGTGATCTCTGGACAGGGATCAAAGGAGCGGGAATTCTGGCCACATGCTGGAATATTGGCATGGAGCGGCCGTCAGGACAAGGTAAGTTTATTTGCATCAATTACAATGCATTTACATATTAAACTTAAGGCTCCACTGCTGAGCGGTGGAGAGTGGGGTTGTGGACGGGGCCTGCACCAAGGCCTCGCCACTGACGGTAAAATGCGACGGGTACTTCCCAGCGCGGGGGTCATGACAGGCCTCTCCCGGAAGAATTTTCAGGGCCCCCCTGCCACGACCCCTGACGTTGGAGGGCTAGTAAAATTCAGCCCAATGTTTCAGGACTGTGACTTTTTATTAGAACTTGGGAAAGATTTAAATGTAATAGATTTTGAGCAAGTTGAAAGAGGAGGTGGGAAATAAAAGAACAAAAAGGGGTGATGGGGTGGAGAACAGGAGAGATTAAATGACAAAAGGGTTGGTGGTGCAAGGCCAAAGGGAGTGGTAATCGGACAAGTAAAGAAACAAAAGATAAATCTAGAGGAGGTGTTACATAGGATTATATAATATATATGGCACAGAAAGAGGCCATTTGGCCCAACCAGTCCCTGCCAGCATTTATGCTCCACTCAAGCCTCCTACCACCTTTCCTCATTTAAATCTATCATCAAAACCCTCTAATCCTTTCTCCCTCATATGCTTGTCTAGCTTATATTGATGGCCTCTAGTTATGCTCTTCCCCATAACAGGAAACATTCTCTCTGTGTCTACTCTATCAAAACCCCTCATAATTTTAAAGACCTCTATTAGGTCACCCTTCTTATTTCAAGAGAAAAGAGACCCAGCCTGTTTATCCTTTCCTGATATGTATACCCACATATTTTTGGTATAATTTTTGTAAATCTTCTCTGCATCCTCTCTAGTGCCTCTATATCCTCTATATGGCAACCAGAATCTCATTCAGTACTCTAAGTGTGGTCTAACCAAGGTTCGATATAGGTTTAGCATAACCTCCCTATTTTTCAATGCTAGCCCTCTAAAAATAAAGCCCAATGCTTGGTTTGCTTTTTATGTCCTTACTAACCTGTGGTGCAACTTTTAGCGATTGGTGTATTTGTACTGTGAGATCTCTTTGTTCCTCTATCCTACCTAGACTCTCACCTTCCAAGTAACAAGTGACCTCCCTATTCTTCCTAACACATTTATCTGTGTTGAACTTTATTTGCCAATTATTTGCCCATTCTGCAAGTTTATTAATGTCCTCCTGTAATTTGTTGTAGTCCTCCTCAGTATTGACTATCCCCCCAATTTGGTGTCATCTGCAAATTTAGAAATTGTGTTTTTGATTCAAAGTCCAAATCATTAATGTAAATTGTGAACAGCAGTGGTCCCAGCAGTGATCCTTGTGAAACACCATTTCCCACCTTCTGCCACTCTGCCACACCCTTTACTCCCACTCTCTGCTTTCTGTCTTGAAGCCAGCTAGCAATCCATTCTGCCACTTGTCCTCTGGCTCCGCATTCTCCGACCTTATTCATTAGTCTATACTGGGGCACTTTATCAAAAATCTTTTGAAAATCCAGATAAATTACATCTACTGCATTACTATTGTCTACTCTCCATGTAAACTCAAAAAAATCAATAAGGTTGGTCAAGCAAGATTTCCCTTTTGAAATTCATGCTGACTATTCATTATTATATTTAATCTTTTCTAGATGTTCTTCTATTCTCTCCTTTAGTAGGAATTCCATTATTTTTCCTACCACCAATGTTAAGCTGACTGGTCTATAATTCCCTGGGCATGTTCTGTCCCCTTCTTAAATACAGGAATCACATTAACTATCCTCCAATCCTCTGGCACCACACCTTTCTCGAACACATTATTAAAAATGTGTAGTAAAGCCTCTGTTATCTCTTTCCTAGATTCTTTCAAAATACGTAGATATAATCCATCTGGACCAGGGGTTTTATCCTCTTTGAGTTTGATTGATTGGATTATTCAGTACATCTTCTTTTTATCTTAAATGCACTTACCTTATCACTCAGCTCATCATTCAATGTTATGTTTACCTGTTCTATCTCCCTGGTAAATATCGAAGCAAAATAATTATTTAATATTTTTGCCATCTCTCTAACATTGCCTGCAGTATTATCTTGTCTATCCCTTAATGGTGCTGTTCTCATCCCAGCCTTTCTCTTTTTTATTGATGTGCCTATAAAATGTTTCACTATTTTGTTTTATGTTCCTTGATAATTTAATTTCATTGCCTTCCTAATTTTTTTAATTTCTCTCCAAATCTCTTATTCTCTCTTATCATGCACTCCTCTGCTGTCTATATACTTAATATATGCCTCTTTCCTAACCCTCAATTGTACCCTTATGTCTTTATTCATCCATGGAGTCTCACCAGTGTTTAGTTTGCTCTTTCATTTTAGTGGAATATATTTTTCTTGTACTCTGTTGAGCATCGTTCCAAATGTTTCCTATTGTTCTATAATATTGTTTGCCAATATTGTTGCACATGTTATTTTCCTAAGTTCTATTCTCAACTCCTCAATATCAGCTTTCCTCCAATATATTAACCTGGTTTTCATCATACTTAAGTCCTTCTCTATTATCAGCAACAACTTCTATTTATATAGCACCTTTAACATAATAAAACATCCCAACGCACTTTAGAGGAGCATAATAAAACAAAGTATGACACTGAGCCACATAAGGAGATATAAGCTTAATCAAAAAGGTGGGTTTAAGGGGTGTCTTAAAGGAAGAAAGCAAGGTGGAGAGGCGGAGAGATGTAGGGAGGGTATTCCAAAACTTATGGCTGAGGCAACTGCAGGTGCAGCTACCAATGGTGAAGCGATTAAAATCAGGGATGCACAAGAGGCCAGAATTAGAGGAGCATGGATATCTTGCTAGGTTGTGGGGCTGGAGGAGATTACAGAGATAGGGAGGGCTGAGGCCATGGAAGGATTTGAAAACTAGGAGGAGAATTTTAAAATCAAGACGTTGCTTGACCGGCAGCCAATGTAGGTCAGTGCGCACAGGGGTAATAGGGGAACGGAATTTGGTGAGAGTTAAGACAAGGGCAGTAGAATTTTGGGTGACCTCAAGTTTTTTTAAATTCATTCATGGGATGTGGCCAGGCTAGCATTTATTGCTCATCCTTAATTATCCCTTGAGAAGGTGGTGGTGAGCTGCCTTCTTGAACTGCTGCAGTCCATGTGGAGTTAGGAAGGGAGTTCCAGGATTTTGGCCCAGCGACAGTGAAGGAACGGCGATATAGTTCCAAGTCAGGATGGTGTGTGACTTGGAGGAACTTGCAGGTGGTGGTGTTCCCATGCATTTGCTGCCCTTGTCCTTCTAGTTGGTAGAGGTCGTGGGTTTGGAAGGTGCTGTCAGGTATGATTCCATGAGTATGACTATGTCAGGCTGTTGCTTGACTAGTCTGTGGGACAGCTCTCCCAACTTTGGTACAAGCCCCCATATGTTAGTAAGGAGGACTTTGCAGGGTCGACAGGGCTGGGTTTGCCGTTGTCGTTTCTGGTGCCTAGGTCGATGCCGGGTGGTCCGTCCGGTTTCGTCCCTTTTTATTGACTTTGTAGCGGTTTGATACAACTGAGTGGCCTGCTAGGCCATTTCAGAGGGCATGTAAGAGTCAACCACATTGCTGTCGGTCTGGAGTCACATGTAGGCCAGACCAGGTAAGGACAGCAGATTTCCTTCCCTAAAGGGTGGCACAGTGGTGCAGTGGTTAGCACTGCAGCCTCACAGCTCCAGCGACCCGGGTTCAATTCTGGGCACTACATGGGTAGAGTTTGCAAGTTCTCCCTGTGACTGTGTGGGTTTCTGCTGGGTGTTTAGTTTAGTTTAGTTTAGAGATACAGCACTGAAACAGGCCCTTCGGCCCACCGAGTCTGTGCCGACCATCAACCACCCATTTATACTAATCCTACACTAACCCCATATTCCTACCACATCCCCACCTGTCCCTATATTCCCCTACCATCTACCTATACTAGGGGCAATTTATAATGACCAATTAACCTATCAACCTGCAAGTCTTTTGGCATGTGGGAGGAAACCGGAGCACCCGGAGGAAACCCACGCAGACACAGGGAGAACTTGCAAACTCCACACAGGCAGTACCCAGAATTGAACCCGGGTCGCTGGAGCTGTGAGGCTGCGGTGCTAACCACTGCGCCACTGTGCCGCCCCAGTTTCCTCCCACAGTCAAAGACTTGCATGTTGATACGTAAATTGGCCATTGTATATTGCCCCTAGTGTAGGTAGGGGAAGATGGGGATGTGATAGGGAACATGGGATTAATGTAGGATTAGTATAAATGGGTGGTTGATGGTGGGCTGAAGGGCCTGTTTCAGTGCTGTATCTTTCTATGATTAAAAAAAAAGGACATTAGTGAACTAGTTGGGTTTTTACAACAATTGACAATGGTTTCATGGCTATCATTAGACTAGCTTTTTAATTCCAGATTTTATAAGCTCCCTTGTTTTATTACAGATACTTGTGATACAGACATTTTAACTAGCATTTCATCTCACTTTTTGTGTAATGATCTTTTTAGACTCCTGTTCTATAACTCTATTTATTCCCTTGTCATCAATGTCCTCCATTAGTTTATTCTTTTCTATGCTCTCCTCTATTTTGTTTACATTGAGGCTGTTTACATTTCCTGTAGATCCCTCCCCTGATATTAACAGTTTAAAGCCTTTGCTACCTTCTGCTAGAACACAGGTCCCATCCCAGTTCAGGTGGAACCCATCTCATCAGTACAGCTCCTTCCTGTGCCAGAACCAGTGCTAGTGCCTCATGAAAAGGAACCCCTCTTTCCCATGCCAGCCCTTTAGCCATGTGTTAATTCTCCTGATCTGTCTACTCCTATGCCAATTTGCACATGGCTCGGGCAATAATCGAGAGATTATTACCTTCGAGGTCCTATTTTTTAATTTAGAGCCTAACTCCTGATACTCATTCAGCAGGGCCTCTTCTTTGTTCCAACATGGACCAAGACAACTGGATTTACACCCTAACTTTCCATGTTCCTCATCTATTGCCATGAGATATCCCTTACCCTGGCACCAGGTAGGCAACACACCCTTTGGGATTGTCATTCTTTGCTGTAGAGGACGCTTTCTATCTCCCTAATTATAGAGTCCCCTATTATTGCCACATTTCTGTTCTGATCTTCCCCAACTTGGACAGCCTTCTGAGTCACAATGCCTTGGTCTGCATTGTGGCTGTCCTCCATGTTGTCCTTCTCCTTGTCCTCAGAAGTAGTGAGTACATTGTACCTGTTCAACAGGACCAGTGTCTGCAGGACCTCCTTCTCAACCTCTCCAAAATCCCTACTACCTGGCTCCCTAACAGTTACCCTCTCCCTTTCTTGAAACTGTGTTTTTCTCTGGGGTGTGACTGTATCCTCGATAAAACTGTCCAGAAATTTCTCCTCCCACCCTACAGTTATGTATCAGAGTCTCTCCAACTCACATTCCAGCTCAGTGATTCTGGAATGTCAAGATAAAATCCCAGTCATCGCCTGCAAACGTGTTTGCTTGGGATAGTCCCACCTTCCACAAACTCTTTCACAAATTCTGCAGTCCAGACACATAACCTGCTCTGCTCTATCTTAGACTAGCCTTATTTTATTTACTTAATTAGTTAAATTCTTTATTCAATGATTATTTGTAGTTATATTAAGTAGTTTAACTGGTTAAGCTATAAATTTATTGCAGCACTTATATTTTCCTGGTCCTAGTTTAAACTACTGTCTTAGTTTAAGAGGGGGAAAAAACCTTAAAACTCACAAACCAATCACCTACCTGCTCACCGAATTAATGCCTCTAGACTTCAGTTCTCAGATCTTGTCTCATGCTCCCTCTCTCGGACTGCTCCTTGTTTTGCAAAATATCTCTTCCCTCACAGACCGAATTCCCAGAGTTAAGTAATCTGTAGACATAATCCAACAAGTTAGACTTCATATTACTTACTTCGTACATTAAAAAAACCTTCTCTATTTATGTTACCCCCAGTGAATGGCAGAGATGTGAATAGCTGCTGTCCAAAAGAAAAAGAAATAGGAGAGAAAAAAAACAAAGAAAAGCCAAACAAAATGGAGGCAGAGGTTACATTCTAACATTATTGAACTCAGTGTTGAGTCTAGAAGGCTGTAAAGTGCTTAGTAGAAAGATGAGGGCTGTTCCTTGAGATTGCATTGAGCTTCATTGGAACACCGGGACTGACCTCTGCGGGATTCCTTTAACTAGAAATCTTTCCTTTGACAGATGCCAGTCGTCAACATGCCCACCCTCTTTGATTGATTGGGAAACCCGGAAGTGGAATGATAATGCCGAGGCTGAGTTAAAGAGCCACAGCAAAGCCTGCTGATAAAGTAAGCACCCCCACTGAGAGCAGACCTGTTTAGATAAAATTACGCCCTAAGTCTTATGAGTCAGGGATGCCAATTTGCTAACACTACACTTTCGGAATGTTCGCCACCACCAGGCTGTCCAAAAATCCATTTCATGTGTTGATCACATTCTGCGTGAAGAAGAATTTCCTGATATCAGTCCAAAGGTTACCTTTTACTAGTACAAATCTGTGCCCATTTGTCTTTAATTAAACATAATTTAAAGCAGTTTTCGAGAATAATCTTTTCCATGTCTCTTACACCATTGAGTCAGAAGGTTGTGGGTTGAAGTCCCACTCCAAAAACATGACCTACAATATAGACAGACAATTCAGTACAGTATTAAGGGAAGTGCCATCTTTTGGAAGAAACACTAAAGCGAGGCCCCATCTGCCTCTCAGTTGGATAGAAAAGATCCCATAGCACTACGTTAAGAATAGTTGGGGAATTTTCCCCAATGTCCTGGCCAATTTGCAGAATAATGTCAAGAAGACAAGGTTAAGGGCACTCTATCTGAATGCACATGGCACTCGCAACAAGGTAGATGATTGAAAGGTACAAATAGAGGTAAATGGGTATGATCTAATTGCCATTACGGAAACGTGGCTACAGGGTGATCAAGACTGGGAACAGAATAGTCAAGGATTTTCAACATTTAGGAAGGACAGGCAAAAAGGAAATGGAGATGGTGTTGCCCTGATATTAAGGGACGGGATCAGTACATTAGTAAGGGAGGATCTCAGATCGGAAGAACAAAATGTGGAATCTGTTTGGGTGGAGCTAAGAAATAGCAAGGGGCAGCAAACATTGGTAGGAGTCGTTTATAGGCCACCAAGCAATAGTGGTAGTGTGGGGCATGGTATTAATCAGGAGATTAGAGATGCATGCAGCATGGGTAATATAGTAATCAAGGGTGACTTCAATCTGCATATAGATTGGGTAGACCTAATGAGTACTAATGCTATGGAGGATGAGTTGCTGGAGTGTGTTAGGGATTTTAAAAAAAAATTCATTCATGGGATGTGGGTGTCACTGGCCAGGCCAGCATTTATTGCCCAACCCTAATTGCCCTTGAGAAGGTGGCGGTGAGCTGCCTTCTTGAACTGCTGCAGTCCATGTGGGGTAGATACACCCACAGTGCTAGCAGTTAGATACAACTTAGTGGCTTGCTAGTCCATTTCAGAGGGCATGTAAGAGTCAACCACATTGCTGTGGGTCTGGAGTCACATGTAGGCCAGACCAGGTAAGGATAGCAGATTTCCTTCCCTAAAGGACATTAGTGAACCAGATGGGTTTTTACAACAATCGACAATGGTTTCATGGCCATCATTAGACTACCTTTTTAATTCCAGATTTATTAATTGAATTCAAATTCTACCTTCTGCTGTGGTGGGATTTGAACCCAAGTCCCCAGAGCAATACCCTGGGCCTCAGGGTTATTAGTCCAGTGACAATACCACAACGCCACCACCTCCCCGTTTTCTAGAGCAGTATGTTGAGGAACTGACGAAAGAACAGACTATTTTAGATCTAGTATTATGCAATGAGAGAGGGTTAATAAATAATTTTGTTGCAAAAGAACCTTTTGGGATGAGTGACCATAATATTATAGAATTTCACATTATGTTTGAAAGTGAAGTAGTTCAAGCTGAAGCCAGGGTGTTAAATTTAAAGGAAATTATTAAGGTATGAGGGGCAAATTGGCTGAGGTGGATTGGGAAAATACATTAAAAGGTATGACAGTACGTAGGCAATGGATAGTCTTTAAAGAATTATTACATGGTTTACAGCAACTATACATTCCTTCAAGGCACAAAAACCCAAAAGAAAGAACAGTCAACTGTGGCTAACAAAGGATGGGAAGGATTGTATAAGATTAAAAGAAAAGGCCTATAAAGTTTCCAGAAATCGTAGTAAGCCTGAGGAATGGGAGGATTTTAGAATACAGTATAGGACGACCAAGAAACTGATAAAGAAAGGGAGAATAGAATTAGAGTAAGCTAGCAAAAAACATAAAAGAGACTGTCAAAGCTTCTATAGGTACGTAAAAAGGAAATGTTTGGCTAAGACAAATGTGGGTTCATTACAGGCAGAGTCAGGAGAATTTATAATGGGGAATAGAGAAATGGCAGAGAAGCTAAATGATTACTTTGTGTCTGTCTTCACTGAGGAAGATACAAGAAATCTGCCAGAATTCAAGATCTAAGGGAGTAGGGAGAATGAGGAATTGAAGGAAATTAGTATTAGTAAGGAGGTCATATTGGAGAAATTAATGGGGCTGAAGGTTGATAAGTCCCCGGGATCTGATATTCTGCATCTCAGAGTGTTGAAAGAGGTAGCTGCAGAGATAGTGGATGGATTGGTGATCATCTTCCAAAATTCTATAGATTCTGGAACGGTTCCTGCAGATTGGAAGGTAGCAAATGTCACACCACTATTTAAGAAGGGAGGGAGAGAGAAAACAGAGAACTGCAGATCTGTTAGCCTTACATCAGTAACAGGGAAAATGCTAGAATCTATTCTCAAGGATGTGATAAATGGACACTTGGATAATAGTGATCTGATTGGGTATAGTCAACATGGATTTATGAATGGGAAATTATGTTTGATGAATCTGTTGGAGTTTTTTGAGGATGTTACTAACAGAGTTGATAAAGGGGAGTCAGTGGACGTGGTATACTTGGATGTTCAGAAGGCTTTTGATAAAGTCCCCCACAGGAGGTTGGTTAGCAAAATTAAAGCACATGGGATAGGAGGTAATATACTGGCATGGATTAAGGATGGTTTACAGACAGAGATTAGGAATAAACTGGTCATTCTCGAGTTGGCAGGCTGTGATTAGTGAGGTACTGCAAGGATCAGTACTTGGGGCCCCAGCTGTTCACAATAGATATCAATGATTTGGATGTGGGCACCAAATGTAATATTTCCAAGTTCACGGAGGGCATAAAACTAGGTGGGAATGTGTGTTGTTAGGAAGATGCAAAGCAGCTTCAAGGGGATTTGGACAGACTTAGTGAATGGGCAAGAACATGGCAGATGGAATATAATGTGGAAATGTGTGAGGTTATCCACTTTGGTAGGAGAAACAGATGTGCCGAGTATTTCTTAAATGGTAAGAGATTGGAGTGTGTAGATGTACAAAGGGACCTAGGTGTCTTCATCAATAACTCACTGAAACCTAACATTCAGGTTCAGCAAGCAATTAAGAAGGCTAATGGTATGTTAGCGTTTTTTGCAAGAGGATTTCTGTATAGAAGTAGTGAAGTCTTACTTCAATTGTATAGAACCTTGGTTAGACCGCATCTGGAGTACTGTGTGCAGTTTTGGTCCCCTTACCTTAGGAAGGATATTATTGCCATAGAGGGAGTGCAACGAAGGTTCACCAGACTTGTTCCCAGGATGGCGGGACTGTCCTATGAAGAGATATTGGGGAAGCTAGACGTGTATTCTCTAGAGTTTCGAAGAATGAGAGGTGATCTCATTGAAACCTACAAAATACTTAAAGGGACAGACAGGGTAGATGCAGGTAAGATGTTTCCCCTGGTTGGGGAGTCTAGAACCAGGGGACACAATTTCAAAATAAGGGGAAAGCCACTTAGGACAGAGGTGAGGAGAAATTTCTTTACTCAGAGGATTGTGAATCTTTGGAATTCTCTACCCCAGAGGGCTGTGGAAGCTCAGTCATTGAGTATGTTTAAAGCAGAAATTGACAGATTTCTAAATACCAATGACATAAGGGGATATGCGGATAGTGTGGGAAAAAAGTCATTGAAATGGATGATCAGCCATGATCGTATTGAATGGCAGAGCAGGCTCGATGGGCTGAATGGCCTACTCCTGTTCCTATGTTCCAATATTTATCCCTCAACCAACATCGATCAATTATCTGGTCATTATCTCTTAGCAGTTTGCAGGATCTTGCTCTGCGCAATTAGCTGCTGCATTTTTTTACATTACAACAGTGACTGCACTCTAAAAGTACTTTGGCCATAAAGTGCTTTGGGATGTCCTGAGTTTGTGAGAAAGGTGCTATATAAATGCAAGTCCTTTCTTTTTCTTTATATACCTCTATAAGATATCTCTTAAATGCCTGCATTCCAGACTGCAAAGCCCATGTCTAAGAACATAAAAACATAAGAAATAGGAGCAAGAGTAGGCCATTCGGCCCCTCAAGACTGCCCCGCTATTCAATAAGATCAAGGTTGATCTGCCCCAGACCTCAACTCCTTTTTCGTGCCAGCTACTCACAGCCCTCAACTCCCTGATATTTCAAAAATCTATCTACCTCCTCTTTAAATACTTTCAGTGATCTAACCTCCACAACTCTCTGGGGTAGAGAATTCAAGACAGTCACGACCCTTTGAGAGAAGAAATTTCTTCACACCACAGTTTTAAATGAGTGTCCCCTTATTCTGTAACTATGTCCCCTAGTTCAAAACTCCCCCACTAGTGGAAACATCTTCTCAACATCTACCCTGTCAAGCCCCCTCAGAATCTTGCACTTTTTAATAAGATCACCCCTCATTCTTCGAAACTCTAATGAATAAAGGCCTAACCTGTTTAGCTGTTATTGATAAGTCAACCCCTTCATCCCAGGAATCAGCCCAGTGAATCTCTTTTGAACTGCCTTCAATGCCAGTATATCTTTTCTTAAATATGGGGACCAAAACTGTACACAGTACTCCAGGTGCGGCCTCACCAACACCCTGTACATTTTTTTTTACTCCTCAGTCTTTTCTCATAACTCAGATTCCTGACACTAGGGAATCGACCTCATAGCTCTTCCCTGCACTGTCTCCAGCATTTGAATGCCTCCTTTGTTTCATGGTAACCTGAATTGGACAGTAGGACTATACAGTTTAATCCTCATTTCCTATGACCTGTCGGCTGGTTTTCCTCTTTCCAATGGGCTAATAATGGAGATGAGCTTCCTCCCATGCCTGCAATCCTGTTTTACCCCTGACACAATTTTCTGGGTTTATTAGGCAGGGCGAGCTCCCATTTATATTATCAGCACATAAACACTCCTTTTATCATATCTGGTTTTGACAGAAACTCGATTTGTGCTGGGAATAATTTGCGTATGGATGTTTCTCGAACTTTTGCACAGTTTTTGGCTAGTTTTAGGCAACCCCACAGAAACTCCAGGCCAAATTGTATAACTATGTAGTGGAAGGAACATCTAAAACTCAAGGCTGCAGGTGAAGTGAAGTATCAGCCACATTATATGCGAGGCTAACTTTTCAATCCCACCAGACTGCCTGTCAGATTATTCAAAGGAAAGTTGATTAGCAATATCTTTGAGCTGTGAGCAGGAAGTTGGCTGGTTCCAGATCAGTGTAGTCAGCAGATTGATTGTAAAGTTAATCTCTTTGGCTAACATCACTCAGGCTACTTGCATACGATACTTAAAAAGAAATATTATTTGAAGCTTTTGTTGAATAGATTGCACAGCAATATTGACATTTTCAGTGCCTTGAGTTCTTGAGGCACTCCAATCTCATATTAGCTCTGAGATTGATGAATTAAAGGGTGAGCCACTTTTGCTTTGTCCCTTTCTCTTTCACAAATAGCTTGTTCAATGACCTCTGTCTTTTTGGATGTGTCATTGTGCAGATATCTTTCATTGGACTGTCTTTCCTTCTGTATTTCTTGACAACTCTGCTCACGGATGTTGAGTGTTGCAGAACATATCCTCTTTCTTCGAATTTCTGGAGTCAACTGTTTTTTTATTCCATGAGACATATCCGCTGAAACTTTCAACTTTGGCAGGGATATGAAATAGCTGAAATAAAAACAATAAATGTTGGAAACACTCAGCAGGTCTGGCAGCATCTGTGGAGAGAGAAGCAGAGTTAACGTTTCAGGTCAATGACCCTTCTTCAGAACTGTCAAATATTAGAAATGTAAAAGGTTTTAAGCAAGTAAAGCGGGGGTGGGGCAAGAAATAACAAAAGAGGTGTTGATAGGACAAGGTCACAGAGAATAACTGACCAGAAGGTCATGGAACAAAAGCAAACGGTATGTTAATGGTGTGCTGAAAGACAAGAAGTTAGTACAGAGAGGGTGTGAATTGACTGTAAAGCACTCCAAGCACAACCATTGAAAAAAAATTAAAAAACAGAAACATTGGGTAGGCACAGTAGAAACAAACCAACAAACTAAGAAAACTAAAATAAAATAACCAAATAAAAATAAAAAAATAAAAAAGTAAACTAAACACAAAAAGAGGGGCATCCGTCATGCTCTGAAATGATTGAACTCAATGTTCAGTCCGGCAGGCTGTAGCGTGCCTAATCGATAAATGAGATGCTGTTCCTCGAGCTTGCGTTGATGTTCGCTGGAACACTGCAGCAATCCCAGGTCAGAGATGTGAGCATGAGAGCAGAGCGGGGCGGGGTGGGGGTGGTGGGTGGTGGTGATGTTGAAGCTCGGGGTCATGCTTACGGACTGAGTGGAGGTGTTCCGCAAAGTGGTCACCCAATCTGCGTTTGGTCTCCCCAATGTAGAGCAGACCATATTGTGAGCAGCGAATACAGTATACTAAATTGAAAGAAGTACAAGTAAATCGCTGCTTCACCTGAAAGGAGTGTTTGGGGCCTTGGATAGTGAGGAGAGAGGAGGTAAATGGGCAGGTATTACATCTCCTGCGATTGCAGGGGAAGGTGCAGTGGGAAGGGGACGAGGTGGTGGGGGTAATGGAGGAGTGGATAAGGGTGTCGCAGAGGAAACGATCCCTTCGGAATGCTGACAGGGGAAGGGAGGGGTAGGTGTGTTTGGTAGTGGCATCACGCTGGATGTGGAGGAAGTGACGGAGGATGATCCTTTGGATGTGAAGGCTGGTGGGTTGGAAAGTAAGGACAAGGGGAACCCTGTCGCGCTTCTGGGCGGGAGGGGAGGGGTGAGGGTAGAGGTGCGGGAAATGGGCTGGACACGGTTGAGGGCCCTGTCAACCACAGTGGGGGGGGGAATCCTCGGTTGAGGAAAAAGGCACAGTGGCGCAATGGTTAGCACTGCAGCTTCACAGCTCCAGTGACCCGGATTCAATTCTGGGTACTGCCTGTGCGGAGTTTGCAAGGTATCCCTGTGACCGTGTGGATTTTCGCCGGGTGCTCCGGTTTCCTCCCACAGCCAAAGACTTGCAGGTTGATAGGTGAATTGGCCATTATAAATTGCCCTTAGTATAGGTAGGTGGGGATGTGGTAGGAATATGGGATTAATGTAGGGTTAGTATAAATGGGTAGTTGATGGTCTGCACAAACTCGGTGGGCCGAAGGGCCTGTTTCAGTGCTGTATCTCTAAATAAAATCAAAAATAAATAAATATCAGAAGCACGGTTGTGGAAGGTACCATCATCAGGGCAGATGTATCGGAGACGGAGAAACTGGGAGAATGGAATGGAGTCCTTACAGGAGGCGGGGTGTGAAGAAGTGTAGTCGAGGTAGCTGTGGGAGTCGGTGGGCTTATAATGAATATTAGTAGACAGCCTATCCCCGGAGATAGAGACCGAGAAGTCGGGGAAGGGAAGTGTCGGAGATGGACCATGTGAAGGTGAGAGAAGGGTGGAAATTAAAAGCAAAGTTGATAAAGTTTTCTAGTTCCGGGCGGGAGCAGGAAACGGCACTGATACAGTCATCAAAAAGAGTTGGGGGAGGGTGCCTGAGTAGGACTGGAACAAGGAATTTTCATCATATCCCACAAAAAGACAGGCATAACTATGGAGTTGAAGGAGAAGTTGTTCAATGTGAAAACAAGTTCAGCCATGTGGAGGAGGGTGGCAGTGGATGGGGACTGGTTGGGCCTCTTTTCAAGGAAGAAGCAGAGAGCTCTCAAACCGTCCTGGTGGGGGATGGAGGTGTAGACAGATTGGACATCCATAGTGAAGAAGAGACGGTTAGGGCCAGGAAACTGGAAATTGTCAAAATGACGTAGGGCATCAGAAGAATCACGGATGTAGGTGGGAAGAGACTGGACCAGGGGAGAAAAGAAAGTGTCAAGATAGGAAGAAATAAGTTCAGTGGGGCAGGAACAGGCTGAAACAATGGGTCTGCCAGGACAGTCCTGTTTGTGGATTTTGGGAAGGAGATAGAAGTGGGCTGTCTGGGGTTGTGGGACTTTGAGGTTGGAAGCTGTAGAGGGAAGATCTCCAGAGGAGATGAGATCAGTGACAGTTCTGTAGAAAGTAGGTTGATATTCGGTGGTGGGGTCATGGTCCAGGGGGAAGTAGGAAGAAGTATCTGAGAGTTGGCGCTGAGCCTCTGCAAGGTAGAGGTCGGTACACCAGACAACAACAGCACCACCCTTTTCTGCAGGTTTGATGACAATGTCAGGGTTAGACCTGAGAGAACGGAGTGTGAGGGGGCCAGGTTAGAATGAGTGAGGGGGGCAGAGAAATTGAGATGGCCGATGTCTCGCTGACAGTTTTCAATGAAAAGATCAAGAGCAGGTAAGAGGCCAGAGGGAGTGGTCCAGGTAGAGGGAGAATGCTGGAGGCGGCTGAATGGGTCTGCTGGTCGGGGAGAGGACTCCTGGTCAAAAATTGGATTGAGCAGCTGGTATAAGCCATGCCAATTTTTCTTTCCATTTTCAGGTTGTGAGTGACAGGAGAAAGAAGATGAATTGTAGTCAACACTATAACCATGGGAAGCCATCAAGAAAAGAACAGACCGGATGGAGGTAAGACTGAAGTTCACGTACCACAGAATTGAAATAATGAGGCATGTGAACAAATCAAACCTGGTCAGGTCATTAAATTCCTCACTGAACTACAGCCAGGAGCTGGTGTATATGCTGCTGTCATTGACATGGTCACTGACCTTTTGCCAAGCTTGTACACAGGACCCATCCAGGACAATAGGTTGTTCTGCACCAAGATGTCCATGATCATGGCCAAAACCTAAGGTGCCCCACTCACTGCCTTGATTATCGAAAGACACGTCAGTGAAACTTCTTTACCTTGTTTTCTCCTTTTGTCTGAAAAAGTGCATTGTTCCATTAAGCTGCTGCAGATATTTAATGCTTGTAGCAGCATCCAATTCTACAGCCCCTAATATGTTATTTCTCCATCCCAAGGGTTTTTCAGGCTTGCAGCTCATCAAAATATTACAAAAGAGGATGAGACCCGTGAAATGGAAACTCAGCAAGGCTAACCTTTGGCTCAGACAGCCTATCTCCCGCTGGTTTTATACTTGCATGTGAAACTCAGCCTTGTTGAGCACTGAATCTATTTGGGACCCAGATCCCATTCAACTGCATAAATCCTTATCTATGTCAACAATATCCAGGGGCTATGTATGACACTCACATTTTCTTCTAATGTAATATAATTTACATTTTTCCAGAATAAATTTAATCTGCCGCTGCATTTAAGAAGATTAAAGGATAGATTTGATACAGAGAAACTATTTCCTCTGGGGGGGGGGGGAGTTCAGAACAAGGGAGTATAAACTTCAAATGAGAACTAGGCTGTTCAAAGATGATGTCAGCGAGTGCATCATCACATAAAGAGTCGTGGAAATCTGGAGCTCCCTCGCCAATAAGCTGTTCAGCCTGGGGGTCAATTGAAAATGTCAAAATGGAAATTAATAGATTTTCGTTTGGCCAGGATGTTAAGGATTACAGAAGCAAGGACAGTAGATGAAGTTAAGATACAGATCAGCCACAATCTAATTGAATGGCGGAAGGGGCTCAAGAGGCTACTGCTCTTATGTTTCAATGTTTGCCCATTTAAATATTGTATCCAACTCATCAAATATTTCCTGCACTGTCTTGTCAGGATCAACTGCTCCTCCAAATTTATCATTTGCAAATTTGAGCAATTTGCATTGGGCGAGTTTAGAACAAGGGGGCAGAACCTTCCAGTTCAAGCTAGACTATTCAAAGGTGATGCCAGCAAGTACTTCTTCACACAAAAGGTAATGAGAATCTGGAAAGCCCCCAAAAAGCTGTTGAGACAAGCTTATAATGGCCCATAAAATGTACGCAACAATGTCAAATTTAGACCTTGCTGTTTCAACCACTTCAGTCAATTTCTTAACAATTTACAAAATGTAAAACTGAATCCCCACTGACTTCATTTTGGTAATAGCCTTTCAAGTGGAATTTTGTCAAATGCTTTTTGAAGGTTTTGGTACACCACATTTCCGTAATCAACTTGGAATATAATTTCCTTAAAACAGTCGAGTAAGTTGGCCAAGCAGAATCTTTCCCTTCTGCACACGTTGACTGCTGTTTATTATTATGCAGTCAATCCACAAGTTTACTCCAGAAATCTAACTATTATTTTACACGGTATTGACATAAGACAAAATTGTTTCAGTTTTGGTGTTGGGAGGAGCCTCATTACAATATTGAAATAGGGCTGGCACATGGCCAGCTTTAAAAATGGGCCTGACCAATTTAGCAGTGGCCCAAAATTCCATGCAGTTCGAAGCAAGCCTATGTACTTCCCTTTTATTCATTCATGAGATGTGAGCATTACTGGCAAGTGTTACACTTCCCTAATTGCCCTTGAGAAGGTGATGGTGAGCTGTCTTCTTGAACCGCTGCCGTCCATGTGGTGTAGGTACACCCACGATGCTGTCGGAAGGGAGATCCAGAGTTTTGCCCCAGCGACAGTGAAGGAACAGAGATGGAGGGCTGTATTTTTCAGCTTTACCCGCAGTCCCGCCGCTGGGACGGAAGTGGCAGGCACTGCCGTTTGGGCGGGTTGCAGATTGGGGAGTGGAATTTTGCAGCAGCCGACCAACTAACTGCCAGCAGGCAGAAGAGGCACCCAGTAGGCACCAGTGGCAGCATGAGGTCACGCTGCTGCAAGTGCTGGCATCATTTTTAAAGGGCTGCCAGCACTCTTCTGAATAGATCCAGCAGCAAAGAAGCCTGAGAGGAAGGACATTGAAAGCAGCCCCATCCAGCAATGCCAAAGGCAAGATCTTGGGTGGCCCCAGGGTTTAGCGATGCCTCCCTACATGTTCTCAAGTCTGCTCAAGCAAGGCAGAAGGTCATTTTTTCCAGCATGGAAGGCAAATACCTGCCACCGATCAAGCAAGCCAGGATGGAGGTCACGGAGCAGCCGTGGGGTCGTCCCTGGAACGTGGCTGCAGTGCCGCAAGCAGGTGAACGACCTCATGTGATCTCTAAAGTAGGTACACCACACATAGTTCTCCTTATGGGCTTACATGTGGCAAGGCATAAAAGTGAGCTACTTAGGAAAAGAATGCCAACCCAGTCACAGGCAATGGGGCCAGTCAACAGCATTGGCTGTCATAGGTACCATTGCAGACAGTCAGGCGGCCAACAGCATAGGTATCACACGTATCTTTGTCAGGGAAAGAGAGCCTACAGTGCGAGGGAAAGGGTGATTATCAGTGGTGGCGGCCCGTGCCTCACTATCCTCACCCCCATGGAGAAGGAGACACTGGAACTTGGAGGACAGCAAGGGGGCCATTCCATAGCAGAGGCAAATTGAGTACAAAATTAGGGAGGTTATGCTTCAGCTATACAGGGCATTGGTGAGACCACATCTGGAGTACTGTGTACAGTATTCGTCTCTTTATTTAAGGAAGGATGTAAATGTGTTGGAGGCAGTACAGAGAAGGTTTACTAGACTAATACCTGGAATGGGTGGGCTGTCTTACCAGGAATGATTGGACAGGCTAGGCTTGTATCCGCTGGAATTTAGAAGAGTAAGAGGCGACTTGATTGAAACATATAAGATCCTGAGGGAGCTTGACAGGGTGGATGTGGAAAGAATGTTTCCCCTTGTGGGAGAATCTAGAACCATGGGTCACTGTTTAAAAATAAGGGGTTACCCATTTAAGACAGAGATGAGGAGAACTTTTTTCACTCAGAAGGTTGTGAGTCTTTGGAATTCTCTTCCTCAAAAGGCGGTGGAAGCAGAGACTTTGAATATTTTTAAGGCAGAGGTAGATCGATTCTTGATAAGCAAGGGGGTGAAAGGTTATTGGGGGTGGGTGGAAATGTGGAGTAACTAGTTCAGCCACGAGCTTATTGAATGGTGGAGCAGGCTCAAAGGGCCCAGTGGCCTACTCCTGCTACTAATTCGTGTGTTCGTATAGCAGATGGTGAGACAGCAGTGGAAAGAGGCGTGAGTGGCCTAATGGATGGGCTCAAGAGAGTCTTTGGCGAACACCAGGGGGCATAGTGCTCATGTGCCCACCATAAATCACTATAGTTTCACACTAGGGGTCGGATTTTGTGCTCCTCCTGACAGCGAGTTTCATGGCAGGGTGGGGCCAGAGAATTAGGGCAGAATCGCCCGCCGTGGACCCCGACGCCGGGAATCGCGGATGCAATTCTCCCGGTGTCAGGATAGGCCGATGATGGCCTTCCCACCCAGAGACCAAATAAGTGCCTCTTCTCTCCACCATTGGGATCTTACCAGTGGCAGGGGGGAGGGAGGGAGGTGGGGCCCCGCCACACGGGGCGGACACCTTGGAAAATGAAGCACCTGGTTTGTAGGCTTGGGGGGTGGGTGTTCCTCCTTTGTGGGCAATTTGTGGCCCACAGAGGACCCCACCAGGAACAAATGCACCCCCCAGGAATCCCCCTCCCCGTGGACCGAACACGCCCGCTCGCCAGGGCCTTCCGGACTCGCCCCAGTGACCCTGCCTCACTTACCTGAGGTCTGGGGTTCCAGCACCGGGCCTGGGTCTGAGGCAACTGCAGTACCGGCAGTGGCCACCGCTTCTGATGGTGCTGCTGATACTGCTGAGCTGTCGGCTCTGCGATTGGCCGGCAGCTATTGGGGGTGGGATCCCCGTCCCTATTAAGTGTTTAAAGGGATGGGGATCCCACCTCCTTAAACACTGACCCCAAAAGACCAGAGGATCGCTGCGGGAGTCAGAAAGAATGCAGAGGCAGGGTTCCCCCTGACTTTTCGGCCCAGCGCTGTGGGCTCTGCCTCCTGCATAAAATCCAGCCCTAGGAGTGAACTGAAGGATGTGATGGAATGTGCATTATCCTCGAACTAATCTTATCTCTCATGCAGGTCAAAGAGAAAAGCAGACAGCTCAAAAGACCAGAAGACAGCCATCCACTTCTGAGGAGGGGGAAGGAGCCTCAGAAGATCTACCGTCATATTATTCCCTTCCACCAGCGCAGATACTCTTGCGTAGGTTGGTATCAATTCATGAATAGATCTGGGATCACAATCTGGTGAGCACACCAAAGGTACACCTGACCAGCTGATGGAGGCTGTGACAGTCGAGGCCACTGACACCCTGAGGAGTGTTGAAGGGCCTGGCGATGGTGAGCCTCAGGTTAATGACATGCATCTGGAGTTGCCAGCAAGGTGGCAGATGCTGGAGCTACAGGGTGCAGGAACATTTGGTGGAACTTCCAGTGACTATGCGCACCTTGCACAGACAATGGAGGAGTCCATCCAGGCCATGAGTGCTGCCATATCTCTGGCATGTGCACATTTGGCTTTCTCCATTGAGGGATTGGCCACCCTTATGGAGAGCCATATCCAGCAAACCACTTAGTGGGCTGAATTTTATGGGCCCCCAAGAGGGATTCAGAGGCAGGGTCCCACAGAATTGCAATGGTGGCGGGGGGAGAGGGTCCATTGCAGCGCAATTTTGTCGGGACAGGATAGGGCGACAACGGCCTTCCCACCCAGAGGCACTGAGGCCCCTAAGTGGCCTATTAACAGCTACTAAGGGACCTCCTCCTGCCGCAACTGGGATTTAACCAGTGGTGGTGGTGGGGGGGGGCTTCCACCACACGGGGAGGTCGCTCATTAAAATGCAGCGACCTCCCTGCGGGCTTGGGGTAGTGGGGGCCCTCCTCCATAGGCCACAGATTTCCTACAGAGGGCCTACACTGGGAAAAAGTCCACCCCTGTAAAAAAAAAATCTCTCGCTGCGCTGAACTCTCACCCTCCCCTCCACCTCACCAGGGCCTGCCAATCTGGCGCCGGTGACCCGACCTTGCTTACTTGGATCTGGGCTCCAGTGCTGGGCCTGGGTCTAAGGCCTCTTGCAATACCGGCAGTGGCCATCGCTCCCGGGAGCGCTGCTGATAGTGCTGAGCTGCCAGCCCTGTGATTGGCCTGCAGCTCTTGGAGGCGTCTTTAAAGGGATGAGGATCCAGGTGCCAGGCAGTTAATTGGCCCGGTGCTGTAGAATCGCTCTGGTGGTGGGGAGAGGGGGGTGGGGGGGGCGGGTGCTCCAGCTGGTTGAGGTGGGACTTCCCCCGCCTTTTCAGCCTGGCGATGGGAGCCCTGTCGTGGGCACAAAGTTCAGCCCAGTGAATGCCAGAGATGTGTGCAGACCTGCATACCATCGCCAACTTGAGGGAGAGAAGAGTGGGCCTAAGACTAGTATTTTAAACTTAAATAAGGGCAATTATATGGGCATGAAAACAGAGCTAGCTAAAGTGAACTGGCAAATTAGGTTAAGGGATAGGTCAATAGAGAAGCAGTGGCAGACATTTAAGGGGATATTTCAGAATACACAGAATAGATACATTCCAATGAGAAAGAAAAATTCTAAGGGGAGGACCCATCATCTACGGTTAACTAAAAAAGTTAAAGATAGTATCAAAAATAAAGAAAAAGCATAGAATTGAACAAAGATGGGTGGCAGGTCAGAAGATTGGACAGAATATAAAAAACAGCAAAGAACATCTAAAAGATTAATAAGGAGGGAAAAATTAGAGTATGAGAGAAAGACAGCTAGAAATATAAAAACAGATAGTAAGAGTTTCTATAGATATTTAAAAAAGAAACGAGTTAGCAAATTGAGCGTTGGTCTTATCGAAAGTGAGTCTGGGGAATTAATAATAGAAAATAAGGAGATGGCAGATGAATTGAACAGGTATTTTGCATCAGTCTTCACTATAGAGGATACAAGTAACATCCAGAAATAGCTGTAAATCAGGAAATGGAAGGGAGGGAGGAACTCAAGAAAATTACAATCACCAGGGAAGTGGTACTGAGCAAATTATTGGAGCTGAGGGCTGACAAGTCCCCGGGTCCTGATGGACTTCATCCAAGGGTCTTAAAAGAAGTGGCTCATGAGTTAGCTGGTGCATTGGTTTTAATTTTCCAAAATTCCCTAGATTCGGGCAAGGTTCCATCAGATTGGAAAATAGCGAATTGAACTCCTTTATTCAAAAAAAGAGGGAGACAGAAACCAGGATACTATAGGCCAGTTAACTTAATATCTGTCATAGGGAAAATGTTGTAAACTATTATTAAAGATGTTATAACAGGGCACTTAGAAAAATTCAAGGTAATCAATCAGGAGAGTCAACGTGGTTTTGTGAAAGGGAAATCATGTTTAACCAATTTATTGCAGTTCTTAGAAAAAGTAACATGTGCTGTGGATAAAGGGGAACCGGTGGATGTATTGTACTTAGATTTCCAGAAGGCATTTGATAAGGTGTCACATCAAAGCTCATGGTGTAGGGGGTAACATATTGGCATAGATAGAAGATTGGCTAGCTAACAGGAAACAGAAAGTAGGCATAAATGGATCATTTTCTGGTTGGCAAGATGTAACAAGTGGTGTGTCACAGGGATCAGTGCTGGTGCCTCAACTTTTTACAATTTATATGAATGATTTGATGAAGGGACTGAAGGTATGGTTGCTAAATTTGCTGATGACACAAAGATAGGTAGGAGAGTAAGTTGTGAAGAGTACATCAGGAGGCTACAGGGATATAGATAAGTTAAGTGAGTGGGCAAAGATCTGGCAAATGGAGAATAATGTGGGAAAATGTGAAATTGTCCAATTTGGCAGGAAGAATAAAAAAGATTATCTAAATAGTGAGAGATTGCAGAACTCTGAGATGCAGAGGGATCTGGGTGTCCTAGTGCATGAATCACAAAAGGTTAGTATACCGTTTCAACAAGTAATTAAGAAAGCTAATAGATGTTATTGTTTATTGCGAGGGGAATTGAATACAAAAGTAGGGAGGTTATGCTTCATTTATACTGGGCATTGGAGTAATGTGTACAGTATTGGTCTCCTTATTTAAGGAAGGATGTAAATGTATTGGAAGCAGTTCAGAGAAGGTTTACTACATTAATACCTGGAATGGACAGGTTGTCTAATGAGGAAAGGTTGGACAGGCTAGGCTTGCATCCGCTGGAGTTTAGGAGACTAAGAGGTGACTTGATTGAAACATATAAGATCCTGAGGGGTCTTGACAGGGTGGATGTGGAAAGGATGTTTCTCTTTGTGGGAGAATCTAGTCCGAGGGGTCACTGTTTAAAAATAAGGGGTCGCCAATTTAAGAAAGAGATGAGGAGAAATTTATTGCTCTGAGAGGGTCATGAGTCTTTGGAACTCTCCTCCTCAAAAGGCGGTGGAAGCAGAGCCTTTGAATATTTTTAAGGCAGGGGTAGATAAGATTCTTGATAAGCAAGGGTTGAAAAGTTATCGGGGATAGGCGGGAATGTAGAGTCAAGGTTACAATCAGATCAGCCATGATCTTGTTGAATGGCAGAGCAGGCTTGAGGGGCCGAGTGGCCTACTCCTGCTCCTAAATTGTATGTTCATATGTAGCTCCATAAGCTTCATGCAGCAATGTCTTGGTCACGGGGGGGAGGCACCTGAACTCACTGCCAGGCCCTCACACTCCTCAGGTGAGCAGCAAGGTACAGGTATGCTTTGAAAGGGCACAGGAGCCCCTCAGATGCTCCTGGTGTGGACAGAAGCCCCTTGGCTCATCTGTCAGTGACATCAGTGCCTCACTAAGTTGTGACGACAGAGGAGACAAGTGCAGGAGGCTTTCAATGTGCTGAGGCCCTACAGGCCTCAGGCAGCCAGAGGACAATGGCCAAGGTCATCCCAAGCCATGGGGCAGCAAAGTCAGCAGCCTGCCGCCACCTCAGTTGAAAGCGTGGGGGAGCATCATTTAGGAGCGCATGGAAGAGATTTAAGAAGAGCACCTAGCTACACTCAGGTTCATGGGTTACTTTGTTTTGAACTCTTGGAGACATGCAAAGTGTTGTTTCATCACTAGCTATCTGGTGTGGCAGGCTTTGAGGTCTCCTTGCGTGAGGTCGAGGCACTCTCCGTGCTGCACCGTTCTGTCTTACTGGGACCAGGTAAATGGTAAGGTACATGAAGAAGGCGGCACGAGTGCTGAAACTTTATTGGATTGCATGGATCTGTTAGTAAGGATCATGTGTACCGTGCCTGTATTAGTGCATCCCTAGCAGCTCTTGCGTGTATCTCATGGCGCCTTGCCTGGAATTCCTGCGGCTCCTCAGCATCCTGCACGGTCAGTATCTTCCTCCATCTCCTTATCATCGGAGGAGACATTATGCTCAACGATATCCTCATTGTTCAATTGCTCTCTTATCTGTAGTACCAGGTCGTGGAGGGCACAGCAAACCATCACGATACATGAGACCCTTGCTGCAGCATACTGTAGGGCTCCACCAGATCTGTCCAGGCATCTGAACTGTATCTTCAGAAGGCCTATGGCCTGTTTGATGGTCGCTTGAGTTGTGCTGTAGCAGGTGTTGTCCCTCTCCTCTGCAGTAGTGCTAGGGTTCCTCACAGGTGTCAGAGCCACATCTTCAATGGGTAGCCCTTGTTACCCAGTATTCATCACTGAAGGTGCATGGGAGGTCTGAAAAACTCTGGCACTGCCTTAGTCTGTAGCGTCATGGCTGCTTCCTGGGAACTGCGCACACACCTCTAGGAAGCGCTTATGGTAGTTGACCAGTTGTACATTGAGCAAGTGGTAGCTCTTCCTATTGATGAAGACTGCAGTCTTGTCTGTGGGAGCCTTGATGGCCACAGCGTGCCTGGGGGAATCCAGCAATGACCCTGAATCCTATAGTGCTCTCAGCCTGGCTGTCTGCATCGGGGACAGAGGAACATGGCATTAGTGACCATCTTGATGCCGTGATGAGCCGCAGACTGAGAGATCCCACACATATCTCCAATGGGTGGCAGGAATGATCCTGATGCATGGAAATGCTGTGCCACGGTGACTTTCAGCATCACTGGAATTGGGTGGCCAGCACTTCTTATCGGACTCAGCCCATCCTCCATCATGGCACAGAGCTCTGTGACTGCCTTCCTGGAGAGGTGCAGTCTTTGGCGATACTGCTGCTGCTCTGACATCCGAAGGTAGCTGAGCTGCGGTCTGTAGACCTTGTCTGGTGTGTAACCTGTTTTCAGCACAGAAGACTGGTTGCATGCCCCTCTGCGCCCTTCTCCACTGTGCCCCACCCAAGGCTGGCGCTCCTGGTGCCCGTCTGGTTGTTGCTGCCTCACTGCCTGTGGTTGCAGCTCCCTCCCTCTCTAATGCTTCACCTACTGGAGGAGCCAAAACCTGAATGAATGAGGCCCATGCCATGTAGGTTTGGTCATTCTCCCAGGGCCTCCTTCCACGCCTCCTTTACCCACACAAGTGCCAGCTTCGATATGCCACTCTAGCAGTATGTGCCTGCAGCTCTGGTACCTTTTCCCCTTCTCCCCACTGATTATGCCAATGCCCATGCTGTTCCACCGTCCCTGCCAAGGTATGTTCATATTTACAATGGCTGCCTTTGGGAGCCAGAACTGACTTCCTGCTAGCTCACCGCCTCCTTATATCTGGCGAGACTCTGAAGCCCTATGTTTTATGTGCACTTCCAGAAAAATCTGAAAACCCTCGTAAAATTTAAGTGAATTGCCTTTTAAACAGTTTTAATTACCTGCCCGCTGTGTGCAAGCGCGAAGTCCTCCCACCATGCCTGCCACCCTTCATAATATCAGGTTCTGATGTGACGAAATCAGGCTTCTGTCCTTCTGCCAATATTTCGAGCTGTCGAGCTTTTTGAGTGTTGTTGGAGCTGCACCCATCCAGGCAAGTGAACAGTATTCCATCACACTCCTGACTTGTGCCTTGCAGATGGTGGACAGGCATTGGGCAGACAGAAGGTGAGTTACTCACCACAGAATTCCCAGCCTCTGACCTGTTCTTGTAGCCACAGTATTTATACTGTGATGCTGACGATGCTGCTTTAACATCTCACACTGAAGAGTGTCTGCAGAGTCTCATCGACAGGTTTGCGGCTGCCTGCAACGAATTTGGCCTAACCATCAGCCTCAAGAAAATGAACATCATGGGACAGGACGTCAGAAATGCTCCATCCATCAATATTGGCGACCACGCTCTAGAAGTAGTTCAAGAGTTCACCTACCTAGGCTCAACTGTCACCAGTAACCTGTCTCTAGATGCAGAAATCAACAAGCACATGGGAAAGGCTTCCACTGCTATGTCCAGACTGGCGAAGAGAGTGTGGGAAAATGGCACACTGACACGGAACACAAAAGTCCGAGTGTATCAAGCCTGTGTCCTCAGTACCTTGCTCTATGGCAGCGAGGCCCGGACAACGTATGTCAGCCAAGAGCGAGGTCTCAATTCATTCCATCTTCGCTGCCTCCGGAGAATACTTGGCATCAGGTGACAGGCCCGTATCTCCAACACAGAAGTCCTCGAGGCGGCCAACATCCCCAGCTTATACACACTACTGAGTCAGCGGCGCTTGAGATGGCTTGGCCATGTGAGCCACATGGAAGATGGCAGGATCCCCAAAAACACATTGTACAGCGAGCTCGCCACTGGTATCAGACCCACCGGCCGTCCATGTCTCCGCTTTAAAGACGTCAGCAAACGCGACATGAAGTCCTGTGACATTGATCACAAGTCGTGGGAGTCAGTTGCCAGCGTTCGCCAGAGCTGGCGGGCAGCCATAAAGGCGGGGCTAAAGTGTGGCGAGTCAAAGAGACTTAGCAGTTGGCAGGAAAAAAGACAGAAGCGCAAGGGGAGAGCCAACTGTGTAACAGCCCCGACAAACAAATTTTTCTGCAGCACCTGTGGAAGAGCCTTTCACTCTAGAATTGGCCTTTATAGCCACTCCAGGCACTGCTCCACACACCACTGACCACCTCCAGGCGCTTACCCATTGTCTCTCGAGACAAGGAGGCCAAAGAAGTATTTATATGCTGGTCCAGTTCCGTTTCTGTTCAATGTAACTGCCAGGATGTTGATGGGAGATTCGTGCCATTGAATGTCAAGGAGAGATGGTTAGATTCTCTTTTGTATGAGATAGTCACTGCCTGACACTTGTGTGGCGCGAATGTAACTTGCCACTTATCAGCCCAATCCTGAATGTTATCCAGATCCTGCCCTCATGTGGGCATGGACTATTTCAGTATCCAAGGAGTTGCGAATGGTACTGAACGCTGTGCAATCATCAGCGAACATCCCCACTTCTGACCTTATGATGGAGGGAAGGTGATTGCTGAAGCAGCTGAAGATGGTTGGGCCTAGCACACTACCATGAGGAACTCCTGTCTGGGGGCTGAAATGATTGGCTGCCAACAAGCACAACCATTTTGCTTTGTGTTAGGTATGACACCAATCAGTTGAAAGTTTTCCCCCATTTCCATTGACTTTAATTTTGCTTGGGCACCTTGATGCCATACTCAAATATTGCTTTCATATCAAGGGCAGTCACTCTCACCTCACCTCCTGAGTTCAGCTCTTTTGTCCCTGTTTGAAGCAAGGCTGTATGAGATTCAGAGCCAAGTGGCCCTGGCAGAACCCAAGATGAGCATCGATGAGACAAGTGACATGAAGCGCAAGGTCATGCTTGCGGAATGAATGGAGGTGCTCTTCAAAGTGGTCAACCAATCTGCATTTAGTTTGCCCAATGTAGAGGAGACCACATTGCGAGCAGCGAATACAGTACATTAAATTGAAAGAAGTACAAGCAAATTGCTGTTTCACTTGGATGGAGAGAAGGGAGGAGGTAAAAAGGGCAGGTGTTGCATCTCCTGCACTTGCATGGAAAAGTGCTGTAGTGGAGGGGGAAGGTTTTGGAGGTGACTGACTGGGCCAGGATGTCGCGGAGGCAACAGTACCTTTGCAATGCTGAAAGAGGAGGTGAGGAGAAGGTGTGTTTGGTGATGGCATCATGCTGGAGGTGGTGGAAATGGCAGAAGATGATCCTTTGAATACAGAGGCTGGTTGGGGGCGGGAAGGTGAGGACAAGGGGAGCCCTAACATGGTTTGATTCTGGGAGGAAGGGAAGGATTGAGAGCAGGAGTACGTGAAATAGATCGGACACAGTTGAGGGCCTTGTCAACCTTATTGGGGCAGTGGGGCAGGGGCGGGGCTCAGGGAATCCACAGTTGAGGAAAAAGGAAGACATATTGGAAGCGCTAGTATAGGAGATTGCATCGTCCAAACAGGTGTCACAGAGATGGAGCAACTGGGAGAATGGAATTGAGTTCTTGCAGGAAGTGGGGTGTAAGGAAGTGTAGTCCAGGTAGCTGTGGGAGTCTGTGGGCTTATAGTGAATATTGCTTGAAAACCTATCTCCAGAAATGGAGACAGAGAAGTCGAGGAAGGGAAGGGAAGAGTCAGAGATGGACTATCTGAAAGTGAGAGAAGCGTGGAAATGATGTTTATGTGTGCTGTTAACTATTTTTTCCTCCGGAACTGATTTGTGCCTGTTGGCTGTCCTTGAGCAAGAATGTATTGTAAATAGGTTTTCAAGTTTAATTGGGATGCTCTGTAAATAAATGCATTCTATACAGGCTTTAATAGTGAATAATGAGGCATTAAACTGACCTATTTTGCTGAACCACTAACAGCTTAACCTTTACAAAGGTGAACGTGAGATAATTAATCTGCTGTTGGTGTTCATTGTTTATCTTTGACTGCAAATCTATCAATTCAAACAAAAATGGCATACATTATTATACATTTAACAAGCTTGCATAGAAATGAGCAGAAGAGAGAGGAGGGGACTGTGCCTCTTGATAAAAACTATGCACGTGTAATATATAGACAGCAGAAGCTATGATATTGTGCTGTAAACAAGCAGAAAATATATCCAAATTGTAACTAATGTTCTGATTATGCTCCACACAACTTGGAGCTCGTCATCTGTTACTATTCCTTATGGCAGCAAAAAAAAATTGTTATCTGAACATGGAGAAAGGTAAATTGTCAAGATAACATACTCTCCAGTGTGCAGAGAGACACTGAGTGAAATCTTGGGAGTGAAATAATGGTGATAAATTTAAGGTTTGAGTCTCAGAAGTTGTTATATAATCTCAACCTTTCAATGCACTATGTAGTCCGTTATGAACAAAACATGGATTAAATTGAAGTAGACCTGTCTATGCTGTTTTTTTAAGGGTGTAACCAGTGTTGGCAGCTCTCCAGAGTGTAAAAACATGAGACAACCATTAAAAATAATAATATTGTGGAGATAAAAGAAAACGTGAAATTGTCAGGTTGCAGAGTGACATGAATTACAGCTCTGCTGCTGTTTTAAAGATTTTAGATCATTGCCTGTTCCTCCAATACAAATCTTTCACAGTCTAAATCAGCATTCAGTTCCATTATGCTTGAAGCAATATCATAGATGTATTGAAGAGGAGGCTAGATAAGTTCACGAGGGAGAAAAGAAAGAAAGATATGGTGGTAGGAAGGCAAAGTACATAGCACTGTGAAATTGACCTCTTTACCTGTGTCTCGCCTCCAAGAAATTCATCAAACGGTCCAATTTTGACACCCCATGACAAAGGGAAAATCAGTTATTGTCTTGTGCAAGGTGCAAACAATTATAATTTTGCAAAATAACTAGAGGAGGAGGAGGCAAGAGCAATGTAGGCCTCCAGTAAAGTGGAGTTGGAGGCAAAGGCATAAACGGACTACATAGTGCTGATATAATTCATTTTAAAGACATGCATTCTATTCTTATTTGTTCAGTCCATGATAAATTCCTATGTTCTCTTTTATAATGGGAATGGCCTATGTAAACTTGTCACGCGGTAATTACACATTCCTACAAGTGGTGGCATTAGATCATTTGCACTGGGGTGAGGCTGCTCTGAGGAACATGTTAGCATGGCGGAGGAGGTCAGAGCCAATATGATGGACAAGGGAGGGTGGCAGGGTGTTGGTGGAACTGGGAATTGTCGCTCAACGTATTTCCAAGCTTGTGTGCATGGATCTGTGCTCACATGCTCTCACAGACTTCTGTGGGTCCACAGAAAACATGTGACATGGAATGAATGAATTTGCAGAACAAAGTACGGCTGGAACATCAGTTCATGTTCAATCCTGTCAGACTGTTAATGTTACTGCACAAAGGAGCCATTGCTAATGCCAATGGTGAGTAAGACTGGGACAGATCCTGGGGTAGGGGTGCACCGGGTCGGGTAAGTGGAAAACTATTTGCGATGGCTAACTATTTCCAGATGAAGATTACTTAGCTTATGCTGGTTAAACGGGTTTCTGCCGTACTTCCGACAAAGTCTTGGCAGTAGAGCAGAAGGAGCTCCGAAGAAAGTTGATTAGAGTTATACGGATATATTGGAGAAGCTGGGGTTATTCTCCTTAGAACAGAGGAGGCTAAGAGGAGATTTGATAGACGTGTTTAAAATAACGAGACGTTTAGGTTTTTAAAAATTCATTTGTGGGATGTGGGCGTCGCTGGCTAGGCCAGCATTTATTGCCCGTCCTTAATTGCCCTTGAAGTGAATGGCTTGCTAGGCCATTTCAGAGTCAACCACATTGCTGTGGGTCTGGAGTCACATGTGGGCCAGACCTAAATAAGGAGCAACTGTTTCGAATTACTGAAGGGTCGATAACCAGAGGGCACAGATTTAAGGTGATTGGCAAAAGAACCAGGGGTGACATTGGAAATACTTTCTTATGTAATGAGTAGTTAGGATTTGGAATGCACTGCCTGATAAGGTGGTGGATACACTTTCAATAGCATCATTCAAAAGGGAATTGGATAAATACTGGAAGAAGAAAGAATTGCAGGGATACGGAGAAAGAGTGGAGGAATGGGAATAATTGGATTGTGCGTCAAAAGAGTCGGTGCAGACTTGATTGGCCGAATAGCCTCCTTCCGTGCTGTACTATTCTATGTTATTATGAATTCCAGACATATGTCTTAGTCACAGCTGACTGTCATTAGATTTAAATCACATTTGCCTAGGATTTCCATGGGGGTTCTTCTAATCTTCCACCAGAACAATGGCGAGAGAGACAAGCAGTGGTCAATGCCATTTCTCTGGGATTTTCACTGACATTGTGCTGAATTTGCAGTGTAAATTATACCTGATTGGGCCCAAACATCTTCAGGCCTTCCAAAGCATTCCTGCTGTAAATCAGCGAATGCCACGGAAGGCCCATGAATGAGACTAGAAGCTGGATATCCTGGGTGCTGGGCCACGTTGCTGCTTTCCACTGTGATTTATTGGGACAGTACCTTTATCTACTCCATAGGCTGATTCCCTGCAGCAGAAGGGTCTTGGGTGGAGACTCCCAGATTGAAAATGTCCTTTGCCCTGGCCTCACATTCACTAGGCAGCTGCACTTGCAGGTGGGAGCAGCTATATCAGCTTTCTAGCCATTGTAAGTGCCAATACACCCGAAGGTCCAGGCATGGGTCTTGTCCAGAGCCTGGAACACAAAATCAGGAAGATTTAAGGAATTGTTCCCCATTATAAGGGCCAGCAAAAACATTGCCTGGCCTGAGATTTTTTTTCACATGGTGGATTTATACCACTGCTTTCTGTCGGGCACCCAAGATTCACTCACAACATCGATTAGAAATATTCAAAAGAGGTTTGGAACTTCTGCTTGACCTCACACTAATGGAAGAATTGCAGCACTTCTGACAGGATCAATGACTTGTGAATGTCGGAGCCCATTGAGGCCTGTGGGCCTTCCCTCTGTATTCTGCAAAACTGTGGAAGGGCCACAAATTAGGCCATAATGATGCAGGATCTTAGTCAGTTCTTAGATTATCCATGGACAGTCTTTGAGGAAGAATTCCTATTTGCCTAAACTTGACTCGCTGCATCATAACAGGAGGGCACTCCAAAACCAGGAGTTTCCTTGACCCCAGTATGGGATTTGTTGGCTGGCAGGTTTGCTGGAGGCACATTAACCTCCTGGCCAGAAGATGAGGAATTCACCTGGGTTTCCAGACCTGGGTCCTGGTCTGAACCCTCTCCTCCTGGAAATTTCCTTTCATGATCTACTTTTCTTTAACCTCCATGTCGAGGAGGGAAAACTTTAAACTTTTGTGCCAGTTGCACCAACGCATTTTGGAGTGGCTTTAGACAGCAGCTTTTTCCAGCCCCTCCACTCTGTCAGCCAATGAGATATGGCCCTAGTGTCTTGGACACCCATTAGAAATATTCTAAAAATAAGAAACCTCGAACAGATCTTGGAAAGTCTGCTGAGGTGAATGGCAGAAGTTCCCAGTAGATGCTTACATCAGGTTTGCAGACCTGTGGATGGTCGGATTCATTAGTCTATCCATCCTAATGTCATATTGAAGCCATATAGATTGCCTTTTCTTTTTGGAGGCATAACTGAGCTCTACTTAGGAACATACGAACAGCAGTAAGCCATTAAGCCCATCGAGCCTGCTCCGTTCAATTAGATCATGGCTGATCTGTATCTTAACTCTATTTATCCACCTTGGTTCCATACTTATCAATCTGAGTTTTGAGATTGATCATCTCAGTGCTTTGATCACAAGCAATTCAACTGAAAGTAGGTAAATAAATGATCATTTACGTTGTTTTAAGAAGTTAGTGTTATCATATCCACAGTAGCAGCTGAGTCAGTTATCTCAATCCTGTCAGAGGGTCTCCAAGCAGGTCTCAAATGGTGCACACAATGGCCAGAATTTTATGCCACTCCAGTGAGCCGGATGGTGGCGGGGTGGGGGGTGGCGTAAAATGGAGCGGGAGGCTCCAGGATGCCATCCTGACACGCTCCCACCTCCGCCCCACTTTACGTGGGCCGGGTGAGGGGGGGGGGGGGGGGGGGCGAGAAATGGGCTGTACACCCCAGGCCAATCAAGGCCCTTATGTAGCCACTTAACGGCCACTTAAGGGCCTTTGCCTGCCTCCAGGGGGATTTTACCCGTGGCAAGAGGGCATCCGGGAGATGTGAAAGGCCGCCCAGTGAAACCTGATGGCCTCTCAGTGCACCGTGGGGGGTGGGGGAGGGGGGGGGGGTGCCTGGACAAACAGGCATAGGATGCCCGATTGAGGGCTGCCCCTGCTTCCCCAACCATCCACAGGACCTGAGATGTCCCTTTTGCCCCCAAATGACCATCCTTGCCTCGCCAGGGCACAACCAATTAGCCTGGCAAGACAGCCCTAACTTACCTGGACTCCTGGCTCCGTGTCCTCGACTGGGCTGCAGTCGCAGCTGTGGCCACCGCTCCTGGTGACACTGCTAGGACTAAGAGCTGCCGGGCTAATGATTGGCCAGCAGCTCAATGAGGTGGGACTTCCTCCCTCAAGTGGGTGGAAGTCCAGCATCGAAACAATTAAAGCCCGGGGGCCCATAAAGTGCGAGGCTGATTCCCGGGCCAGGCGGAAGCGGGTTCCCCACCAACTTTTCTGTCGGTGGCCAGCTCCTGTCCACCCGAGGTGAAATCCAGTCTAATTCGTGGTCAACAAACGACTATTGAGCAAAGTCGCCCTGTTAATTGCCATGGCCTTGTTAAATGCAACAATATTAAGAAGCGATGTCAATGGTCAATTCTATGAAGCAGACTGTCCAATAACATACACCTTTCTAGTGCTTTGGGCATCTAAATTTGTCTTGCACTCTTAACAAGTTCAGCAATCCGTGGGGGTAAAGGTTATGGGTAGCAGAAGGTGGGCTGTGTAATGGAAGCTTGCTTTGTTCTAAAATACACAATATATTGCAAAAGATATTCCTGCCACTTTATCACCATTCATATGTTTGGTGATCATGGGGTATATGACCTTTTTGTACACAGTGGGTATCTGTTATGACCAGCAGAGAGTTCCATTTCATTTCATTATCTTATATCAGGCTGTGTTCTCTCATTTTGTGTTCTTTTTGGAATTGATTATTCTGTGCCAATTATTCTCAAAAGAGCTCCAGCAAGTCAGGCAACAAGAATAATATTCTCAGTTTCTGCTTTCTTGAAGGTGAAATATATCTACAAAGCAGTGTACTAAATTTTAATGACCTTCCTTCACTCATGAAGATGATTCTTATTGTTAGTTTATCATGAACTAAAAGCACTGAAGAAATTGTTCAAAGAAAGTCAATGGTTCAAACCTATGGTAAACACCAAAACAGTCAAAGCAGCTGGTGGCAACTTTGAGCGAAGAATATTAGTGGCCATTGAACATCTTCTTTCTGACAACTTTCCTGCTCATGGAAAAAAAACATTTTATTTAGTTCAGTAAATTATTTTACCAAGTTCACTCTGTGCTATGGAAAATATATTAATTAGCACAAAATTTTAAAAGGCTACTAATTTAGTACATGCTCCATTAAGAACGGCCTTCTCAACTTTCACATTTCTCACCAGGGCACTTTTAATTATGTGCACACAAGAAATTGTCCAGTTCAACACAAGAATCCTTAAAATTCTAATATTTGATTTCAATTCAGAATAGGTACATGCAGGCCAGAATCCAATGAGAGGTACAAGTTGCTAAATAGATTCCCATCAATACCTCACAATATAAAACAATTATTATAATTTTTCCTAGGTTAAAACAGTTTATTCAGAACCCATTTCAGTGCACCTTGATAGATTTATATGCACCACAGACCAAGGATCATAAGCCTAATTAAATTAATTGCAACTACAGTAATGACCACTAATTACAGTAATGACTATCTTAAGACATAACCTTCCACCCTTGACACGCTACTCTACAGCTTAGATATGAGAATTTTAAGAAATAATGAGACAACACTCAAAGCCCAAATTAAACATTAATGTCTTTACTAGGTTTGGTAGGATTACAAGTTAGCAATACAATACAGCTGGCAGCAGTACAACATACCTGTTAGCAATACAATTCACCTGTTAGTCATAAATAGATTACAAGAAGTTATCATCCTGAACGTGTACCATCAAGGTACACTGAAATGGGTTCTGAATAAACTGCTTTAACCTAGGAAAAATTATAATAATTGTTTTATATTGTGAGGTATTGATGGTAATCTATTTAGCATCTTGTACCTCTCACTGGATTCTGGCCTGCATGTACCGTGTCTGAAAGGAGAGAAGGAGAGAGCTGCACCCCCCAGTAAGACCAAGAGGGCATGGATTGAGGTGGTCATGGAGGTCAGCAGCTGGGGTCCCATAACAAGGACCTTGCAGAAAAATGTTCAATGATCTCTTGCAGTTTGGTAAGGTGAGTGGTCAGTGGCACCCAGTTCATTGGGCAGTCCCCTCGTAGGATGGAGGACAGTCACAGTGATACTTTGCTGGCCAAAGATGCTGGGCCTCGGGTGTCACAGACAAGGAGGGCCTTCCTCAAGAACCGGAGGCAGATAAGTTCCAGTTTCTCAGAGTTCCCTGAGGCCTTGAGGAGCCATGGGCAGGCAATGGAGGAGTCCATGCAGTGCATGTGCTTCGTCATGACTCAGGGCTTTGATCGCATGAGCTCCGCCATCGAGAGATTGGGCAACCTCTTGGAGATCCATATGCAGCACCACTCTGAGTGGGTACAGGAGCAGCAGGCTGATGTGCACAGAATGAGTCAAACTCTCTGCAACATCCTCACTATCCAAGGCCCCAAACACTCCTTTCAGGTGAAGCAGCAATTTACTTGTACTTCTTTCAATTTAGTATACTGTATTCACTGCTCACAATGTGGTCTCCTCTATATTGGGGAAACCAAACACAGATTGGGTGACTGCTTTGCGGAACACCTCCGCTCAGTCCGAAAACATGACCCCGAGCTTCCTGTCACTTGCCATTTAAACACCACCCCCCCACCCCGCTCTCATGCCCACATCTCTGTCCTGGGATTGCTGCAGTGTTCCAGTGAACATCAATGCAAGCTCGAGGAACAGCATCTCATCTACCGATTAGGCACACTACAGCCTGCCAGACTGAACACTGAGTTCAATCATTTCAGAGCATGACTGGTCCCCCTTTTTTATTTTTAGTTTTCTTTTTTCTTTTTATTTTATTTTATTTTAGTTTCATCATTCATTTTTTTACCATGTGCCTGCCCACTGTTTTTATCATGTTTGTGCTTTTGGCCAGGGCTGTTCATTATTCTGTCATTTAACACCCTCTCTGCACTAACACCTTGTCTTTCACCACACCATTAACACACCCTTTGCCTTTGCTCCATGACCTTCTGGTCAATTATTCTCAGTGACCCTCTGTACTATCAACACCTTCCCTTGCGTTATCTTTTGCCCCACCCCTGCTTTATTTGCTTAAAACCTATTACATTTCTGAACTTTGCCAGTTCTGATGAAAGGTCACTGACCTTTCACTGATGCTGCCAGACCTGCTGTGGAGAGAGAAGCAGAGTTAGCGTTTCAGGTTTGTGACCTTTCATCAGAACTGGCAAAGGTAAAAAAAGTATTAGGTGATGAGGAAGAGAACACAGTGAAGGACTGAGGACAGGTATGTGAAGGGCAGAGGGCAGGGGTGTGAAGGACAGAGGGCAGGAGAGATTAAATAACAAAGATGTCATGGGACAAAGGCAAAGAGCATGTTAATGGTGGGTGAAAGTCAAAGCATTAGTCCACAGTGAGTGTTCATGGCAGAATAATGAGAAGCTTTGTCCAAAATCACATGAAAAATAGGCACATAGTTAAAAATTAAATAAAATAATTAAAGAAAGGAATAACAAATAATTTTTTAAAAAGCCAAGCTCTGAAATTGTTGAACTCAATGTTGAGTTCGCAAGGCCGTAGAGTGCCTAATCGAAATATGAGGTGCTGCTCCTCGAGCTTATATTGATGTTTTCTGGAACACTGCAGCAGGCCAAGGACAGAATGTGGACATGAGAGCAGGTTGGTGTGTTGAAATGGCAAGCAACTGGAAGCTCGGGGTCATGCTTTTGGACTGAGCGGTGGTGTTTCGCAAAGCATGATCCTTAGAGTTGAGATGGTCCAAGCGGCAGATGATGGGGTCACTCCTCAGAGGGCTCCTGCAATGCCCCTTGGCACCTCATCCGCTCTGACTCAGGAGCAATCTCTGTGCCAGGGCTCTGTAACAGAGGAAGCCCCTGCCCTGATGTCGGCACAGCAGCCTGTGAAGAGCCGCCACAGGCACCTCCAAGATGAGGATGAAGGCATCTCAGACAGGCACAGAGTAAGGAACAGGCTGCTTCCACCTCATCCTGTGCCACAGGAGGAGCACTCCATAGAAGTGCGAGGAAGAGGAAGGTGACATGGTGCTGAATTCACTTATTGGGTCACCTAGGTGCTGTTGTACTTATCTGTCTGTCTTTTCATGTGCATCGCAAGATAACTTCTTTATTTCACTACGCTGACAGATGTGTTATTGATGCCTCCTCTCAAAAGGGGAGTGCCACTTTGTGGGGCGGGTGGCAGGGATCTGGGACCATGAGAATATTATGTGCCTATTCCGTTCGATGTTGGAGGAGGAACCCTCCCTCTGCATGCTCATGGCTGCCAATGGGACCTTGCAGTTAAGGGTCAGAGCAGTGAAATAGCCCTGTATACTGGAAGGCAAGTAGTGGGTTATCAGCTGCAAGGGCTAGAGGGAGATCAGGTGAAGCGCTGCTGAATCAGTATTGCCCTTACTGCCATGCCAGCCTGAGGTCTGAGACGGCATGGCCGGGCATCCTTTGCTGCCTGGTCGCAGGTCAGCTCTGGAGGGAGCTCCTCCTCTTCCTCCTCTTCTTCCTCCTCCCAGTCCTCCTCTGAGGTGGAGTGGCATTCCAGCTTCTCCTCATCCATCTCCAGGCCTCTTTCCAGTGTCATGTTGTGCAGGTTGCAGCAGACGACCAGGATACGGGACACTCTGGCTGGCTCATACTGGAGGGCACCACCTGACCAGTCAAGGCAACAGAAGCATGTCTTCAAGAGGCCAATGGCCCATTCAATGTAGGTCCATGTTAGGAGATGGTTCTGGTTGTAGTGTCTCTCCATGTCTGGGTTTCTAATGGGAGACGGGAGCCACCTCCTTCGGGGATAACTCTTATCCCCCAGCAGCTACCCACTGAGTCTGGATGTGGGCCTAAAGAAGTGTAGCACCTGGGACAGTTCGCAGCATGAAGGAGTCATGACAGCTGCACAGGAACTGGACGCAGGCCTGCAAGATTCACTTCCTGTGATCATAGAGCAGCTGGACATTCAATGAATGGTAGCCCTTCCTGTTGAGGAATCTGACTGGCTGGTCTGTTGGTGCCTTAATGGCTATGTGGGCGCAATCGGTGACACCCTGGCCCTCTGTGCCCGCGCTGGGCCATCTATGTCAAAGTGGATGTAGTCCTCTGCCCTCCTGAATATCGCATCTGTGGTCGGCCTGATGAGTTGCCAACTGTAAGATGTCACATTGGGTCCACAGCTGCTCCCTGGAACAACCTGGTTGCATAAGTTCAGGGCGACAGTCACCTTGATGGCTGCAGATAAGGACTGCCAGGGGGATGCGAGGACTCAGGTCATTATGAATCAGACCACGACCATCTGCCAAGATAGGCATAGCCTCCTGCAGCACTGGTGCTCTGTCATTTGCAGGTAGCTGGCTCTTGGGCAGTAGACTCAATGCCTAGGATTGCAACTGTGCTACTGCTGTGCTCCTCTGGTCTTCTGCTGTCCAGAAGGTTGCACTTGCTGCAGTTCATCCTGGCTGCTCTGTCCAATGTCAGAGTAGCCTGTTTCCATCTGAACTCCCTCAGCTGGGCTTCATGTGTTCACCAGGCCTTCCCCTGCCAACCCCTGCTGTCCCAGTGATGCCAGTGGGCTCACTTCCCTCTCTGGTTTGCTGCCATTCACTACTGAGAAAAGCAAGTTTTACAGCTGGATGCAATAGCTACTCTGAGGCCCTTCTGAAACAGCTGCTCTTCATTTTGTGCCTCTGCAATCTATTAATCAGCCCTACCCAGAGCCCTCATGACCATCCACATTGTTCACATCTTCAGAACATTGGGTCTTCCCCATTCCCAGTCTTTAAAAATTGAAAGCTGCTGCTGACAAGCCTGTTAATGAGCTCCACAATGAGCTCAACAGGCAATTAATTTGAGGCATGCAGGATTGCCGATCCTACCTCTTGGCTGCCCTTTGAAAATAACTTTGCATTCCGGAGTCGGCGTGAGCCGGTGCCAACCTCCGAGAATACGATCTTTAAATCAAGCTCTGATCCACTCCTGATGTCAGCAGGATTTAAAAATCCTGCCCACGTCTCTACATTTTTTGTGTCCAGGTCCATTTCTTATCAGACTTATCAAAACAGAAATTTCACTAAGTTCTAATTTTGCATCAAAGAAGAACACAGCTTTGAATATTGCTGTTTTTAGTTTCAGCCTGATTTTTTGGACCCTTGGGCCTTTTGCTAAACATTTCATGGCTTCAAAAGTGTTGCTTTTTATCACAGACTTATGGCTTGTGTCACATGTACAAGTGCGGCGATGAAAAAATACAGACTCAAAATAAAGAGTTATAAAAATTGACTTTACCTTTTTTTTTAAAAAAGGACAAAGCTACTAGAAATGGCCAACGAATGTAAATGACCTGGCCTTTGTATATTCAAACTTTCTGCCAGGGACAAAGGAATACCTTTTGAGTTGGGAGGCGTCAATTACACCCATCCTGAAACATTCCTGAATTGGATGGGTTCTTCTGAAACAAAGGAGGTGTGAATGAGCCACATCCTGGGTCAATGTTGGTCACCACAGGGAGAGGAATTCACATCTCCCAACAAGGTGTGAAACCATTTTTGACCTTAAAGGTAACTCCCTGAAGAGAAAGAGGCAGTCACCCAGAAAGAAGCCTCAGCAAGAAGCTTGTTTCCAGCTAAGGAGCTTGGAGAAATCCAGCAAGCCCTGCTGTAAAATTCTACATCTTTACTTACGCAGCAGTGAATTAGAAGTGATCCGCTGTCTTCAACTGAACTTTCAACCAAGAGAGAAACCTACAAACACCTCAGGCCTACAACCAATGAGAACTTGACTTCTGAGAGAATCCAACGGGTTTACCGTGACCCCCTGAAACCTACCCCACTTACAGCCACTTACCCCTTTTCCTCTCTGTCTCTTTGACTGTGTGTGCGTGCGAGTGAATGAGTGAGTCGATACGGTTACGACAATTTCGGGCTAAGGTGTATTGATCAATAAATAATTGATTTTCTGTTTTAAACCTACAAGAAAACCTGTCACTCTATATTTATTTGACAAATAAAACACAAAGGGTTTAAACCCTGATAACAAAAACCACTTGCTGCGGTCAAGTGGGAGTTGATCAGTGGGAACCACAATGTGGTCGTAACACTTGGTTTATCTATAAGAACAACAGCCTGTGGCTTTTCTCTTTTGGCTTTGCAAAACATTCTGTACAACTGGCTAAAGCAAAAAGCACTTTGCCTTTTATTTGAACTGTCAATGCCCCTCTGGGTTGAAAAGCTGTTACAAATCTCAACCACAAATTTCACTTCAGATACCATTAAATTAGTCACAGCTTCTTATACTGCAAAAGTAATCCAGTTGTTATTAATATGATTAGAAATTGGAATTTGAATAATATTAACAAAACTTCCAGAAATCATCTACAATGATAACAGTTAAGCCAATGAATACCTGTCATTAATGTAATTACCAGAATGCATTAACATTGGTCTTGCATTCAGGCCTAATATTAACCTTTTTTTAACTAATGAATCTCACAAGATTCACTCATGACTTTACCTGGTCTGACAGATGAATTGAAAGGAAAGATTAGACATTTATTATCATATTTCTTTGAATAATTTTCTTACTATGCAGTAATTATGGGTTTATTACTGAGAGTGTCATTTGAAACAGTATGAAACAGGAAAGGGCATATAGGAATATAATTATAAAGCAAATAGGAATGGTTACTCTTTTCAATGGACTTTTATACAGTTCATATTGTCACGGAGTTTCTCCAATTTATATAACATCTGACCTAAAGTAAGTGAAGAAACACCGAAATATCAGTCTATTTCAAATAACAACAGACAATGCTGGGAACACTCAGCAGATCATGTGGTATCTGTGGCAAGAGAACCATAATTAATGTTTCAGGTCGATGACTTTTCATCAGAACTGGAAGATGTTAGAGATGAACAGCTTTTAAGCAGGTACAGAGCCAGGGAAAGGGGTTGATTTGTGTGTGTGTGTGGTGAGTAGGGGTTGGTGGACGGGAGTTAGTTGGGGGATGAAGGGGGAAAGAAAGCAATGATCTGTGACAGAGTGGAGGCTAGGAGTGATTAAGTAACAAAAAGGATGATGGTGCAAGGCAAAAGGATGTGACAATAGGACTAACAGCTGACATTAATCAAGAAAATCCTGAGTTATCTATCCAGGAAACTTTCAGCATCATCAAAGGAATTCTGGAATGTCAGTCATATGGAGCATCCATTCAGAAAGATCTTCGTGTTGCCTGAAGGAAGTGAGATGAGAGAAATCTACATTTAAACAAAATGGAAGCCTCTGGCACTATTTTGAAAGATTCAGCTGCATTCTTTCGGAACAGTCTTTGGGTTTCCTCACTCATATTGGCAACTTCCGAGATCTTTAGTTTTTAACAATGGCCCAGAGTTTAAGAGCACTCTGACAGCAACACTTTCAGCAGTAAATGACTGAGTAAAAAATGATTGCCCATGGATGAAAATAGTGTGGAAAAATTTAAGGGAGAACAGGATGGATATTTGAAGGAGCATGAAATTGAGAGGTATTCATTTTTGGGACTAATCAGATGGACTTCTTTATTATTCATTCCTGTGATGTGAGCATTCCTGGCAAGGCCAGCATTTACGGTTCATCACTAATTGCCACCTTCTCCTTGAACTGCTGTGGTCCATGTGGTGTGGGCACACCCACAGTGCTTTTAGGAGGGGAGTTCTGGCTTTTTGACCCAGTGACAGTGAAGGAACGTCGATATAGGTCCAAGTCAGGATGGTGCGTGACTTGGAGGGGAACTTGCAGGTGGTGGTGTTCTCATGTATTGGCTGCCATAGAGTCACAGCGTCATTTACTGCACTGAGGAGGCCATTTGGCCCATCGAGCCTATGCCAGCTCTCCATGGAGCTATCCAATCAGTCCCACGCCCCCGCTCAATCCCCGCAGCCTTGCAAATCCATATCCCTCAAGTGGCCATCCAACTTCCTCTTGAAGTCATTGATTGAAGCCCTTGTCCTTCTGGTTGGTAGGGGTTGCGGGTTTCGAAGGTGCTCTCGAAGAAGGCTTGGCGAGCTACTGCAGTGCATCTTGTAGATGATACACACTGCTGCCAAAGTCCGCTGGTGGTAGAGCAATTGAATGTTTAAAGTAGTGAATGGGGTGCTGATCAAGCGGGCTGCTTTGTCCTGGATGCTGTCGAGCTTTTTGAGTGTTGTTGGAGCTGCACCCATCCAGGCAAGTGAACAGTATTCCATCACACTCCTGACTTGTGCCTTGTAGATGGTGGATAGGTTTTGGGGAGCCAGGAGGTGAGTTACTCATTGTACAATTCCAGGTGCTGTTGTAGCCACACTATTTATATGGCTGGTCCAGTTAGGTTCTGGTCAGCAGTAACCCCAGGATGTTGATAGTGGGGGATTCAGTGATGGTAATGCCATTGAACGTCAAGTGGAAATTGTTAGATTCTCTCTTGTTGGAGGTGGTCATTTCCTGGCACTTGTGTGGTCTGAATGTTACTTGCCACTTATCAGCCCAAACCTAAATGTTGTCTAGGTTTTGCTGCATGCAAACACGGACTGCTTCAGTATCCGAGGAGTCGCGAATGTAACTGAATACTGTTCAATCATCAGCGAACATCCCCACTTCTGATCTTATGTTGAAGGGCAGTTAATTGATGAAGCAGCTGAAGATGGTTGGGCCTAGGACACTAACCTGAGGAACTCCTGCAGTGATGTCCTGGGGCTGTGATGATTGCCCTCCAACAATAAAAACCATCTTCCTTTGTGCTAGGTATGACTCCAGTAAGTGCAGAGTTTTTCCCCCTGATTCCCATTGACTGCAATTTGGCTAGGGCTCCTCGATGCCACAATTGGTCAAATGCTGCCTTGATGTCAAGGACAGTCACTGTTACCTCATCTCATGAATTCAGCTCTTTTGTCCCTGTTTGCACCAGCGCTGTAATGAGGTCTGGAGCCGAGTGGCCATAGCAGGACCCAAACTAAGCATCAGTGAGCAGGTTATTGCTGTGAAAGTGCCATTTGATAACATTGTCAATGACACCTTCCATCACAATGCTGATGATTGAGAATAGACTGATTGGATGGTAACTGGCTGGGTTGGATTTGTCCTGAATTTTGTGGACATATCTGGGCAATTTTCCAGATTGACGGGTAGATGCCAATGTTGTAGATGTATTGGAACAGCTTGGCTAGTGCCATGGCTAGCTACGAAGTAGAAGTCTTCAGTATTATAGCCAGGTTGTTGTCAGGGCCCTTAGTTTTGCAGTATCCAGTGCCTTCAGCCATTTCTTGATATCACGTAGAGTGAATCGTATTGGCTGATGACTGGTATCTGTGATGGCGGGGACTTGAGGAGGAAGCCAAGTTGGATCATGCACTCGGCACTTCTGGTTGAAGATAGTTGCGAATGTTTCAGCCTTGTCTTTTGCACTGATGTGTTTGTGGAGCTGCCACGTCCTGTTAGTTGTTTAATTTCCACCACCATTCATGACTGGATGTGGCAGGACTGCAGAGCTTTGATATGATCCATTGTATGTGGGATAGCTTTGCTCTGTCTATCGCATGCAGCTTACACTGCATATAGTCCTGTGTTGTAGCTTCATCTTCACTGGCACCTCATTTTTAGGTATGCCTGGTGCTGCTACTGACATGCTCTCCTACACTTCTCATTGAACCAGGGTTGATCCCCTGACTTGATGTTAATGGTAGAATGAGGAATATGCCAGACTGAGTGCAAATCTGCTGCTGCTGATAGTACACAGTACCTCATGGATGCCCAGTTTTGAGCTGCTGTATCTGTTCTGAATCTATCTCATTTAGCATGGTGGTAGTGCCACACAACACAATGGAAGATAGCCTCTGTGAAGACAGGTCTTTGCCACACAAGGACTGTGTTGTGGTCTCTCCTATCAATACTGTCATGGACCGATGCATCTGTGACAGGTAGGTTAGTAAGGATGAGGTCAAATAGGTTTTTCCCTCTTGTTGGTTCTCTCACCACTTGTCGCAGGCCCAGTCTGGCAGGTATGTCCTAAAAGACTCAGCCAGCTTGGTTAGTAATGATGCTACTGAGCGACTCTTGGTGATGGGCATTGAAGTCTCCCACCCAAAGTACATACTGTGCTCTTACTAACCTCAGTGCTTCTTCCAAGTGGTGTTCAACATGTACTGATTCATCAGCTGAGGGAGGGTGGTAGATGGTAAGCAGCAGGAGGTTTCCTGCTGACAGTTCTGAAGAAGGGTCACTGACCTGAAAGGTTAACTCTGCTTTTCTCTCCACAGGTTCTGCCAGACCTGCTGAGTATTTCCAGCATTTCTTGTTTTTGTTTCCTTGCTCATGTTTGACCTGATGCCATGAGACTTCAGAATAAATATTGACGACTCTCAGGGCCACTCCCTCCCAACTGTATACTACTGTGCCGCCACCACTGGTGGGACATGTCTTACCCAGGGATGGTGTTTGAGAAGTCTGGGACATTGTAAGATATAATTTGGTGAGTATGACTATGTCAGGTTGTTGCTTGACTAGTCTTTGGGACAGCTCTCCCAATTTTAGCACAAGTTCCCAGCTGTTAGTGAGGAGGACTTTTCAGGGTTGACTGCGCAGGGTGTGCCTTTGTCATTTCCGATGCCCAGGTCAACGCTGGATGATCTGTCAGGTTTTATGCTTTATTCTGATGGAAGGTCACTGACCTGAAACGTTAACTCTGCTTCTCTCTCCACAGATGCTGCCAGACCTGTTGAGTATTTCTAGCATTTCTTGTTTTTATTTCAGATTTCCAGCATCTGCAGTATTTTGCTTTTCTTTATTCTTTTTTTGACTTTTCTGTAGTTATTTGATACAACTGAATGGCTTGCTAAGCCATTTCGGAGGGCAGTTAAGAGTCAACTGCATTGCTGTGGGTCTGGAGTCACATGTAGGCCAGACTAGATAAGGATGGCAGATTTCCTTCCCTAATGGGCATAAGTGAATTACAACAATCTGGTAGTTTCATGGTCACTATTACTGAGACTAGCTTTTTATTCCAGATTTATTAATTCATTGAATTTAAATTTCACCATCTGCTGTCGTGGGCTTTAAACTTGTGCCTCTGGAGTATTAGTCCAGGCCTCTGGATACTCACACAGTAACATTACCAGTAATCCACTGTTCCCGTTTCCTATATTCATAATTGGAAAAAGACTTGTGCATCAGTTAGGACATAATAGAATGTGGTTTAAAGGGAGCCTTCAGTGAGTTTTTTTAATTCATTTACGGGATATGGCGTGATTCCAGCAAGGCAAGCATTTATTGTGCATCCTTTAAGAAGATAATAGTCAAGCTGCCTTCTTAAATACAACTGAATAGCTTACTAGGCCATTTCAGAGTCAACCATATTTCTGTGGGTCTGGAGTTACATCTAGAGCAGATCAGGTAAGGGCAGCAGATCTCCTTCCCTAAAGGATATTAGTGAACTAGATGGGTTTTTACAATAATCTGGTAGTGTTAAGATTGCCATTACTGATACTAGCTTTTTATTCTCAATATTTTAATTTGCTTAACTAAATTTAAATTCCCCTGCTGCTGTGGTGAGATTTGAACTTGTTCCAAGTTTATTATTCCAGGGCTCTGGATTACTAATTCAGTAACACAACTAATATACTGCCATACCCAATTATTGAAATTGCATAGCCTCCATCAGGAAATTCATACAATTTTATTCAGGGAATGTTAAACTGTTTTTTGAGTGAAGTCTTAAGTATAGATTAGAAAATTATTGAGTTTATATTAGCAAAATGCTCCAACAGCCAGTAGGAAATCTGCATTATTCTTTAGAAGCACAGAGAAGGCTTTCTGTGTCATTGAGTTATGGGTGATTTTAATAGAGGAAGACTTTTGGCTAATGGAAAATTGTGGATCTTTTGTCTGTGAAAATTTCAGTGTTAGCAAAGAAAACCTTGGAATATAGGTTAAATTATATATGCAGTATCATTTAAGAGATGCCTTTGTACTATCCACAGAAGCATTGCACACAACTTGAGAAATACCATAGCATTTGTTAAGGATAATGAAAATAGCAAAATACTGCAGAGGCTGTAAATCGAAAATGAAAATAGGAAAAATGGGAAATACACAAAAAGTTGGAAATTTCTCTCTGGCATTTGGTGCTGGCAATATAGGATTGGTGTGCCGGTGTTTCTGGGGACAGGGGAGGGGAATGGGTTGATATTTGGGAACCCCATTTGGAACACTGCTGGAGGAGTGGTGGTGTTGGGGGTGGGGGTTGGGATGCGGGCGGTGTTCTGAACCATTGGTGTCATGTTGCTTGCTTTTTCACCGGACTCCCAGGCCACTGGAGCCTGTTCTGACTTCATCATGCTTCCCTTTCTGCCTACTCCCCTTTAGCTCTTTTTACACTTTCAGTGTCTCTTATTAAATTTTTTCTTCCTTTGTTTTATCTCATTATGTTTCATTTTATCTCCTGATAGTATCATGCCTGTCATTTAATCAATGACGTTCTCTCCACAAACACTTCCTGGGTCTTTCTATTCTGTAATCTGTGTGTTTGTGATTTTGTTTTAATTTTCTCCTCCCCCTTTTCCATGTGTTCATTTTAAGAACATTAGAAATAGGAGCAGGAGTAGACCATACAGCCCCTAGAGCCTGTACCACCACTCACTGGGTCCGATTTTAACCCATTCAAAATCCATTCATTTACTCAGAGTTAAAAGGAAGAAATGATGTATATGAGATACTGAGGGTGTAAAAAGAGCAAAAGGGGAGTAGGCAGAAAGGAAAGCATGATAAAGCAGCAAGGCAGAACAGGCTCCAGTGGCCTCGGAGTCTGGTGAAAAAGCAAGCAACTCAACACCAACTGTTGAGAACATCGACCCCTCCCCAAGACCCCCACTCCCCCAGCAGTGTTCCAAATGGGGTTCCCAAACCAAATACCAACCCGCTCCCAATAAAATTATGGCTGATCTTCTATCTCAATTGACTTCCCCGCCCTATCCTCATATCCATGATTCCTTTAGTGCACAAAAATCTATCCATCTCCCTCTTGAATATATTCAATGACTGAGCATCCACAACCCTCTGAGGTAAAGAATTTCATAGATTCACAACCCTCTGAGAGAAAAAATGGATCCTTATCTCATTCCTAAATGGTTACCCCCCTACTGTGAGACTATGGCCCCTAGTTCTAGATGCTCCTGTCTACAGAAATAGCTTCTCAGCATCTACCCATTTTTAAATGCTGCTCATGGTAAAACATTTCCTAGTCCTGAGGGTAGATCTCAAGCTGTGAAATAGTGACTGACTTCTGTTTCTCAATTCATCTATCTGACCTCCTGAGTAGTTCCAGGATTTTCTGTTGTTAAAGATAATGTTCGATTTCAACAAGAGAAGCATCCTTTGGAGGAATCCTTTGATATTAGCTAGAAACTTGTGCATCCTATAGAAACTACTGAGTGTCAATCAGCAAACAATGCATTATTCATGAAGGAACGTTACTGATGTTAGGGAATCCTAGAATATTGGATAGGAGTAGCTTTCAGTAGGGTTCTGGAATGTCAGTTCAAGGCAGACCTGCCAGTAAAGCCATTGATGAAGAGGTCTTGAATGGGTATCAGTTGAATAAGGAAGTTTCTGCAGAAACTCTCATTATGGAGCTATAGATATTGGATTCAAAAAAGGGATCTGTCTAATGTTGATTAACATTAGGGTGAGGTGCTCATTGAAATCATAACCGAAGTTGATAACTTTTAAACAAGATGGGGTAGAGTTTCTGCAAGATTGCGCCTGCGCAGTTTGCCCCAAATCAGAGAAACCTGCATAAAACTTTGAGAAAATGCAAGCGTAAGATAGTCCCAGTACAAACTGAATTTCTGGTTATAAATATCGCACTGGGAGCCAGCTCCACCCACAAAATTGTCCGCAGCCCCAATTTGCATTAATCAGCGTGGCCAGTTTCCACTAATTGTGCAGATGTGCAGGCCTTTGAAGAGGCTTTTAAAGGACACTAATAGGTGTATTTTAAATGTTCTTAAATATTAAATGATATTTAATTCACTAAGAAGCTGATTATTGTACACTAAATGAAATTAATAAACAGTTCTGTGTAGCTTTTAAAAGTCATTTTCAATTATTTAAAATAGGGTTACTCTAAGGTGGTGGAATACACTCTTAACAAAAATGATTTTTTTTTGCGATAAACCGATTTTCAGTTGTATTAATAAAACTCCACCAGGTTACCACTTCTACATATATCAAGGAAGAAACAATTCTAAAAGGTTGTCCAATTGTGCTAGTTCACTGAAGAATTTACATTTGTAATCATGCAAATGAGTTTCAGCTGAAATTTGAACCCTAAAATCAATTTGGAAAATTTGCACAATTTTAAGAGCAATTTGTGCCTGGATTGCTGATTGCCAATCTACTCCAACATTTTTAAATGGAGGACGTTAGAAACAAGAGCACCATAACTTTTTAAAAGCTGGAAGGAAATCCATTAAATAGTGAGCCGTTACACTTATTACTTCACAATCCGACCACAGCAACTGAATCTTAAAACATTATAAACCCACAGACTCCCACAGCTACTTCAACTACACTTCCTCACATCCTGCCTCCTGTAAGGATTCCATTCCATTCTTCCAGTTTCTCCATCTCCGACGTATCTGTTCTGATGATGCCACCTTCCACAACAGGCTTCTGATATGTCTTCCTTTGTCCTCAACCAAGAATTCCCCTCCACCCACACTGTGGTCGACAGCAGCCTCAACCATGTCCGACCTATTTCCCACACTTCTGCCCTCACCCTTCGCCTCCCTCCCAGAACCGCAAATCCTTATCCTTACTTTCCACCCCACCAGCCTCCACATCCAAATGATCATCCTCCACTATTTCCGTCACCTCCAGCATGATGTAACCAAACACATCATCCCCTCCCCTGTCAGCATTCTGAAGAGATCATCCTCTCTGTGACACCCTGGTCCACTCTTCCATCACCCGCAACACCTCATCCCCTTCCCATGGCATCTTCCCATGCAATTGTAGGAGGTGTAATACCCTTTTACTCCTCCCTCCTCACCATCCAAAGCCCTAAACACTCCTTTCAGGTGAAGCAGCAATTTACTTGAACTTCTTTCAATTTAGTATACTGTATTCGCTGCTCATAATGTGGTCACCTCTACACTGGGGAGACCAAATGCAGATTGGGTGATTGCTTTGCAGAACACCTCTGCTCAGTCCGCAAGCATGACCCGAGCTTCCAGTTGCTTGCCATTTTAATTCACCACCCTGCTCTCATGCCCATATTTCTGTCCTTGGCCAGCTACAGTGTTCCAATGAAGGTCAATGCAAGCTTGAGGAACAGCACCTCATCTTCTGATGAGGCACTCTACAGCCTTCCGGACTCAGCATTGAGTTCAACAATTTCAGAGCATGACTGCCTTTTTATTTTATTTTTTTGACCATGCGCCTGTCTTAAACTTGTTTTTTATGTTATTGCTTTTGGACAGAGCTGTTCATTATTCTGCCATTAGCACATTCTCTGAACTGATGCTTTGTCTTTTACTACATTTGTCTTTTGTTCTGTGACATCTCTGTTATTAATCTCTCCTGCCCTCTGCCGTATCACACACCTTCCCTTTTGTTCTTCTTTCTCCCTCCCCCTTTTCACTTGCTCAAAGCCAATTACATTTCTAACCTTCGCTCGTTCTGATAAAAGGTCACAGAGCTGAAATGTGAACTCTGCTTCTCTCCCCAAAGATGGTGCCAGACCTGCTGAGTATGACCAGCACTTTCTTTTTTAATTTTTAAAAGATCATTTGCTCTTATCTGGGATGTAGTCCAGTTGGAATGACTAGAGAAAGCACTTTACAAGGAGTAGGCATGCTTTTAAACAGAAGTAACTCTTGTCTGGGTCATTCTGCAACATGCCTGTACAAGATTTGGACAGTCAAAAGTGAAGAGTGTTGCATTTTCAGTCGGATGCTGCTGTTCCTTCACTTGTCCCCATATGTGATCATTTGGCATACATAGAGTTAAACGTCTATACTTAAATTTTGGTATTCTGCATGTATTTTGTAGAGATTGTTTACACTTAACTGCAGAGAGCACTAAATTTAATTATGTCTCCAACAAGGCACAGCTCAAAACGTTCTAATCTTCTGATCAAAAGTGTTGTACATTTTGCAAATTGACCCCACATGACTGCAGTACAAGTCCCAAGTGATTGTTTTAGTGTTGTTTACTAGCTTTTTTTTGTAGGAGGAGCAATTTACATTCGAAAAGTGCCAATTTTACTGATTTTAAAATAAGTCTAAGCTTACTCAAACCTGAAGTTTGGCCCTTGCCTGATTGAATGGACTGAATTTTGATTAGTTTGACTCACTCAACCCTAATGAGCACTACATATAATATGCAAACTGTCACAAATTTATGCTGCACAGTCTGGCGCCTTTTGTCAATCAGTTTTTCAATCTGTGACATGTGCGTGAAGTAAACATCCTTCAATTCAGCTACACTTTACTGGTTCCTGAAGGCTGTGACACCTCAAATTGAGTCTCCATTTGAAAGACAATACATCTTGTCATTTTACTGAAAATGTTTTAAAAATGTGGGAATAGCACGTAGATCTGATATGTTTCAAGAGGGCTCTAATCATCTCATGCATATTAATTTCTACAGGTGTTGTCAGTCTTAACAATGGCACTATTTCCAAAATAAAGTAAATCTCTTCTTGTTGACAGTGCAACATAACCAGTCTATGATTAGTTACACATAATAAATATGACTGGTCAGGGAAATTGTTCCGAAAGAAAAAAATACTGGATCAGGTTGAAACTTGAGTCCTCAATTAGGATTCTGATTGGCTGGGAACAATTGTAAAACACCCAATTAAGCTTGATTGTATTCTACCTTTGTATCTTTCCACGGTTGATTTATGTTAAGTGCTGTGGAATCTCTCCTATTTATATTGCATTGTGAATTCTACAGCACAGAAGCAACAAACAAGTCTACATGCATCAACTTTGAAATTTGAAGGTCAGCATTTGCTGTCTTATCTGTGTGCCGTGTGTTCCCCAGTGGCCAGGGAAAGTCCATGCACAGACCAGTAATGAGAAAGCTACATTGCTGCACTTAATAAAAGCAAAATACTGTGGATGCTGGAAATCTGAAATAAAAACAAGAAATGCTGGAAATACTCAGCAGGTCTGGCAGCATCTGTGGAGAGAGAAGCAGAGTTAACGTTTCAGGTCAGTGACCCTTCTTCAGAACCCTGAAGAAGTGTCACTGAAGAAGGGTCACTGACCTGAAACGTTAACTCTGCTTCTCTCTCCACAGATGCTGCCAGACCTGCTGAGTATTTCCAGCATTTCTTATTTTTATTGTTGAACTTATTGGTGAGCTGAGCACTCCTGTATCCCCATTTAGTGAAATCATGGTTACCATTTTCAGTGGCAGAATTTATAATTGCAAAGCTACCTGCAGAAGTGCCTACAAAACTCTTTTTAGTTGAAGTTAAGACTGACATTGGTGCCATTCTTCTAAATCAGATGCTTTTAAAATGCAGAAACCTTTTAGAGTGCAGTAACATTTTAAAGCTACAGTAATGTATATTAGACAGTCAGCAGTTATACATCTTATGTTGACATTCCGAGCATCGTTGTCACTATAAATTGTGCATTAATACTGAATGATAACCTTGCTTAAAATGGAATCTCTTGCTCTCATCAGCCAAGTAGTCCAATTGATATTAAAGGAGAAGAATCCATAGACAATGCAGCCCTGGAAATAAATGGAGAAATAAAAAAGTAAAGCAGACTAGCATGGTGTTGGAATGCATGAGTAATGCAATAAGTGTTACAAATAAATTTGACTAGCTGCAGTCACAAGTTGCTACATGGGGTTTATGATAAAGTGGCTATAACAGAGACCTGGCTTAAACAGGGACGAGAATAGGAACCTGGCTACAATTGGGTGGAATTTTACCAAAATAGACCTGCTTGCAGCAGATGGTCAGGTGGGGGATGGGGTGGTTGGTGGTGGCAGCAGGTCGGGAACCCATTTGATTCAGCAGCGGCCTTTAGCATCCCGTATCTGGGTTTCCTGACCAATCACAGGGTGCAGGCACTCTGTCAAAGGAAGTATCCCTAGTTAAAGGAACCTTAGCAGGGGTCAGTATTGTTGAACTGTACATTGCTTGCTGAGGCTTCAGCAACCACAAGAATGGAAAGGAGAATAAAGGGCAAGGAAGATGAAAAATTCCTAAAATATGTACAGGAGAATTTTCTTAATCAATATGTTTCTAACCCAACTAGCAATGAAGCAGTGTTGGATCTAGTTCTGAGGAATGAAATAGGGCAAGTGGAATGTGTTTCAGTGGGAGAAAATCTGGGTAATAGTGATCATAATATTATTAGGTTTAAAGTAGTTATGAAAGGGAATAAAGAAAAATCAATCATGAAAATACCCACCTGCATTGATTTGAGAAGGGATTTTGCACAGGTGGATTGGACCAAAGATTGGCCAGGAAAACAGTAAATGAGCAATGCAGGCCTTCGAGGTGGAGATAGCTGGGGTAAAAACCAAGCATATTCCCATAAGGAGGAAGATGGAGCATCCAAAGCTAGAACTTCCTGGATGTAAAAGGAAATAGAGGTTAAAATAAAACAGAAAAAAGAAGTGGATGACAAATGTCAGGTACAGAATACAATTGAAACCAGGCAGAATGCAGACAGTGCAGGGGAAAATTAAAAAGGTATGCAAGGAAAAAAAGAGAATGAGAAAAAAATTAGCAGGTAATATGAAAGGGAAATCAAAAATCTTTTATGAATATATAAAGGACAAAAGGATAGGGAAGGGAATGGTAGGCCAATTAGGGACAAAAAAGGAAAACTTCTTGTGGAGGCAGAGGGCATGGTTGAGATACTGAATGATTACTTTGCATCTGTCTTCACTAAAGAAGAGGATGAATTTACTGTCACAGTAGAGGAGGAAGAGTAGAGATATTAGGTAGCATAAAAATAGATATAAAGCAGGTGCTATATAGGTTGGCATCACTCAAAGTTAACAAGTCCAGGTAGGGTGCACCCTCAGTTGCTGAGGTAAGCTGAGAGAGCAGAAGACCTGGCCATAATCTTTCAATTCTCCTTGGACAGTGGAGTGTGCCCAGAGGATTAGAGGGTTGCAATGCTCTGCCCCATGTACAAAACAGAAGAAAGGGATAAACCCAGTAACTTCACACCAATTAGTCTAACGTTAATAGTGGGAAAACTACGGGAGAACATTTCCAAGGGCAAAATTTATTCTCACTTGGAGAAGCATAAGTTAATAAGGGACAGACAGCATGGATTTTTTAAAGGAAAATCATAATTGACGAACCTGATTTAGTTATTTGCTGAAGTAACAGAGAGGGTTGATAAAGGTAGTGCAGTAGATGTTGTATGTGTATTGACTTTCAAAAGGCATTTATTGAAGTACCTCATAACACATGTATTCAGAAAATAGATGCACATGGTATTAAAGGAACAGTGGGTAACTTGGATATGAAATTAGCTAAGGGATAGGAGGCAGAGAGTAGTGCTGAATGGATGTTTTTCTGACTGGATACAAGTAGGACCATTGCTTTTCTTGTTATACATAAATAATCTGGATTGGGTATAGGGAGTACAATTTCAAAGTTTGTGGATAAAACATAACTTGGCAACATAGTAAATAATGAGCATGATAGTAGTGGGTGTCTGGAAGACATAGACCGGTGAAATGCGCAGACACTTAGCGGATGCAATTTAATGTGGATATAAGTGTGAAGGGATGCACTTTGGGACAAAAAAACATGGAGAGGCAGTATAATCTAAATGATACTATTTTGATGCAGATGCAAGAATAGTGGAACCTGGGGTGCATGGTCACAAATCTTTGAAGGTGGAAGGGCAAGTTGATAAAGCAGTTAAGAAGTTTGGAGTGGCGCAGTGGTTAGCACTGCAGCCTCACAGCTCCAGTGACCTGGGTTCAGTTCTAGGTACTGCATGTGCGGAGTTTGTAAGTTCTCCCTGTGACCACGTGGGTTTCCGCCGGGTGCTCCGGTTTCCTCCCACAGCCAAAGACTTGCAGGTTGATAGGTAAATTGGCCATTGTAAATTGCCCCTCGTGTAGGTATGTGGTAGGGAATATGGGGTTAAATGTCGGATTAGTATAAATGGGTGGTTGTTGGCACAGACTTGGTGGGCCGAAGGGCCTGTTTCAGTGCTGTATCTCTAAATAAATAAAGTGTGTGGGATATTTGGCTTTGTAAATAGGGACATTAAATACAAGGAAGTCATGCTAAACCGTTACAAATATCCGGTTAGACCTCAGCTGGAGAACTGTGTATAATTCTGGGCACTACACTTTAGGAAGGATATACAAGCATGTGAACCAGAAGCAGGAGTAGGCCATTTGGCCCCTCAAGCTTGTGCCGCTATTCCATAAGATTGTGGCTGATCTGTTTGTGGACTCAACTCCACTTTCCTGCGTACCCCTGAATACAAACATACAAACTAGGAGCAGGAATGAGATGTCTTGATCCTGGAGAAGATGTGGAGGAGTTCACTGTGATGAGACTACAGTTCAGTTATGTGAACAGATTGGAGAAGCTGGGGTTGTTCTTCTTAGATGGGAGAAGGTTAAGGGGAGACCTAATAGAGGTATTCAAAATGACAAGAGGTGGGTTTGAAAGAGCAAGTAGATAGAAACTTTCATCTGGCAAATTTGTCAGTAAGCAGTGGTCATATATTTAAAATAATTGGCAAAAGAACTAGAGGGAAAATGAGGAGAAATTTCTTCTTACAGAGGGTTGTTAAGATCTGGAATGCAGTAACTGAAAGGGTGGTGGAATTAGATTCCATAAGAACTTTTCAAAGGCAATTGGACATATACGGACATATACTTGAAGATGACTTAAATGCAGAGTTATGGGAAGAAAGCTGAGCTCTGGGACTAAACTGAACAGCTCTTTCAAAGAGCCAGCACAGGAATGATGAGCCGAGTGCCCTCCTTCTTGGCTGTAAGATTCAATGATTCTATGCTCCTGTATAGAATCTACTTTTCTCAGGCTTTCTCCTTAATGGAGCAGTCCACATAATGTTTACAAGCAGTGTGTAGGTTGATTTGTTGCCTACATCAATATTTCCATGTGTGCATCTGCATTGGCTTTCCTTAATGAGATTTTACCATACCTGTTGGATGTGACGTCAAATTTGACAACATTGTCTGGAATGTGTGAGGATAATTTAATATGCTACAGGCACACTATCATGCTGACATGAACATCTTGTTTTAATGAGTCAGAGGGGTTAGTTTCTATCAGCCAGTATCTATCAGCTGACTTTGGGGTGATATTAAGCAGACTCACGTAAACAATTTTTTGCAGTTCAATGAAAGTCCTTCAATCAAACTGGATGTAACCACTGTGCATAAATATATTAATCATTCTGCATGTTTCTACATAGAAGCTGCTGCTTAGAAAATTATGTTTTCCAAATACTTGGGCAATTCATTGGAAATGCCTTGGGAAAGAATATTAGTTATCTAGTTAAAAAAATAGCAAATTTGGCCTCAACTAACCACTGTTCCTTGATTTATCACATCATCTTCCAAACTCTTCTCGGCCCCAATGGCACTTTGCAGCATTGACCTTGGACTTCATTTTGGTTTGTTCAAACCAAAGTCACAAAAAGAAAACAGCAGTAATTAGGCCCCTTTGTCCTGAATGTTCAGAAACAAAATGTTGTTTTTGCGAGGGATAGGCAGTGAGATTTCCTTACGTCTTGAGAAAATTTTGATTTTTTTTTTTAATAGGGAAAACATCCCATTTAAAATAATGAAACCTCATTAAAGCAAGAGCAAGCTTCACTAAATCACAACAAAATATTTGCTTACTCATTCCAAAACCAAGGAGAATCAGTGCAAAGGGTGACACGAAAGGAAAGAATGGGTTGCTCTGCTCGTTTAGATATGGATGCTTGGAATTTCCGTGGGAACTCTCTTGATCGCTCCTCGTAACTTCCACATAAAATTGGTAGAACTCTTGCAGAAACAGAGGAAGGAGAGAAAAACAACAATTTTCTCCATGGTTCCAACAATCATCTGCCTAAGTTGCAGAGACAATAGCATGACCCTTGCAGAAATTTTCCCTCAGAAGGTCCATCAAGAAATCAGTCTGCAGTCTACTGGTGAAATGGATAAACCAGGTCATTAGCCCTTAGGTTCTCGTTACAATTTTAAGATCTGCTACGGATACCTTCTTGGATTCAGTGGGGTTAATCATTCCTGTAAGCAACCTACTCACTTTTTATGCGCCAGAGTAGACTCAAGTTTTGACATTGGGTGATAATGTAAAATGGACGATATTGATTCGGCCGCTTGTTATTCATCTCTCTCGATTTTTCCTTTCAATTGAAGTAAATAAAAATGAAAATAAAGGGTCAGCTGAAACAATATTGCCACTTTTACACTGTCACTCAAATTCAAAATTACTCCGAATATCTCTCTGTACAGTAGTGTAAGCCATGGATGTAATAACAGAATCCCATGTGATTTGAACCAGATATTCATGTTTTTTGCAGGTGTCACCATGTACCTCTCTGATTGTTTTGAAGGTGGAGTGAACCTGGTAAGATAAAGCCAGATATAAATCATTAGTTTACTTTGATTCAGTCAGCAAATGAACATAAAGAGCAATCATTATTTTTTATATTCATTCACAGGATGTGGGTGTTGCTGGCTAGGCCAGCATTTGTTGCCCATCTCTAAATGCCCTTGAGAAAGTGGTAGTGAACTGCTGCAGTCCGTGTGGTGAAGGTATACCAACAGTGCTGTTAGGGAGGGAGTTTCAGGATTTTGACCCAGTGATGATGGAGGAACAGCAATATATTTCCAAATTAGGATGGTGTGTGACTTGAACATGGAGTTTAATCAATACAGCTGAAATGGGTTTATTGTAACAATAAGCATTTTTAATCACAGTGTCAATCTACCACCTGTAAATAATCCAATTTTAAATTACTGAAAATGACTTTAAAATGCACAGAACCATTTGCTAGTTATATTGGGGTACAGTACAAACTCTGCTCCCTAGCCACCAACTCCATCACTCTCCCTGGCAGTTGTCTGAGGCTGACCCAGACTGTTCACAAACTTGGGTCTGAATTTTCACCACAGAGATGGCAAACAGGAGCTGGGTTTGTTTTCAGGTCAGAAACCGGCCTCTGGTGGGAAATTGATTGAAGTTCAGATTTTCACTGGGGCGAGCCCTTACCTGATATGAGATGGGTTTCTTGTCCAGCAGAGGTGGGAATGGAAGCAAGTCAGATGAAGTGTTGGACTCATTTAGACTCCTACGACAGCCATCACTGAGGCTGCTGGTTGTCCCAAGGGAGAGACCTACGGTTTGCGCCAAAGCTTTCCACTGCACATGAGGGAAGTGAGATGTCACAGGGGAGCAGGAGAGCTGGCACTCAGGTAGGGCAGACCCTCGCTTCATTGGGTGCCAACCTAGATCTAATGCTGGAGTCATAGAGAGATACAGCACTGAAACAGGCCCTTCGGCCCACCGAGTCTGTGCCGACCAACAACCACCCATTTATACTAATCCTACATTAATCCCATATTCCCTACCGCCTACCTACACTAGGGGCAATTTACAATGGCCAATTTACCTATCAACCTGCAAGTCTTTTGGCTGTGGGAGGAAACTGGAGCACCCGGCGGAAACCCACGCGGCCACAGGGAGAACTTGCAAACTCCGCACAGGCAGTACCCAGAATCGAACCTGGGTCGCTGGAGATGTGAGGCTGCGGTGCTAACCACTGTGCCACTGTGCCGCCCAAAGGAGGCTGTGAGAGGGAGAGGAGGCAGGTTCTCTTCCTGGAGGGTGGCAGGAGGAGACCACCAATTCCTTCTTCTCTCTTACCTCCTACTCCTCCTCCAATGAGCTCTCCTTCCAGGGCCTCACCGTCCTTATGGCCCACACCTCTCTGGAGGGCCATGTTATGGAGAGCACAACAGATCACCACAATGACCCTTGCAGGACGATATTAGAGGACACCACCCGATCGATTCTGGCACCGGAATCGCATTTTCAGAAGCCCAATGACCAGCTCAGTGGTGGTCCTGCTGAGCAGGTGGCATTCATTGTACTGCCTCTGTGCCTCTGTATGGGGCTCCCATACAGGGATCAGTAGAAATGTCTTCAAGGGATTTCCCTTGAGCCCAAGAATCCATCCACACACTTTGGGGGTGTAAATGAAGATCTGAGGGAGCCTGGACTGGCGGAGGATGAAGGAGCCATGGAAGCTATGAGGATAGTGAGCAAACACATGGAAGAAGCTCTTGTTGTTGTTGCAGACCAGTTGGACATTGGGGGAATGGAAGCCCTTCCTGTTGATGGATCTCACTGACCAGTCACTCAGTGCCTTGATGGCCACATGGTCAATCAATGATGCCCTGCACCTGGGGGAATCCAGCAAAAGAGGCAAAACCATTACCCACTGTCTCAGTGAGGCTGTGTCTATCATTAAATGTATGTGCTGTCCAGCTCTGGCAAAAAGGGCATCAGTGACCATTGAAATGCAGTGGTATGCAACCATTTCTGAGATGCCACTAAGGTCCACAACTGAACCTTGGAAGGAGCCTGAAGTGAAGAAGTTCAAGGCCACAGTGACTTTGACAACTACTGCTGGAGCATGGCAACCAGTGCTTCGAGGTGTGAGGTCTTTAGCTATGAGGGCACAGATGTCTGTGACCATCTGCCTGGAGAGTCACAGTCTCCTGTGGCACTTATTCCTGGTCATCTCCAGATAGCTCTGTCTTGAGAGTTTGACCTCCATTGCCTTTCTGCCCTTCTTTCCTCTCCCATGCCTCCCTGATGCTCGGGGCTCTGCCCTTCCTGCGGAGGGTGTTGCCATTCATTGCCACTCTGCGCAATATCTGACAGCCGTTCCCCCATTGCCAGCTGGAGCATTCCAGCTGAGCAGGTGGCCACCCAGTTGTCCTTGGCAGCCTTGCCCCTACTCCTCAGCCCCAACGATGCCAAGGGGTTGCCGACCTGTTCAGAGCCTGAGTGCTGAGTGTCCACTCTCCCTGTCACTTCTGCAGTGCCAAGGACAACTTACCAACAGTCGCCCTTTGCCCTGCTGACCCTCTTATGGGGCCTTGGTAATGCCCTGAGTCAGCCATGACTGGCTGCCAACTCTTTACCCGCCTGTTTTCAGCTGGTCAGTTTCTGAAGGCACGGGTAAGCTCTCTGGCCATTTAAAAATTTGAACTTCAGCCTCTGTCAACTCTAAACAAGCTTTTTAACAAGGTTAATTGGACTCAACTGGGAGGAGAGAAGGATTCTTGTCCCTCCCTCCCCTCGCCCTGATGAATACTGCCGGCACCGAGATTGATGCCTTAAAATTGGCACAACGTCTAAGACTAGTATTATCGGCAGCCCCCGCCTCCCTTCCCGATTTCGGGAAGTCCTGAAAATTCAACCCTTGATGTTCCATTAAACCTTGAGATGAGCTTTCAACCACATCTCAGTGCCATCACTAAGATCGCCTATTTCCTCCTCCTTAACGTTGTCTGACTTCACCCCTGCCTTAGTTCATCTGCTGTTGAAACCCTCATTCATGCCTTTGTTACCTCTAGACTAGATTATACCAATGCCCTCCTAGTTGGCCTTCCATGTTCTATCCTCTGTAAACTTCTAGGTTTACTAAAGAAGTTGAAGCGCTTGTCAAGAGGAAGAAGAAGGCTTATGTTAGGATGAGACGTGAAGGCTCAGTTAGGGCGCTTGAGAGTTACAAGCTAGCCAGGAAGGATCTAAAGGGAGAGCTAAGAAGAGCAAGGAGAGGACACGAGAAGTCATTGGCGGATAGGATCCGGGAAAACCCTAAGGCTTTCTATAGGTATATCAGGAATAAAAGAATGACTAGAGTTAGATTAGGGCCAATCAAGGATAGTAGTGGGAAGTTGTGTGTGGAATCAGAGGAGATAGGGGAAGTGTTAAATGAATATTTTGCGTCAGTATTTACAGTAGAGAAAGAAAATGTTGTCGAGGAGAATACTGAGATTCAGGCTACTAGGCTAGATGGGATTGAGGTTCACAAGGAGGAGGTGTTATCAATTTTGGAAAGTGTGAAAATAGATAAGTCCCCTGGGCCAGATGGGATTTATCCTAGGATTCTCTGGGAAGCTAGGGAGGAGATTGCAGAGCCTTTGTCCTTGATCTTTATGTCGTCATTGTCGACAGGAATAGTGCCGGAAGACTGGAGGATAGCAAATGTTGTCCCCTTGTTCAAGAAGGGGAGTAGAGACAGCCCTGGTAATTATAGACCTGTGAGCCTTACTTCGGTTGTGGGTAAAATGTTGGAAAAGGTTATAAGAGACAGGATTTATAATCATCTTGAAAAGAATAAGTTCATTAGCGATAGTCAGCACGGTTTTGTGACGGGTAGGTCGTGCCTCACAAACCTTATTGAGTTTTTCGAGAAGGTGACCAAACAGGTGGATGAGGGTAAAGCAGTGGATGTGGTGTATATGGATTTCAGTAAGGCGTTTGATAAGGTTCCCCACGGTAGGCTATTGCAGAAAATACGGAAGTATGGGGTTGAAGGTGATTTAGAGCTTTGGATCAGAAATTGGCTAGCTGAAAGAAGACAGAGGGTGGTGGTTGATGGCAAATGTTCATCCTGGAGTTTAGTTACTAGTGGTGTACCGCAAGGATCTGTTTTGGGGCCAATGCTGTTTGTCATTTTTATAAATGACCTGGATGAGGGTGTAGAAGGGTGGGTTAGTAAATTTGCGGATGACACTAAGGTCGGTGGAGTTGTGGATAGTGCCGAAGGATGTTGTAGGGTACAGAGGGACATAGATAGGCTGCAGAGCTGGGCTGAGAGATGGCAAATGGAGTTTAATGCGGAAAAGTGCGAGGTGATTCACTTTGGAAGGAGTAACAGGAATGCAGAGTACTGGGCTAATGGGAAGATTCTTGGTAGTGTAGATGAACAGAGAGATCTTGGTGTCCAGGTACATAAATCCCTGAAGGTTGCTACCCAGGTTAATAGGGCTGTTAAGAAGGCATATGGTGTGTTAGCTTTTATTAGTAGGGGGATCGAGTTTCGGAGCCACGACGTCATGCTGCAGCTGTACAAAACTCTGGTGAGACCGCACCTGGAGTATTGCGTGCAGTTCTGGTCACCGCATTATAGGAAGGCTGTGGAAGCTTTGGAAAGGGTGCAGAGGAGATTTACTAGGATGTTGCCTGGTCTGGAGGGAAGGTCTTACGAGGAAAGGCTGAGGGACTTGAGGTTGTTTTCATTAGAGAGAAGAAGGAGGAGAGGTGACTTAATAGAGACATATAAGATAATCAGAGGATTAGATAGGGTGGATAGTGAGAGTCTTTTTCCTCGGATGGTGATGGCAAACACGAGGGGACATAGCTTTAAGTTGAGGGGTGATAGATATACGACAGATGTCAGAGGTAGTTTCTTTACTCAGAGAGTAGTAGGGGCGTGCAACGCCCTGCCTGCAGCAGTAGAAGACTCGCCAACTTTAAGGGCATTTAAGTGGTCATTGGATAGACATATGGATGAAAATGGAATAGTGTAGGTCAGATGGTTTCACAGGTCGGCGCAACATCGAGGGCCGAAGGGCCTGTACTGCGCTGTAATGTTCTAATTCTAATTCTAATTCTAAACTGAGGTCATCCAAACTCTGTTGCCCATACCCTAACTCACACCAAATCCCATTCTCCCATATCCCTGTGATTGCTGATCTACATTGGCTCCCAGTTATGCATCGCCTTAATTTTAAAATTCTCAACCTTATTTTCAAACCCCTCCATGGCCTTGTCACTCCCTTTTTCTGGAATCTCTTTCAGCCTCGCAATCTGCAGAGATACATGTGCTCCTCTAACTATGGCCTCTTGAGCGTTAGGTTTTGTACCCCAACATAACAAAACTAGACTCACAATTTCTGTGTGTAGACTTTTATTCAGATGGCTGATGGCTGCCCAGATCTGCCTTAGTTTCACTTTTGGAACTGTGCCCCCTCAGAGTTGATTGACAGCATAGCGAGCAGGCACAACACTGAGCAATCAATCACTGAGCAATCAAACACAACACATTTCCCCCCTTTTAGACTAAGGAACTTATTTTGAATTAGACCCTCATAAGCATCAAACTGATATATATTGAGTAATTTCTTATAGTCTGTTCATTCCTGTAAGTATACAAATAATCTTTGAGATACGGAGGTCTCCTATAATGGCGCCGAGATCGACAAAGACATGGTTGTGGTTCAGTGCGATCATCTTGATAAGGTAGATGATAACCATCACGATTGCTAATCAGAAAAGGAAATGTATCCTTGCAGTTACAATCATTGAAATCTCCAGGTCTGCTTGCAATCAAGTGTCTCGTGTTCCACTTGGTGTTGTCATCCAAGAGATATGCATTGGTACCGAGCATCTGCTTCATCTGCTTAGGTCGTAATAGAGATGACATGAGCTTGTGGTTGTGATTTGGATGTTTGATGTGAATCCAATCTCTGACTGCGAATCATGGTTTCCCTGTGTGTGTTTGCTTATCGGAATACGCTTTTACTTTGCCTTGTTGGCTCGCAATTTCTACTGCTTTCGCTCCGGCATTCGTGATTTATGGTGGTGGCAGCTGAATAATTGTCTGCAGCGTGCGAATGTTGTGACCATTCATACGTTCGGCTGGTGTCTTTCCGGTCAGAGTGTGGGATGGATCGATATGTGCGAACTAGGATATGAATGGATTATTCAAACATTTTCCCCTCCGATGCGCGAGCTCTCATACTGTCCTTGATCACCCTGTTGAAATGTTCGATGCCACCATTCTATTGCGGGTTGGTGGTGAACTCTGTAGCTTACTAGGAGCTCTGTGAACTGACTGGAAACAGTTGTCTGTAGTAATAGTTTCCAGCAAACCCCACTTTGTAAACAACTTGTCCAGAATGTGGTGGTTTTGGAATTTGTTGTCGTGATTTCCGGCCACTTGCTATGTAGATAATGAAAAACGAGCAAAAAATATTGATTGCTAGGAGCTGAATGCACTTCTCTGAAAATATCTACTTGGAGTTGTTGCTATGGGGTTGGTTGTCGAGGTGTAGGGCACGGTTCAGCAGATTTTTCACTGAGTGTACATGCTACACAGTTTCTGATGAACTCTTCAATATAGCCATCTATTACTGGCCACCAGATTGCTTCAGAGGTCCATTGTTCCATTTTAATGACACCCGGATGTGCTTCATGGGTAATATGCAACACCCGTTGCTGTAGTGCTTTCGGGATAACCACTCGTGTTCCGTGTGCGATTTAGTTGCCATCAAACAATGCAAGCTCATTGTGCACTCTGTAGTATGGGGCCAGTTCTTCCTCTATTTCATGAGGCCAGTTGTTTTTTAGGTACTGGCTTACTTTCTGCAGTATGCTGTCTGCGGCCAACTCTGTCTTCAACTCCTCTCGTGTCAGAAGATTCGCGGTCACATGCAAAATCACCACGACTGTGTAGTCTTTGCTGTCGCAAGTCGCTTCATTATTGCTAACACTGTCTGCGATAGTAGTACGGCTAAGCATGAGGGCTACCCGGTTGTGTGAACCTGCGAGATACTTGACCTTAAAGTTGTACTGATGAAGACGATCAGTTCATCGGTAGATATGGAGAGGTTTATGACCAGATCCTGACTTGGCTAACAATGTAGTCAGCACTTGATGATCAGTGAGCAGCGTGAACGTCCTACCATACAGATACATGTTCACAAGTGTAGATCGTCATAGAGTCATAGCATAGAGAGATACAGCACTGAAACAGGCCCTGATGTAGGCTAGTGCTTCCTGCTCTCCAGTGGAGTATTTGCATTCAGTTTCTGATAACAGGCATGACACACATGTGATCGGCCACTCACTTCCTGCAATGTACTGAGAGTACAGCTCTTATCGTGTTTGCTGACGCATCTGTTGTGACGCATGGTTCCACATGTGGATTTAAATACGCGAGGACTGGCAGAGATGCTGTCTTCACATTTAACGTGTCAAACGCTGTTTACTGTACGATTGTCCATTCCCATTTTGTATCTTTGCACGGTAGTTTTCGAAGAGGCTCCGCGACCTCCGTGTACTGGTGCACCAATTTGTGATAAAGGTTGGTAGTGCCGAGAAACGATGCCAATTCTTTTGCATTAGATAGGGTCGGAAACGCATGAATTGCTTTGATGTTGTTTTGCATGGGCTTTACTCCAGCCGCTGTCACTTTGTACCCAAGAAAGTCAATCTCAGATGCTGCAAATGTGCATTTATTCTTATTGAATGTCAAACTGTGCTGTGCAAGTCAAGTGAAGACCGTGGATAGCCACTGATTGTGTTCTGGTTTGTTCCTTCCATGCATGACAACTTCATCAAGAAGGTTGAGAATCCCCTCGATGTCTGACAAGACTGAAGAAACAATCTTCTGGAATGTGCTGGGTGCCGAACTTAGTCCAGCAGGTATACTGCGGTACTGAAACACACCGTCGTGTGTAACAAAGATGTCGGCTTCACTCCACTAGTGGTATCTGAAGAGAGCTCCATCACTTGTCAAGCTTTGTGAAGACTGTGTATTCATGAAATGATGGCAATAGTTCTAGGATTGTAGGGAGCAGGTACTTGTCTGGAATAATTGCTTTGTTGACCGACATAAGGTCAACGTATAGTCTAAGTTCTCCATTTTTGTGTCATGCAATGGTTATAGAGTCATAGAGTCGTAGAGAGATACAGCACTGAAACAGGCCCTTCGGCCCACTGAGTCTGTGCCGACCATCAACCACCCATTTATACTAATCCTACATTAATCCCATATTCCCTACCACATCCCCACCTTCCCTCAATTCTCCTACCACCTACCTACACTAGGGGCAATTTACAATGGCCAACTTACCTATCAACCTACAAGTCTTTGGCTGTGGGAGGAAACCGGAGCACCCGGCAGAACCCCACGTGGTCACAGGGAGAACTTGCAAACTCCACACAGGCAGTACCCAGAACCGAACCCAGGTCACTGGAGCTGCGCCACTGTGCCACCCTTATGTTTGCTATCCATGGGGATGAGTTGATTCGCTCAATGACATCATCTTTTATACAGTTGTTTCAGCTCCTGTGACACTTGGGCATGGATTGCGAATGGCAACCATCTCAAATTTTGCGAGACAGGCAGAATTAGCATATCGATGCATGGAGCATGACAGTATCCGTTAATCTCCCCGAATCCGGTGAATAAGGAAGGATACTGTTTTGCACAATCTGTATCACTGATCACATTAATGTCTGCTCTGGTGGGGTCTGCAAGTTTGAAACCAAGCTTATCTAATGAGCCTACCCCCATATGGCTCCTACCTTTGGCCACATAGAACGTGAACTACGTGAACTACGGAGGGCGGCACAGTGGCGCAATGGTTAGCACTGCAGCCTCACAGCTCCAGCGACCCGGGTTCAATTCTGGGTACTGCCTGTGTGGAGTTTGCAAGTTCTCCCTGTGTCTGCGTGGGTTTTCTCCGGGTGCTCCGGTTTCCTCCCACAAACCAAAAGACTTGCAGGTTGATAGGTAAGTAGGTGGTGGGGATGTGGTAGGAATATGGGATTAGTGTAGGATTAGTATAAATGGGTGGTTGATGGTCGGCACAGACTCGGTGGGCTGAAGGGCCTGTTTCAGTGCTGTATAACTAAAAAACTAAAAACTTGTCTAGGTTGACTAGCGCACTGGAACTGTGATTATTCTGAACACCAGGATAATTGAGTCATCGTAAGCTTGAAGAGTGTCTGTTGCAGGAGTGAGAGAAAGTTGCAAAAAATAACGGCAGTAGAGGTCTTCAGTCAATGTGGATACCTTTGCACCCACATCAATGAGCAGCAACACTGAAATGCCCATGATCGAGACTCTACAATCCTTGAAGTGACTCCTGTACACGGGGCCATGCGCTTTACTGTCCGCGATAGTATACACATAACGTATTTCACTCTCAGGAATAGGTTCCTGCACATTTTGAACTGACGAAGTCTTATTCTTTGACTACCTGCAGAGCTTTGCGAAGTGATTTGTCTTTGAGCATGAGTTGCACTTTTTTCCTCATGCCAAACATAGTGTTTTGAATCCATGGGTACCCCCACAATTTGGGCACATTTTTGAGGGCGCCCGCCTTGAAGTGTTCATGAGATTTTTAAGGTCTCTTTGTCCATAACTCTTGCACTTGAGCTGATTGGGCAAGCTGTATCTGCAACCCTGAGCCTGAGTGTGTTTCTTTGTATAACATCTTTGAATCTAACAAAGGAACACAAGAAATATGAGCAGAAGTGAACCATATGGCCCATCGAGCCTGTTCCGCCATTCAAAGCAATCATGGCTGATCTTAGGATTCAATTCCACTTTCCCGCCCGCTCGCCATATCTCTTAATTCCCTGAAAGACCAAAGATCTGTCTAAGAACACGTGGTGGATTTGATTTGGATGGCGAAGTTTATGGCCTATTCCAAAGTCAAACCATCATCCCCCATGAGTAGGTGTTCCCAAATTCGTGGGATTGAAGTTTTTTTTATTAGTTGGTCACGAACTAGTTCATTAGTTAGTGTGCCAAATTTGCATGGCAAAGGCAACTGACACAACACTGCCAGATATTGTTTTATGGGCTTACTATTTTCTTGGCATCTCTGGCAGAAAGTGTATTGTTCAATCATCACACTTTCCTTCAGGTCAAAGTATTTCTCAAGAGCACTTACCACACAGTGGCGCAGTGGTTAGCACTGCAGCCTCACAGCTCCAGGGACCTGGGTTCAATTCTGGGTACTGTCTGTGCGGAGTTTGCAAGTTCTCCCTGTGACCGTGTGGGTTTTTGCCGGGTGCTCCGGTTTCCTCCCACCGCCAAAGACTTGCAGGTGATAGGTAAATTGGCCATTGTAAATTGCCCCTAGTGTAGGTGGTAGAGAATATGGGATTACTGTAGGGTTAGTATAAATGGGTGGTTCTTGGTCGGCACAGAGTAGGTGGGCCGAAGGGCCTGTTTCAGTGCTGTATCGCTAAATAAAATAAATAGACGTATCATCCTTTAGTTGCTCAAATATACCCTGGCCCTCTGCTCCGAGGCAATGTATGAGTATCGTCTTCTCGTTGGTCACTGTTACATCCGTACTATCCATACCCATAGCGAGCAAGTAGGTGTCAAACCCGGAAATCAATCTGTCCCATGGAATGGGAGCATCTCCTGGCGATGACGGAAAAGGCACTGAGACTGGTAAATTTAAATTATTCACCATCTTCATTGCCAGATATTATGTTTTGTATCCCAAGCATGAAGAAACTAGACTCACGATATCTGTGTGTGTAGGCTTTTATTCAGATGGGTGCCCGTATCTGTCTTCGTTTCACTTTTGGAACCACAATTCCTCAGTGTTGACTAACAGCATAGTGAGCAGTCTTACAAACACAGCACAGAGCAATCAATCACTGAGCAATCGAACACAACATTGCGCATCCCCGATTTTAATTTCTCCACCATTGGAGCCTTCAGCTGCCTCATCCCTAAGCTCTGGAATTCCCTCTCTAATTCCTCCGCCTCTCTACCTCACTTTCCTTCTTTAAGACACTCCTTAAACCCTACCTCTTTGACCAAGTCTCTGGTCATCTGTCCTAATATCTCCTTATGTGGCTCAAGTTCATATTTTGTTTGATAATGCTCCTTTGAAGTGCCTTGGGATTTTTATTAAATTGAAGGCCCTATATAAATACAGGTTGTTGGTTTAAAGTAGTCAGTTTCTTAGTAAACTTAAAAAATACATTCAAAAGCTTCTAAAATGGTGCTTATTAGTGTCCTTCAGGCCAAAATATATAGCTTAATTTGTAGAGCCTCATCAAAAGCCTGCAAATGTGTGTAATTAGCGGAAACTGCCTATGGTGATTAATTCACTCTCACCATTTTTGTGGGTGGGGCCTGCTTCTAGCGCAAAATATCATCCAAATTAAATTTGTGCTGAATGTAATTTGCTGTTAAAATTCTGTAATCTTTTGTGCCGGTTACACCAATTTAAGGCAAACTGCATCAAAGAAACCAACACACCCGAGTGAAAACTCTACCCCAAGATTTATTTTAAATGTTTGTTTTCAAAGCATCATGTATTCTTGCACTAAGAAAATAGCAAATCTGAGATGGTTGTAGCTAAGATGCTAATGAGCTATCCTTGATGCTGTTCCCTCAGAGATTGTACATAATAGTTTCAGTGGCTTGTTTCCATACCTCATACCTACAATGTTTAAAGGTTTTCTCTCTTAATGTGAATATCAGAAATCTATAAAGGGTCTAGGTTTTGTAATAGAAGCTTCAGCTGAGGCAGAAAAATCTCATGAATAAAAGGATCAAAATATTAAAATGCAAAGGAGTTAATCTGTTTAATCAAGGAGGCAGTCACAACCCTTGGGCTACTGGTGCAGGTCTTGTTTATGGTCAGGGACTGGAGGATGTAACTGCAAGTCAAGCAGCTAATGGGACCCCAGGTGTAGTGCTGGAAGAGCCTCAGCATTTGCCCTTATCCAACAGCTGTGAGGTTATTGCTGCTCATGTGAATGAGGGAAAAGTCTGCAGGATGGATGAGCAAACTGACCACAGCACCATGGTACAGGATGGGGCAATGAAAAGGAATGTGGCAGTGATAGGGGACAGTGTAGTGAGAGGGATAGATACTGCTCCCTGAAGCCGCAAACTAGGGTTCCGAAGGTTTTGTTGCCTGCACAGAGCCAGGGTTCAGGGCATCTCCTCATGGCTGGGAGGGGGAGGATCCAATTGTTGTGCTCCAAGTTGGGGCCAATAACATTGGGAAGTGTAGGCAAGAAATCCTGTTGGAGATCACCAGGAACAAGGAGCTTAATTAAAGAACAGGACCTCAAAGGTTTGAATTTCTGGATTGTTACCCGAGCCACGTGTAAGTTGGCATGGGGTTGAGGTGAATATGTGGTTGAGGAATGGTGTTGGAAAGAGGGGATTCCGTTTCATGGGATACTGAAATCAGTATTCGGACAGGAATGGGCTCCACCTGAACTGGGCTGGGATCAGGGATCTATTGGAAAGGATAAATAGGGCAGTCACAAGGACTTTAAACTAGTAAATGAGGATAGTGCTCAGGTGAAAAAGATAGTATAGATAATAGTTCAAAACCAAATGAAAGGGAAGAGAGTAGAGTAACAGCCAGAATTTTGGTACCACAAGTAAAGGGAAAACTAAAAGTTGTAATGAAATTAAACCAGGAAGGAGAAATAAGACATGTGTCAATAAAACAATTGAGCAGAAGGACAGGTTAGGCCCAAACAAGTGTTCTTTATACAATTGCATGGGCTATCAAAAACAAATTAATTGCAGGCAAATTCAACTTGGAGGATATGACATTGTAACCATTATTAGACATGGCTGTAAGACAATCAAGATTGGGGACTAAATATTACAGGTCATAAGGTTTACAGGAAAGCTAGGGAAAATGATAGAGGGAGAAAAGTAACCTCAGTGAATAAGTGAATAAGCAGTGATAAAAGAGGATATAATGATAGGTAATCAGGCAGTAGAGACTTATGCATAGAATTAAGAATTAGAAAAGGATTTAAGACTGTAGCGGGAGTTGTGTTTAGACCCTCCTGGTAGCAGCTGTGAAGTTGTAGATTGTATAATTGCAGAGATTAGACAAGCATGTAGTAAAGGAAGAGTGGTTTTAATGGGGGATTTTAACTTTCATATAGATTGGGATAAGCAGACTAGCTTATGTCAGAAAGATGATAAATTTCTTGAGTGTGTCCGGGATAGTTTTCTGTAGGAATATGTCCTAGAGCTAACAAGGGGCATGCATATTGGATTTAGTAATGAGTAATGAGCCAGATTTAGTTAACAGCTTCACAGTGTGTGAACATAATTTGATCAAGTTCCACATAGTGTTTGAAAGGGAGAAATGTGAAACAGCTATTAACTTTCTAGATTTATGTAAGGCTGACTTCAAGGCAATGAGAACCAAACTGTCCACAGTAAACGGGGCAAATCTGTTAATAGGTAAAATGACAGAAGATCTGTGGGAGGTGCTCAAAAAAGAATTTGTGATACAGAGCCAGTTTATACCCCTAAGGGGCAAGAGCTCTACTTGCCAAAGAAGACAGTCTTTGACAATTAAAGAGGTAAGAGACAGCATAAAACTAAAAACAAAATTTTACAAAAATACAAAAAGTAGCACAGATCCTAGCGAATGGGAAAGATATGAAGAAGAGCAAAGGGTGGCAAAGCAGATAATGCACTGCAAAAAGAGAGTATGAAAAGAAACTTGCAAGGGGTATCAAAATCATCACAATTTTTTTTGCCATTATATTAGGAAAAAGATGGTGGTAAGGAGCAATTTGGGCCTTTTGAAAACTGACAATGGTGATATTGTCAATGAAAATAAGGAAATGATGGACATGCTGAATAAATACTTTGCATCAGTATTTACGATACAGAAAGATGTCAGCATGCTGGAAATCCGAAGGAGCTAATATTGAATCAAGGACAGGGACTCAACAAAATTAACATAAACAAAATAACAGTATTGAAGAAAATAGTGGAACTACAGTGTGACAAATCCCCAGGACCTGATGGTTTCCATCCTATGATTTTAAAAGAAGTAGGGGAGAATATTGCGGATGCCCTAACTATAATCTTCCACAGTTCTCTCGACTCAGTAGCCATTCCTTTAGATTGGAAAACTACATGTCATTCCGCTATTTAAGAAAGTTGTTAGAGGGAAACTAGGAAATTATAGGCCAGTTAGCCGGACATCTGTTGTAGGGAAAGTGCTAGAGTCTATAATTAAGGATAGGGTGACGAAAACCTTGAAATTTTCAGCTGATCAAGGAAAAGCAGCATGGGCAGCTCATGCCTGACAAGCCTGATTGAATTTTGTTAAGAGATGACTAAAGTAGTTGACAGGGGAATGCCTATGGTTGTATTTATATGGACTTTCAGAAAGCATTTGATAAAGTCCCTGATAAGTGACTGCTAGTTAAAGTTTATGGAATTGAAGGCAAATTATTGATTTGGCTGAGCGGCAGCAGATAGAGAGTAGGGAGAATGGATAGGGGCTCATAATTTGCACAATGTGACTAGAGGTGTGCAGCAAGGATCTGTATTGGGGCCTCAACTATTCACCATAGTTATTAATGAATTAGATGATGGGATAGGAAGTCATATATCCACATGTGCCAATGGTGCCAAGATGAGCAGCATTGTAAACAGTGTAGATAAAAGCATAAAATTACAAAGAAATATTGATAAAGTGAATGAGCAACACTGTGGCTAATGGATTTCAATGTAGACAAATATGAGGTCATGCATTTTGAATATAAATAGGATAGAACAGTGTGTTTTCGAAATAGTGAAATGCTAGTAACAGTGGCGGTCCAAAGAAACTTGAGGGTTCAGGTATACAGATCAGTAAAATTTCATGACACGTACAGAAAATAATCAAAAAGGCTAATGGAATGTTGGCCTTTATATCCAAAGAGTATAAGGGGGTAGAAGTCATGCTTCAGCTATACAAAGCACTGGTTAGACCACACCTGGACTACTGTGAGCAGTTCTAGGTACCACACCTTCGGAAGTATGAATTAGCTTTTTAGCTTTGGAGGAAATTCAGCACAGATTTATCAGAAAGATATCTAGATTCCAAGGATTAAACTACAGGGAGGGATTACACAAGCTAGTGTTATATTCCCTGCAATTTAGAAGGTTATGGGTAATTTGACCAAAGTTTTCAAGATGTTACGGGAAACAGATAGGGTAGATAGGGAGAAACTATTTCTGCTGGTTGGGGAGTCTAGGACTTTGGAGGCATAGCCAAAAAATTAGAGCCAGAGATTTCAAGAGTGAAATTAACTAACACTTATAGAATAATAGAATGGTTACAGCACAGAAGGATGCCCTTTGGTCTGTCAAGTCTGTGCCAACTCTCTGCAAGAACACCTCAGCTAATCCCATTCATTCATGCTTTCCCTGTAACCCTGCAGTTTTTTTTATATGTCTCCAGCTGCTTATCCAATTTCTTTTTGAAAGCCACAGTTGTATCTGTCTTCATCTCCCTCTCAGGCGGTGCAATCCAATTTGCAACCACTCCTGCAAAAAAAAATGTTTTCTCAGGTCACCTTTGGTTCTTTTGCAAATCACCTTAAATCTGCATCATCTGGTTCTTGACCCCCTCCGCCAAAGGGAACCGATTCTCACTATCTACTCTGTCTAGACAGCTCATGATTTTGAACGCCTCTATCAAATCTCCTCTCAACCTTTTCTTGTCTAAGCAGACAATCCCAGCTTCCCCAAGCTATCCTCCAGCTGAACTTTACCAGCCCTTTGGGATTGGCCTGTGAGGTGGGAGGACTGGCAAAATGGTGCAGCAAGGCGTCGGGGGGTGGGGGGGGGGGGTGCCCGCCATCTTCCCATTGTCTTGCCATTTTGCCAGCAGTGGGAAAGCTGGCAGATCAACCAGCTTCCTTGAGGCCCATTGAGCCACTTAATTAGCCATGGGGCCAATTCCCTCCACCCACGGGCATTTTGCCCATGTTGGGAAGACCCACCACCAGGTGTAGAGACCACCCAGTGAAATCTGGTGGCCTCCCAGAGGTTTCTGGGGGGCCCTCCTTTAGGGGCACTCCATGCCCCATGGACAGCTCCCCCAGAGACAAAGGCCGCCCTGCGGCAATGGCACCATCTGCCCTCAGCGACTTCTGTCCCCGATCGCTGGCGCCTGTTTGTGAGGCCCCGGCTACCCCAACCCCACACAACTCTCTTCGATGGCGCCTGGCCATTGAGGCACCCTCATCCTGCAGCTGCAGCCTCAGCAAAGCCCACCAGTGGCAGTGGCACTGCTGAGATGCTGTTCCACTGATTGGGCCGATAGCTCTTAGGGATGCAGCTGCCACTTAATTAGTTGTCGCCTGCAAAATGTAGCCCCGGATCCTGCCACCTGCTAAGGCGAGGTCGCCTCCTGCTTTCAGTCCCAACGGTAGGACTTCTGCCACCTAAGAAAATGTCCGGTCCTCATAATTGAAGTCCCTCAGCCCTGGAACCATTTTTGTAAATCTTTTCTGTAACTTCTCTAAAGCCTTCACATCCTTCCTAAAGTGCAATGCCCAGATTGGACACAATATTCCAGTTGAGGTTGAACCAGTGTTTTATAAAGGTTCATCATAACTTCCTTGCTTTTGTACTCTATATAACACCCAGGATCCTGTATGCCTTTTTAACCACTTTCTCAACCTGCCCTGCCACCTTCAATGATTTGTGCACATATACCCCATGTCTCTCTGTTCCTGCACCCCCTTTTAGAATTGTACCCTTTGGGTTACATTGTCTTTCCTTGTTCTTCCTACCAAAATGTATCACTTCATATTTCTCTGTATTAAATTTCATCTGCCACGAGTCTGCTGATTCCACCAGCCTGTCTATGTCCTCTTGAAGTCTGTCACTATACTTCTCACAGTTCACAATATTTCCAAGTTTTGTGTCACTTCTACGCTCAAAGGGTGGTAGAAGTTTGGAACTCTCTTCTGCAAATTTATCCAAAGATATTAAGGAATATGGGGCAAAGGTGGGTATGTGGAGTTAGGTCACAGATCAGCCATGGTCTCATTGAATGGCAGAACAGGCTTAAGACTACTCCTGTTCTTATGTTCCTATGTTTTTGTCAAACATGATGACCTCTTGAAGTGGGACAGCACTGTGTTTGCTTTTACAATATTATGTAAAGAAAAGGTGTAAGTGAATCTGATCATAAATATTGCTCTGTTAGTTTATCTTAATGTGGTTTACTGCAGCTTAATGATTTGAACCAATCCTCACCTCATCTAATGTTACTCCATCTGTCTTCAGAGAATTTGAAGACATATATATGCAAAAGTTATGGCTATCCAGTTTGGATCACAGCGACGTTTCATTATTTTTTTTTCCAGGATCCTTCTACAATACAAGTAGACATTAGGCACTATGGAGTCAACTCATATAAAAGTGAAACATTCAGAACAGTCAGAAATGAATACAGGACAGTCAATATGGGTTTGAAAAGGGAATCCTGTGCTTTATGAATTAATCAACTTTTTTCATTTAGACAAAGGGGAGAGGAATATGGCATTTTGGACTTTCAAAAAATTTTTGATGGAAGAACCCAGAAGAAACGCAAGAGTATATCTTTTGATTGGCACAATTCAGATTTGAATGCTTAGACTAATTGTGGTCCATTCTAGCATGTGCTACTATAGGCAAGTGTTAACCCAGTTAGATACTATTTTATAGATTTTTAAAAATAAGCTATATGATGTCAGTTAGCTTACTCTCCTAGTCTATTAAGTAAGCCTTCCACCCCATCATCCCAATAACCTCAGACCTCAACCTCAAGACAACTTTAACCTCAACCATTTGATCAACAGATTGGCTCTGGACTTACACCTCCAATTCTCAAGAGCCTACACAAAGAATATCTAAACCATGATTTAGGGATCAACTTTAACTGTTCCTGATAGAGAAAAGCAGTTTCTCTGTGTTTCCACCTTGTTTAGCCCGGACAATTGAATTTCAGCCATACCAAAGGGTACGTGGTCAGGCAGGCATATCACATCTGTAAGGGTGAATCAGTGGTACCTTCTCTGAATGTAGAAGCGGCTTCAAGCCACTCAGAAGCAGATGATGCAGCCTAGAACGGGCAACACAGGAGAAACATGGCCCCAACTTTGTTGCTCCAAATAGAGCTATCAGGCCATCCCTGCAAAGTAATCAGTTCCTTCCCAGATCTCCTTTCACCATTCTGGGGCCTTTAGTAGACCCATAACGGGGCTTATGCCTGCTGTCAGAAAGGCTGTATGGAAGCTATCCTATCAGCGGGCATACTGTGAAGAATTTGCCAAATAAGCCCAGGAAATCCCACAACAATGCTTCCTTGATATGGAGAGACCAGCAATAGGTCTGCCAGCAGGCCTCTTCGCCACAGGTAGAAACCTGATGGCACTGGTTCTGCCCCATTTTTGCACCATCTGTAGCAAAAATAGAGGAATTTTGGACCTTTAATTTTTATCTTGCAATACAGTTCACATAAACTACATAAATAAATCAACACTGGGAATATACAATGCACAGTGACCTCTCAGGCTACCATGTGGTACTGCAGCTCTATCCTCAACCACCTCCTTCCCCACAGTATTTTGAACATAAAGCTCTTGTAACATTAACAATGGTTCAGAGCCAAATTGCAAATATATTCAAGCTATATTCATTACCAATCTAAGACTGAGTCATAGAGTTATACAGCACAGAAACAGGCCCTTCGACCCATAGTGTCTGTGCCGGCCATCAAGCACCTAACTATTCCAGTCCCATTTTCCAGCACTTGGCCCGTAGCCTTGTATGCTATGGCATTTCAAGTGCTCATTCTAAATACTCCCTTAAATGTTGTGAGGGTTCCTGCCTCTACCACCTCTTCAGGCAGTGTATTCCAGATTCCAACCACCCTCTGGGTGTAAATGTTTCTCCTCAAACCTCCTCTAAACCTCCTGCCCCTTACCTTAAATCTATGCCCCCTGGTTATTGACCCCTCCGCTAAGGGAAAAGTCTCTTCCTATCTAACCTATCAATGCCCCTCATAATTTTGCATACCTCAATCATGTCCCCTCTCATCCTTCTCTGTTCTAAGGAAAACAACCCTAGCCTTTTCAGTCTCTCTTCATAGCTGAAATGCTCCAGCCCAGGCAACATCCTGGTAACTCTCCTCTGGAATCACATCCTTCCTATAGTGTGGTGCCCAGAACTGTACACAGTACTCCAGCTGTGGCCTAACTAGCATTTTATACAGCTCCATCATAACCTCCCTGCTCTTACATTCTATTCTTCGGCTAATAAAGGCAAGTATCCCATATGCCTTCCCAACCACCTTATCTACCTGTGCTGCTGCCTTGAATGATCTATGGACAAGTACACCAAGGTCCCTCTGACCTTCTGTACTTCCTAGGGTCCTACCATCCATTTTGTATTCCCTTGCCTTGTTAGTCCTCCCAAAATGCATCACCTCACACTTCTCAGGATTAAATTCCATTTGCCACAGCTCTGCCCATCTTACCATCTTACCACCCATCAAAAGCCTTACTGAAGTCCATGTAGACTACATCAACTGCTTTACCCTCAACTACACATCTAGTCACCTCCTCAAAAAATTCAATCAAATTAGTTAGACACGATCTCCCCCTGACAAAGCCGTGCTGACTATCCCTGATTATTCCCTGCCTCTCCAAGTGGAGATTAATCCTGTCTCTCAGAAATTTTTCCAATAGTTTCCCAACCACTGATGTTGGACTCACCGGCCTATAATTACCTGGTCTATCCCTGCTACCCTTCTTGAATATTGGTACCACATTCGCTGTCCTCCAGTCCTCTGGCACCTTTCTCGTTGCCAGAGAGGATCTGAAAATTTGTGTTAGAGCCCCTGAAATCTCCTCCCTTGCCTTACATAGCAGCCTGGGATACATCTCATCTGGGCCTGGAGACTTATCCACTTTTAAGCCCATTAAAACATCCAATACTTCCTCCCTTTCAATGTTAATACGTTCAAGTATATCGCAATCCCCCTCCCTGATCTCTACACCTAAATCGTCGTTCTCCACAGTGAAAATAGATGAAAAGTAATCATTTAAAACCTCACCTATATCCTCCGGCTCCACACAAAGATTGCCACTTTGGTCCCTAATGGGCCCTACTCTTTCCCTGGTTATCCTCTTGCCTTTAATATACCTATAAATCACCTTAGGATTTTCCTTTATCTTGCCCGCCAATATTTTTTCATGTCCCCTCTTTGCTCTCCTAATTACTTTTTTAAGTACCCCCCTACACTTTCAATACTCCTGTAATGTCTCCGCTGTTTTCAGCGCTTGGGATCTGCCGTAAGCCTCCTTTTTTTTCCTGATCCAATACTCTATATCCCTTGACATCCAGGGTTCCCTGGACTTGATGGCCCTACCCTTCACCTTAAAGGGTACATGTTGGCTCTGAACCCTCACTATTTCCTCTTTGAATGACTCCCACTGGCCTGATGTAGACTTTTCTACAAGTAGCTGCTCGCAGTCCACTTTGGCCAGATCCTGTTTTATCAATTTGAAATCGGCCTTTTCCCAAATCAGTACCTTTATTTCTGGTCCGTCTTTGTCCTTTTCCATAACTACCTTAAATCTTACAGCGTTATGGTCACTATCCCCAAAATGCTCCCTTGCAGTAATGTCAATTATTTGAAGGGTTAACAATCCTGCAAAATTGTGGCAAATGGCAAAACATTTGAAAGACAGTACCATGCATTTTTCTTCCTGAGAAAGGGGGAGGGGGTGTTCAAATTAATTCAAAACACCATGCTCAAAGTTAAATTCTGCAGCATTATTATTAATGCTTTTATAGACGTGCACATCTGGAACAAAAAGAAAGATTAGTACCACCCATGAAAATATCTTTATGTTAAATATTAAATTTAATGCATCACATTCTCTTGTCCTATTTTCTTGTGAGTTGGTTTCATGCAGCAACTGGATCACACATTTTGGCTTCTCAAGTAAAAAAGTGCTATATCAATCATTTATTACGTTGTTCACTTTGTTATGACACATAAAAGTTCTTGATCCCTAAGGGTTGGGTTACTTAGTGGGTAGAGTCATAGAATTATACAGCACAGAGACAGACTCTTGGGCCCATCGGGTCTGTGCCAGCCATCAAGCACCTAACTATTTCAATCCCATTTTCCAGCACTTGGCCCGTAGCCTTGTATGCTATGGCATTTCAAGTGCTCATCTAAATACTTCTTAAATGTTGTGAGGGTTCGTGCCTGTACCATCTTTTCAGGCAGTGCATTCCAGATTCCAACCACCCTCTGGGTGAAAAGTTTTTTCCTCAAATCCCCTCTAAACCTCCTGCCTCTTACCTTAAATCTATGCCACCTGGTTATTGACCCCTCCGCTAAGGGAAAAAGCTTCTTCCTATCTAACCTATCAATGCCGCTTATAATTTTGTATACTTCAATCATATCTCCCTTCAGCCTTCTCTGCTCTAAGGAAAACAACCCTAGCCTTTTCAGTCTCTCTTCATAGCTGAAATGCTCCAGCCCAGGAAACATCCTGGTGAATCTCCTCTGCACCCTCTCCAGTGCAATCACATCCTTCCTATAGTGTGGTGACCAGAACTGTACACAGTACTCCAGCTGTGGCCTAACTCGCATTTTATACAGCTCCATCATAACCTTCCTGCTCTTATATTCTATGCCTCGGCTAATAAAGGCAAGTATCCCATATGCCTTCCCAACCACCTTATCTACCTGTGCTGCTGCCTTCAGTGATCTATGGACAAGTACACCAAGGTCCCTCTGACCTTCTGTACTTCCTACGGTCCTACCATCCGCTGTATATTCCCTTGCCTTGTTAGACCTCCCAAAATGCATCACCTCACACTTCTCAGGATTAAATTCCATTTGCCACAGCTCCGCCCACCTTACCAGCCCATCTATATCGTCCTGTAATCTAAGGCTTTCCTCCTCACTATTTATGACACCACCAATTATCGTGTCATCTGTGAACTTACTTATCATTCCTCCTATAGTCACGTCTAAATCATTAATGCACACTACAAACAGCAAAGGACCCAGCACCGATCCCTGTGGTACACCACTGGTCACAGGCTTCCACTCGCAAAAACAACCCTCGAACATTACTTTCTGCCTCCTGCCACTAAGCCAATTTTGGATCCAATTTGCTAAATTGCCCTGGATCCCATGGGCTCTTACCTTCTTAACCAATCTCCCACGCGGGACCTTATCAAAAGATAGGCTGCATCTGTTTAACCAGTCTGCGACTGACTAATTGTGGATTAAATCATTTTGTTCCAATTAGACATTCAATACACAGAATACAATGAATAACTTTAACTGGCCTAATCGAGGGGTTCATATATCATAACCTGCTACAAAAAAGTAGTTGTTTTCCTATTACTGGATTAGATTGAATTACTGTACTGAATACTTTGTGTTGTTTCATATAAAACATAAAATATTTTTTAAAATACAAAATACCTTTTACATTTGTGGGGCGTGTGCTTTTGCATCATTGCTGAAAGGGTATACAATGGTACATTGAGGACATTTTCAATGGTGTTAACAGGCAATACCTTTAGGTCTTTGAGGAATAGCAGGTTGTGATGTGGGAGCTGGCATATTGCGAGGTTTTTAAAAAAATACTAAATTACAGAATAAAAATTCATTTTATGTCCATATCCATAACATGGTGCTTTGCCATTTTGCACAATGGTTCAAAGTGAAACTTGGGCATAGGCACCGACTGATGTGATACTGGTTGAACCTTTATGAAACCCCACACCACGAGTGATTTATTGGAAAATCATGGGCGTGCCACCATGGTATTTTTATTGTGTAGGGTTGATATTACAATAATGAAACTGCTACTGACACGTCAGTAGCATTATTACTATAATAATGGGCATTGTTAGTGTGTGAGCTGATAATTAAAACAGATAGCTAGGCCAGGGTAACTGTAGTTCCCAGGAGTTGTGGATTTTAGAGGACCAAATCTGAGTGTCACAGAAAAAATAAAATTAAGATACATTATGTGATCATTAACTTCGTATACAAGTGATAAGAGTTCCAGCACTAGAAGAGAATTCAATAGGCAGGATAAACATTTCATAAAACTGTGTCATTGATATTCCATACAGATTTGTTGGATTGCTACTGAATGTTGATATGCAGCTGCAGCGACTTTTGACATAAATCTGATTTCATTACTTATATCTCTTGTGATGCTGTGCCAGTCATGATCTTGTAGAGGACTGATCACATGCCACACTGCCAGAATATTGTTGTTGATCAACTTTGGTTTGAGCCATCTTCATTCAATCCTTTAATTTTAATGGTTTTCAACTGTTTTGAGTTCAGAAGCAAGAGATGCTTAAAGAAACTACAATACTTTACCTCTGACTGGATTCATGCTTTGCAGAGCATGAATTTTGCTGACTGTAACAAGTGGGTGGTTAATACTGTTTGAGAATTCTTCCACGAGTCTTTTCAACCAACTTTGTCACATGATTTGGTTTCTCGTTGTCACTCAGTTGTGAATGTCACATTGGGCACTCTTATTAAAATGGAAATGGATGGGCAATGTCGTGAAGAGCATTTCTCAACAGGTATTGACGTGGTCTTCACAGCACTGCAAATGGTTGTCCAATTCTGTCTATATCTTCTAGCAATGATTAAGTCACCGTACGTCTGCTGGTATCAGCAAAGAAAAAACTGCATCCATTTTGCTAACATTTACCAGGATTTCCAGAAAGATGAGAAACAAAGATGTCAAGCATGCTTTCTTGATGGTACTCTGCATAGGTGTTGAGCAAGCATCTTTTATCATTGCCTTTGTGTTTGCTGTAATGGAGTTATGAACCCGATTCAGCAGTTTACCACATACAAAAGACGAGCTTCTCAAATAAGCTAGTCTGTTGTTTCTGTTTGTGCATTGCTCTGAAGTTATCCTCTGCATGAAGGAATTGCTTCATTCCTGACAAATGAGGCTGGCAGTGTTCCATATTGACTGGTTTGCTCTGAACCCAAATTGATCACTTAGTGGAAAAATGTTATTGCAATGGAGATGGTTTACAGTTTGCATGAAGGAAAAGTTTTGCTTATTTGCTCCTGGTGTTTACTAGAGTGCATATTATGAAAATACACATTCCTAGCAAATATTTTCCATGCACTGTAATCAATGGATAGAAAATCACTGACTGGCAATTTGTAATTTGCAGTATGTGTTTCTGGTGAATGCTGGGAATACAAAAGCGGAATTTTTGCCCTCATAAATGTACACACCATAGACAGTGGTCTATAGCTGTGAGAGCCCCACTTTAACCACTCCCTTCAAGAGGCATGTTTTATCCTAACATGATACATCTAGATGATGAGGTTAGGTCCAGCACTATGTAGAGATTTGGCTATTTTCTACCAACTGTTTTATCTCACTTGAGAATCATGCACTTTACACCATTAAGCTTCTCCTTGGGCCTTTTTACAGCCTGGTGAGGTAGAAACCGAAGCTTTCCTGTCATACCTTCTACATGTATGAAACCATTTTCTTGTTTATTTCAAAATTTCAGCAAACCTATCCATGTTAGGACTTTGTAAATGCCAATGCATAGTCACTTAGTCACTTGCATAAGATGTGACACTCTGCAGCATTAAATATGATCTGTTTAGTCTAACTCCAAATCAAGCCAGGTTGCATATTTTGACTGAGAGCTGGGATCCCAGTTTGAGGCCATAATTTTCTCCCTGAGACTATTTCAGTTCTCTCTGTAATTTGAAGTAATCTTGATCTTAATATCACTTTCAAAAAGATGACTTGGTATCAGGTAGCAATGATCAGACCTACCAAGTGATGTTTTAATGGATACGTTAAAATTCAAGCCAAAATAGAGTAACTAACTGCAAGTACTATTATTTAAAAAAATTACTTATTTTATTGGGGTGGAGAATAAAAGCAGTAACTGGAGATGAGAGCCCAATCAAATGCAACATATGAACTGGTATTTTTCTTTAGTTCACAAACACATGAAATTGTCCAGTTCAGGTTAATTGATGTTATGTTAAGAAATCTATTATAATGACTCCTCTGAAGACTCAGCTGATTCAGTCAATGAATAGGTTAAAAGTACATACCAGAAAGGCCCCAGCTTCAATTGTTGGTCTGTGTGAAGGTTGCTGGGGCGGTGGGATGGATACTCCAATTAGCCCCCTGGGTTAGACAGAGTAAAGTGACCAGCTTTCTGCTACTGATTGTTATTCAGTTAACCTTACTGTATGGATGTTAGGTGAAGACGGTTGTGTTGTGCTGTAAATTTGATAGCCTTCCAACTCAGAAAGGATGATTTGAATCCAGCCCAATCTTCCCCACTGACCTCAGCAATCAACAGGACAGAACTCGTAGCTTTGCAGCAATTACTGAATTCCCTTGCGTGCAAGGCGATACTTCCCTTGTGCGGAGGGCATTAGGGGATGGGAGCACGAACCAGCAACATTCATCAATAAAAAGGGTTCCACTCTATCGATGCATACCTGGTGGCCAATCACAGGAATGTCATGGTGCAGCTCTATGCAAGCTGCCCAGGGAGCTACTATTGATGCTTTAATACTCAGACATCCCTTGCTATTTAACCCTATGAGGGATATGACAGGATGGCTGATGGGGGACAAGGGATACACCTGCAGACCTGGCTTATCATACCCCTGTACAACTTCACCATGCCAAAGTAGCACAGATACAATTAAAGCCAGGGCACAGCCAGAATCATTATAGAGCATACCATAGGACTTCTCAAGCAGAGGTTTGGATGGATGGAACACTTGGAGGGGTAGGGGGAGCTCCCTGCGATATGCCCCAGATAATGCATCATACACTATTGTGGCATGCACATCGTACAACAGTGCATTGAGGAGCGGCTTGCATTTTGTGGAGGAACAGCAGCAGCAGTCATGATCAGATGAGGAAAATCTGGTGCAGGAAAAGAAAGCAGTAGAGGAAGAAAGGCCACATCAGCACCTTGCAGCCAGAGATTTCAGCGATTATTTCGCTGTTCAGTAATTCTGTTGAGATTCTCCCACCCCTGCCCTAAGAACTTAGATAGAGCTCCTCTGCATAACTGGCCTTGTCACATCCTTCCCACACCCTTTATCCTGCATTGAGGAACAGAATGACAGAATTGTTACAATGCAGAAGGAGGCCATTCTGCCCATCGTGTATGCATTGGCTCTCCGGAAGTGCAATTCACTCAGTTCCATTCCCCTGCCTTCTACCCATAACCCTGCACATTCTTCCTTCTCATATAACAGTCTAAGAATGCTTCAATTGAACCTGCCTCCACCACACTCTCAGGCAGTGCATTTCAGACCTTAACCATTCGCTGCATGAAAACATTTTTCCTCATGTCACTTTTGCTTCTCTTACCAAATACTTTAAACCAGTGCCCTCTCGTTTTCGATCCTTTAATGAGTGGGAACAGTTTCTCTCTATCTAGTCTGTCCAGATCCCTCATGATTTTAAATACCTTTATCAAATCACCTCTCAGCCTTCTCTTCTCCAGGGAAAACAGTCCCAACTTCTCTAATCTAACTTCATAACTGAAGTTCCCCATCCCTGGAACCATTCTCGTGAATTTTTTCTGTACTCTCTCCAATGCCCTCACGTCTTTCCTAAAGTGCGACACCCAGAACTTGACGCAATACTCCAGCTTAGGCTGCACTAGTGTCTGATACAAGTTGAACATAACTTCCTTACTCTTGTACTCCATGCCCCTCCTAATAAAGCCCAGGATACTGTATGCTTTATTAGCTGCTCTCTCAACCTGTCCTGCCACCTTCAATGACTTATGCACATTGTTATGACCAGGTGAGGCAGGGGTCTAGGGCTCCCCTCTCAGCCTTTTCCTGGTTTGGCTGTAACAGGGATTAATTTTTAAAACTCTGTGTTTTTAGCTCCCCCCACCCCCCCCCTCCCCAGTGAATCCTTGCTCACTGCTCTCTAATTTTAATGGCAAAGAAATCAACAAGACAGGGTTTCTCAGATTTAAACAAGGTGTAAGTTTATTAACCTTAAAACTCTAATTCAGTTAAAACTATTAAAAGTACACAGCGCGACCACGCTAGCATGTATACATGATAAAAACACACACAAATAGAGACAGAGGAGGAGAAAGAATTAAAGGGGGGGAAGGTTTAAAGTAATAGATGGAATTTAGTTACTGATTTTGGATTGGATGTGAAGTCTTTGATTGATGTTAAGTCTTGCAGTTCTCGGTGGCGCCCAGTGCACACTTTCAAACTTGTTTCGCTGGTCTTCTGTCTTGAGGCTTGAGTTACTTCTATGGGTCCCTGAAACTTTGCGTGAGAGAGGGGGAGAGAGAGAGATGCTCTCTTCTTAAAGTTCAGTTGCAGTGTCTTTTCAAAAACTGTTCTGTGTCAGGCACAATTTTAAAAAAAACGCAGGTTGGCCAGCAGGTTAGTCATGTGACTAGCTCCTTGCTTAGAGCAGCCTTGCCTGTGAGATTTGTGGATTCCTTCAAGCTTATCAGACACTCTCAGTAGGGCGCGGGGTAGGGGAGGCGGGTGGAATGCTGGCTCAATGACTCCCAATGTCTCTTGATCATCACTATTGACAAAAATCCATCTAGCTAATTGAATCAGGGAATACTCCCATTGTCTCCTTCATGCAACTGTCTTTTAGAATGCAAATGTGCTGCCATGTTTTCAGCCACTGTTGTCTTTTTAAACAAGTTATTTTAAGTCCAGTAACAGTTCAAAAATAATGTTCCATATGACAAAATTAATATGTCTCATTTTGGCAGGTGTGGTTTCCATCACAACATATACACCCAGGTCCCGCTGTTCCTACATCCACTTTAGAATTGTACCCTTTACTTTATATTGTCTCTCCATGGTTGTCCTACCAAAATTAACCACTTCACACTTCTCTTCATTGAACTTCATCTGCCACATGTCTGCCCATTCCACCAACTTGTATGTCCTTTTGAAGTTCTACACTATTCTTCTCACAGTTCACTCTGCTTCCAAGTTTCATATCATCCACAAACTTTGAAATTGTGCCCTGTGCACCAAGGTTTAGGTAATTAATATATATCAGGAAAAGCAAGGTAGAGGCATGCTCAGGTCGGGAAAAAGGAACCTGACCCAAACCCGACCGAACCAGTGGACCCGAGTCTGTCCCGGCCTGAGTCCCTCCAATTTAGCCCCGGGCCCGACCCAACCCGACCCGAACCTGCCCTGCCCGACTTGACCCGACCCGAGCCCAACCCAACCATCCCTTTACTTGCCTTCGGACTCGGAGCCTCCAGGCAGCTGCAGCGCTTCCATGATGACGTTTTAGTGACGTCACTCGATCACTGCACAGACTCAGTTTTGCACTGGACTCCCAGCTCAGGTAAGTTTTTTATTTTCAATATTTACCAGCAGAGCACTTACCCTGTGTGTCCGGCCCGACCTGACCTGACTCAACCTGGACTTGGGCCGACCCAGACCCGACACATGTCATCGGGTTCGGGTCGGGTAGCAGGCCTCTGAAGCAAGGGTCCCAACACTGACCTGTGGGGAATTCCATTACAAACCTTCCTCCTCCCCAAAAAACATCCCTTAACCACTACTCTTTATTTCCTGTCACTCAGCCAATTCCACATCCATGTTGCTACCGTCCCTTTTACTTCATGAGCTATAACCTTGCTCACAAGTCTGTTGTGTGGCATTGAATCGAATGCCTTTTAAAAGTCCATGTACACGACATCAACTGCATTGCCCTCATCAACCCTCGATGTTACCTCCTCAAAAAACTCCAGCAAATTAGTTAAACATGATTTTCCCTTAAGAAATCCATGCTGGCTTTCTTTAATTAACCTGAATTTGTCTATGTGACTATTAATTTTGTCCCAAATTATTCTTTCTAGAAGTTTCCCCACCACTGAAATTAAACTGACTGGTCTGTAGTTGTTGGGCTTAATCTTTACACCCTTATTTGAACAAGGGTCTAACGTTTGATATTCTCCAGTCCTCTGGCACCACCCCGTGTCTAAGGAAGACTGAAAAATTATGGCCAGTGCCTCCACGATTTCCACCATCACTTCCCTCAGTATCCTTGGATGCATCTCATCTGGTCGGGTTCTTTAAGTACAGATAGCCTATCTAGTACATTCTCTTCATCAATTGTAAACCCTTCTAGTGTCTGAATTACCTCCTCTTTCACCATTGCCTGGGTTGCATTTTCTTCCTTGGTAAAGGCAGATGCAAAGTATTCATTTAATACCTCAACTACGCCCTCTCCCTCCCTATGTGAATCCCTTTTATGGTCCCTGATCAGCCCCACTCCTCCTTTCATCACCCTTTTTACTAATTATATGCATATAGAAAACTTTGGGATTCCCTTTAATGTTAGCTTCCAATCTTTTTTCATGCTCTCTCTTTGCTTCTCTTATTTGCTTTACCACTTCCCCTCTGGACCTTCAATATTTAGCATATAGTTCTCAATAGTATTTTCCACCTGGCATCTGTCAAAAGCACACTTTTTCTTCTTTATCTTAATCTCTACCTCTTTTGGCTCTAGATTTGTTTACCCAACCTTGCCCCTTCGAGGGAACATACTTGACTGTGCCCAAACTATCTCTTTTTTGAAGGTAGCCTATTGTTCAGCTGCCATTTTTCCTGCCAACCTTTGACTCCAATTTATTTGCCTCAGCTCCATTCTTACCCCATTGAAGTTGGCTTTCCCCCAGTTAATTATTGTTACCCTGGATTGTTCTTTGTCCTTTTCCATAGTCAGCCTAAACCTTATGATACAATGATCACTGTCCCTTAAATGATCTCCTACTGATACCTGATCCATATGCCCCATCTCATTCCCAAGAACCAGCTCGAGCAGTGCCTCCTTTCTCATTGGACTAAAAACATGTTGCTGTGGAAATTTTTCCTGAGCACACTCTACCCTGGGGAGGCAGTGGTGTATGGGGAGGTGGTGGCACAATGGTATTATCACTGGACTAGTAAACCAGAGACCCAGGGTATTGTTCTGGAGACATGGGTTCAAATCCCACCACAGCAGAAAGTGGAATTTGAATTAAATTAATAAATTTGGAATTAAAAAAAAACCAGTCTAATGATGGCCATGAAACCATTGCGAACTGTTGTAAAAACCCATGTGGTTCTTTAGGGAAGGAAATCTGCTGTCCTTACCTGGTCTGGCCTACATGTGACTTCAGACCCAGAACAATGTAGTTGACTCTTACATGCCCTCTGAAATGGCCTAGCAAGCCACTCAGTTGTATCTAACCGCTACGAAGTCAATAAAAAAGAATGAAACTGGACAGACCACCCGGCATTAACCTCAGCACCGGAAATGACAAAGGCAAACCCAGCCCTGTCGACCCTGCAAAGTCCTGCTTACTAACATCTGGGGGCTTGTGCTAAAGTTGGGAGAGCTGTCCCACAGGCTAGTCAAGCAACAACCTGACATAGTCATACTCACGGAATCATACCTTACAGAAAATGTTCCAGACACTGCCATCACCATCCCCAGGTATGTCTTGTCCCACTGGCAGGACAGACCCAGCAGAGGTGGCAGCACAGTGGTATACAGTTGGGAGTGGGTTGCCCTGGGAGTCCTCAACATCGATTCCAGACCCCATGAAGTCTCATGGCATCAGGTCAAACATGGGCAAGGAAACCTCCTGCTGATTACCACCTACTGCCCTCCTTCAGCTGATGAGTCAGTACTCCTCCATGTTAAACACCCACTTGGAGGAAGCACTGCGGGTGGCAAGGGCACAGAATGTGCTCTGGGTGGGGGAGTTCAAGTCCTTCATCAAGAGTGGCTCGGTAGCACCACTACTGACCGAGCTGGCCAAGTCCTAAAGGACACAGCTGCTAGACTGGGTATGCGGCAGGTGGTGAGGGAACCAACACAAGGGACAAACATACTTGACCTCGTCCACACCAATCTGCCTGCCGCAGATGCATCTGTCCATGACAGTATTGGTAGGAGTGACCACCGCACAGGCCTTGTGGAGACAAAGTCCTGCCTTAAAATTGAGGATACCCTCCATCGTGTTGTGTGGCATTACCACCGTGCTAAATGGGATAGATTTCGAACAGATCGAGCAATGCAAAACTGGGCATCCATGAGGTGCTGTGGGCCATCAGCAGCAGCAGAATTGTACTTAACCACAATCTGTAACCTCATGGCCCGGCATATCCCCCACTCTACCATTACCATCAAGCCAGGAGACCAACCCTGGTTCAATGAAGCGTGCAGGAGGGCATGCCAGGAGCAGCACCAGGCATACCTCTAAATGAGGTGTCAACCTGTTGAAGCTACAACACAGGACTACTTGCGTGCCAAACTGTGTAAGCAGCATGTGATAGACAGAGCTAAGCGATTCCATAACCAATAGATCAGATCTAAGCTCTGCAGTCCTGCCACATCCAGCTGTTAATGTAGATGGACAATTAAACAACTAACTGGAGGAGGTGGCTCCACAAATATCCCCATCCACAATGATGGGGGAGCCCAGCACATCAGTATGAAAGATAACGCTGAAGCATTTGCAACAATCTTCAGTCAAAAGTGCTGTGTTGATGATCCATCTCGGCCTCCGCCTGAAGTCTCCAGCATCACAGATGCCAAACTCAGCCAATTCGATTCACTTCACGTGATATCAAGAAATGACTGAAGGCTATGGGCCCTGACAATATTCTGGCAATAGTACTGAAGACTTGTGCTCCAGAACTTGCTGCGCCCCTAGCCAAGCTGTTCCAGTACAGCTATAACACTGGCATCTACCTGGCAATGTGGAAAATTGCCCAGGTATGTCCTGTACACAAAAAGCAGGACAAGTCCAACCTGGCCAATTACTGCCCCATCAGTCTACTCTCAATCCTCAGTAAAATGATGGAAGATATCATCAACAGTGCCATCAAGCGGCACTTGCTTAGTAATAACTTGCTCAGTGATGCTCAGTTTGGGTTCGGCCAGGGCCACTCAGCTCCTGACCTCATTACAGCCTTGGTTCAAACATGGACAAAAGAGCTGAACTCAAGAGGAGAGGTGAGAGAGACTGCCCATGACACCAAGGCAGCATTTGATCGAGTATGGCATCAAGGAGCCCTAACAAAATTGAAGTCAATGGGAATCCATTGGTTGGAGTCATACCTAGCTCAAAGGAAAATGGTTGTAGTTGTTGGAGGTCAATCATCTGAGCTCCAGGACATCACTGCAGGAGTTCCTCAGGGTAGTGTCCTAGGCCCAACCATCTTCAGCTGCTTCATCAATGACCTTCCTTCAATCATAAGGTCAGAAGTAGGGATGTTTGCTGATTATTGCACAATGTTCAGCACCATTCCTGCCGCCTCAGATACTGAAGCAGTCTGGATAGAAATGCAACAAGATCTGGACAATTATCCAGGCTTGAGCTGATAAGTGGCAAGTAACATTCGTGCCACACAAGTGCCAGGCAATGACCATCTCCAACAAGAGAGAATCTAAGCATCTCCCCTTGACATTCAATGGCATTACCATCGCTGAATCCCCTACTATCAACAGCCTAGGGTTACCATTGACCAGAAACTGAACTGGAGTAGCCAATTTAATACCCTACAAGAGCAGGTCAGAGGCTAGGAATCCTGCTGCGAGTAACTCACCTCCTGACTCCCCAAAGCCTGTCCACCAGTTACAAGGCACATGTCAGGAGTGTGATGGAATACTCTTCACTTGCCTGGATGGGTGCAGCTCCAGTAACACTTAAGAAGCTCGACATTATCCAGGACAAAGCAGTCCGCTTGATTGGCACCCCATCCACAAACATTCACTCCCTCTACCACCAACACACAGTGGTAGCAGTGTGTACCATCTCCAAGATGCATTGCAGCAATGCACCAAGGCTCCTTGGACAGCACCTTCCAAACCCATGATCTCTACCAACTAGAAGAACAAGGGCAGCAAATGCAAGGGAACATTACCACCTGCAAGTTCCCTTCCAAGTCACACATCATCCTGTCTTGGAACTATATCACCCCGTTCCTTCACAGTCGCTGGGTCAAAATCCTGGAACTCCCTTCCTAACAGCACTGTGGGTGCACCTACCTCACATGGACTGCAGCGGTTCAAGAAGGCCGCTCACTGCCACCTTCTCAAGGGCAATTAGAGATGGGCAATAAATGCTGACCTAGCCAGCAATGCCCACATCCCATGAATGAATAAAAAAATTTTTTTTACAACTCTCTGTAATTTCCTTGCAAATTGTTCCTCCACCTCCCTCCTACCAGTCGGTGGCCTATAGACAACACCGAGCAATGTAACTGCATCCTTTTTGTTCCTTAGTTCCAGCCAAATTGTTTCTGTCCTTGACCCGCTTGGGACATCCTTTTTCTCCAGCACTGCAATGCTCTTCTTAATCAATACCGCCATCCCTCCCCCTTTTTTGTCTTTCCTATCTTTCCTGAACACCTTGTATCCAGTACTATTCAAAACCCCATCTGGCCCTTCTTTGAGCCAGGTCAAGGACCGCAGACTGCCCCCACGAGATGCCAGCCCTATCAGAGGGCCGGCAGGTCAGCAGCCCATCGCTAGTGGTGTCCATTGCTGAAGCTGCAGTTACAAGGAGCAGGCACCCTCAATGCCTTTGAAGAAAGGTAAGTGGGGTTGAGGGACACCGGGGCCGGGCAGGCAGGCACTGGCAATTGGGTGCTGGTGCAATGTGTGGGCAGAGGTTGCTAAGCACCGGTGGCACCGTTGCTCTGAGGGCAGCTATTGCCAGTAGGCAGCGCCTCTTTGGGCCATGAAGTGCCCCTAAAGGAGCTTCCCCCCGCGCAACCCCACAATGGAATCTGCTGGGAGGCCTCCAGATTTCATTGAGTGATCTCCTCAAGTGGTAGCAGGCCCTGCCCCCCGACTCCCTACATGGACAAAATGCCCGCAGAAGATGCAAGTGTCCCTTAATTTTCTACTTAAGTACCTCAATTAGCCTCCCAGTGCGCAGCCAACCTGCCAACTTTCCCACCACTGGTAAAATGGCCTAACAGCAGGAAGACGTCAGGCATGCACCTCCCCCCTCCCCGCCCAGACACCTTCCCTTGACATTTTGCTGACCTTCCCACCTCCCAGCCCATCACCACACAGAAAAAACAGCCATGGACAACTAAAGAGATTAGGGATCGCATAAAACTAAAAGAAAGGGCTTACAAAAATGCAAAACGCAGCACAGATCCGGCCAAATGGGATAGATACAAAGATCAGCAAAGGGTCACAAAGCAGCTTATAAAAGCTACGAGAAGGGATTATGAAAGGAAACTTGCAAGGGACATCAAAATCAATAAGAAGAAATTTTATGTTGACATAAAGGGAAAGCGGATGGTCAAGAGCAATGTAGGCCCACTAAAAGCTGAAAATGGAGATATTGTCATTGATAATGGGGATATAGCAGACATGTTGAACAATTACTTTGCCTCAGTATTTATAGTTGAAAAGGACGATAACTTGCCGGAAGTCCCGAAAAAATTAATAGCCGATAGGGGACAGGGACTTAACACAATTAACGTAAGTAAAACATCAGTAACAAGGAAATTAATGGAACTAAAGAGTGAGAAATCCCCAGGACCTGACAGTTTCCATCCGAGGGTGTTAAAGGAATTAGGGGAGCACATTGTAGATGCCTTAACTATAGTCTTTCAGAGTTCCCTAGATTCAGGAGTGGTCCCTCTGGATTGGAATGTTGCACATGTCACTCCACCTTTTTAAGAAGGGTGAAAGGGGGAAACAAGGAAATTACAAACCAGTTAGCCTGACATCTGTGGTGGGGAAGTTGCTGGAGTCTATAATCAAGGATAGGGTGACTGAACACCTAGAAAATTTTCAGTTAATCAGGGACAGCCAGCATGGATTCATGATGGGAAGGTCATGCCTGACAAATCTCATTGAATTTTTTGAAGAGGTGATTAAGGTAGTGGACTGGGGAATGTCTATGGATGTTATTTATATGGACTTCCAGAAGGCATTTGATAAAGTCCCACATAAGAGACTGTTAACTAAGGTAGAAGCCCATGGAGTTGAGGGCAAATTATTGACATGGTTAGGAAGTTGGTTGAGTGGTAGGCAACAGAGAGTGGGGATAATGGGTAAGTACTCTGATTGGCAGGATGTGACTCGTGGCATCCCGCAGGGATCTGTGTTGAAGCCTCAATTAGTCACATTATTCATTAATGACTTGGATGATGGCATAGTAAGTCATATATCCAAAGTTGATGATGATACAAAGTTAGGCAGCATTGTAGACAGTCTAGATGATAGCATAAAATTGCAAGGAGATATTGAGACTAGGTGAATGAGCAAAACTGTGGCAGATGGATTTCAATGTGGGCAAGTGTGAGATTATCCATTTTGGACCAAAAAAGGATAGAGCAGGGTACTTTCTAAATGGGAAGAGGTTAAGTACAGTGGATGTCCAAAGAGACTTGGGGGTTCCGGTGCATAGATCTTTAAAATGCCACGAGCAAGTGCAGAAAATAATCAAAAAGGCTAACGGAATGCTAGCCATTATATCTAGAGGACTGGAGTATAAGGACACAGAAGTTATGCTGCAGCTGTACAATACACTGGTTAGACCCCACTTGGAGTACTGTGAGCAGTTCTGGGCACCACACCTTAGGAAGGATATATTAGCCTTGGAGGGAGTGCAACGTAGGTTAACAAGAATGATACCTGGACTACAGGGGTTAAGTTACGAGGAGAGATTACACTAATTAGGCCTGTTTTCACTAGAATTTAGAAGGTTAAGGGGTGATCTGATCGAAGTCTTCAAGACATTAACAGGAAAAGACAGGCTAGATAAAGATAAACTATTTCCACTGGTTGGAGATTCTAAAACTAGGGGGCATAGTCTAAAAATTAGGGCCAGACCGTTCAGGAGAGGTGTTAGGAAGCACTTCTTCACACAAAGGGTGGTAGAGGTTTGGAACTCTCTCCGACTAGCAGCAGTTGAAGCTAGAACAGTTATTAATTTTAAATCTGAGATAGATAGATTTTTGTTAAGCAAAGATATTAAGGGATATGGGCCAAAGGCAGGTATATGGAGTTAGGTCGCGGATCAGCCATGATCTCATCGAATGGCGGGACAGGCTCGAGGGGCTGAATGGCCTACTCCTGTTCCTATCTTCCTTTGTTCCTATGTTACCACAGGGCCTGGAAAATTCTGGCCAGTGATTCAGCTTTTCTAATGTGAAGATTGTGCAGTAATTTGGGTAGAACCTGGTTCATTTGGGTCTCTGCTCATTTTAATCCTGATCTGAAATACTGCAGTAAGTCAGTTTGGGTATTTCTTGTACCCAATAACCCTCCCCCACAACACCGCAGTCCCTTCTCTCCTCCATGGTAACCACAGTGGAAGAGGCAGGATCACTGGGAGAAATCAGGAATCGTAAATCCAGGCAAGAAGCTGTACAAAAGCATACGTGGGGCCTACAATGTCACTGCCTAATGGCAATCAACCTTGGAGTGCTTGACTAATGCAAGGAAAGCAGCATCAGATCACTCAACTAAGTACAAAAGTACTTCTTCCATTTTTATATTACAATGGCTTGGCCAACTAATCAAGCAGAAAAGTATCACTCCGATGTTGTTGCAACTCCCTAAGAGATGAACGGCGCAGAAGTACTGTTAATGGTGCAGGTGCCTGCCATCTTTATGCAAATGACCCTATCCCAGCAACTTGGAATAGAGTCAAAGCCGGATAGACTATTGAGTGGGTTACCCATTCTGCTGCACTTCTAATGGCGTGACACCCTGCCAGAGTTTCAGGGAGAAGGGAGATGTATAGAAATATCAGATCCTATGGAACCTTGAATGTCCAATCCCATTTTCCACAATCTCAATTATCAGCCAGAATTTAGTGAAGTAAAGTCCATAAACTGAATTTAAATCCCCTATTGAAAGGAGATATGGGGACTCTTGATCATCCAACAATTTCCATTATCTGCCAGGTGCCCCTTTATTAAGTGGCTAATTAAAGTTCCATTGCAGTAAATTATGTGAACAAATTGTGATTGCCATTTATTTCCTCCCATGGAGAGTATGATTTTTTTTGCCAATATATGCAGCACAGTGGTGCAGTGGTTAGCACCGCAGCCTCACAGCTCCAGCAACCCGGGTTCAGTTCTGGGTACTGCCTGTGTGGAGTTTGCAAGTTCTCCCTGTGTCTGCGTGGGTTTCCGCCGGGTGCTCTGGTTTCCTCCCACAGCCAAAGACTTGCAGGTTGATAGGTAAATTGGCTGTTGTAAATTGCCCCTCATGTAGGTAGGTGGTAGGCGAATGGTGGGGATGTGGTAGAGAATATGGGGTTAATGTAGGATTAGTATAAATGGGTGGGGTTGTTGGTCGGCACAGACTTGGTGGGCCGAAGGGCCTGTTTCAGTGCTGTATCTCTAAATAAATAAAAAATAAATAAAAATAACTCAACGATGGTATTTTAATAAAGATGGCTGATCCTGGAGTTCTTAAACAGTCTGTCGATTTTTACATCCCTCTTGACTGCAGGTGGAGGTGTGGAGACAGAGGTCATCTGTTTTTTGCCGATAAAGATATAATAAATAAATAAAAAGATATAATAACAGATGAGTGTGTGCACTGTGCTACTTAACGGATGATTGAAGGACAAGGCTGAAGGTTGAGCCCATCAGTCTCCTAACCTATCTTCTGCTTAGCGAGACAGTATGCAGGTAGTCTATTATTGCTATTCAATCATACTTTAAAATGGGAACTATCTCCTTTTTAAAAAAAAATGATGAATTGTGATAGTCCTCCATCCTGCTCCTCAAACTGTTTTATTCGTGAGAAATTCAGCCTGCACATGGCAGCTTTTCACTATAAGAGATAATATTTGTGCCAGTGTTTATGACTTATTAGTTAACAGGCTTCTAATAACTAGTGGAAGATACTCTATTCTGTATATTTGCAGGTGGAATAGTATCCTATAAGTTAGTTGAAGCAGTATTTTGCAGCTCACTACTTGGAATAATCTATTGTATCTTGGATCATTTTAATGGGGAACTCTGCCTGCCATTATGTTAGGAGTACTGTAAGAATAAGTAGAAATGTCAGTGTGCAGTGAACCTCTATAATATTACCAATTGAATTTCTCTAGACCAAAGCCACAAGCTAAGAAAGAGAGTCATGTCTATGAACGAAATATAATTTTGAAGTAATTTTTTCTCTTTTAAGGATTTTGCAGAATATATTTATTTATATTTTTAGCTTTTTTAAATGACCTTTCGCATCAAATCGCTGCTTATATGATTTTCTCTTACATGGTTGAAACCATTTGGACTTGATGCCATTGTTATGACACTATCAATGTGGTTTCAATTGTGTTCAAACTATTTTACTGCCTCCTTGTATTTGACAGAGGTAAGAACAATTTTATTTCTTTCATTTACTAAGAAAATAATCAACAATCTCCAAAGAGATATTGCATGTTGAGGCTTGATTTACGTGGTTCACTGTAATATAGTGGAGATTGTAGTCTGCTGTTAAGCAATGCAAACTGATGAATGGCAGCAAGCAAATAGCACTAGAGCTACGAGACAATCTCTTTGTCATCATAGCATCACTTTCTCAACCAGACTACTGCGTGACAGTATTTATGTGCAAAAAGAAATGGACGTCACATATTTTAATCCAAAGATAATGAAAGTTCAGCAGGAACTGATTTGAGTTACCAGTCTACTTCTGGTTTTTTGAACATTGAGCAAGGGATAATGTTCATATTACAGGCTGTGACATGGCACATATGCAGCCTTCCATAGCAGAAATGCTCACTCAACAGACTTGGGAGGTTCAGTTTCCAGAGCCAGAACAGGAATTCAGACTGACGAACAATTAGAAACTGGAACTCAGGAGAGAAATACTGAGCATTGCCTCTCACACTCATTCAGAATAAAATTACAAATATCAGCGATAGTCTTGCTGTTGGATTCTACTCTCCAGAAACTGGCTCTGGTTAGTAATGTTGAACAAAGTGGAGAACCCAGATTAGCTTCTTTGCTGCAGGCTGGAAACAAAATCAGATACCTAGGTGCAGCAATTAGGCTGTGGCAGGCTGGGAAGGCTGCAAGAGTCATGAAATATTTATTCACGCAGAGGGTGGTCAACAACTGGAATGATTGAGGTCAAGATACTAGACACACTTAAAAATAAAAGCTCGATTCCATAAGAGAAACAAAAGTAGGAATGGTGTTCTGGAAGGATTTCAGGGCTGGGTTCCTGCTGCCAAGTGGATTGTAAGTAGATCGCACATTTAGTGCTCTCTGATATCCCAGTACCTGCTCTGATTTTTGTGTCACTTGAATACAGTGAGGGTGCACTGGGCACAAATAGGGCTGGATTTTGTGCTGGAGGCAGAGCTCCCAGCACCGGTGCTGAAAAGGCGGGGGAATCCCCGCCTCTGCCTTTTCTTCCCCTCCCGGAGCGATCCTCTGGTCTTTTTGAGTCAAAGTTTTAGGAGGTGGGATCCCTGTCTCTTTAAAGTCTTTAAAGGGATGGCTTTCCTGCCTCCAAGCTCCAATCAGAGGACCGGCAGCTGAGCAGTATCGTCAGCGCCACCGGGAGCATTGACTAACGCTGGTACTGCAGAGGCCTCGGAACTAGGACAAGCGGTGGAACCCCAGAACATAGGTAGGTGAGGCAGGGTCGCCAGGCCAGTTTGGAAGGTCCCAGTGAGGTGGTGTGGAGGGATAGTCATTCAGTCCAGGGGGAGGGGATCCCAGGGGGTAAAGTTGTCCATGAAGGAGGGACCACCCCCCCCAAGCCCGCAGGGAGGGCGCCTCATTTTACAAGGCATCTCCACATGCAGTGGAGGGCCTCCCTCCCCCCCACTGCTGGTGAGATCCCAGCGGCGGCAGGAAGTGGCCCTTAATTGGCCCTTAAGGGCCTCAATTGGCCTCTGGGCGGGAAGGCCGTCATCGGCCTATCCCATCCCTGGGAAGATTGCTAGGCGACGGGGAGGCGATGGGCCCTTCCCCCCGCCACTCCCCTCACTACTTGTCGCCATTCTCCTCGCCACCGACCCCGCCTCTGGGGAGCGTGTAAAAATCCGGCCATAAAAACTTAACATAAAGTTCCTCTCCACTCACTGGAGGAAGTAGTGTGTTAAAGGTACAATTTTGTTGTGCTGGTTGCATGGCAATTTTGGATTCTTTGCTGTACTGTAGTCCACATTTTGATTTTTTTTTGTCATTGGCCTGCCTCTGTTGACAAGTATTTGTTTCAGTTTTGTCGTGAAACATACAGCAGTCAGGAAAGAAACAGTTTTGAGGCAGATGCTATCAAGGCCCTGCTGGAGGGAGTGAAGTGTAGGAGAAACATATTATTCCACCGACATGACTGCAAGGTCAGTTGGACAAAGAGCTTTGCAGAATGTGGTAGGCATGCAGAACTGGCCTATACAAAAGGCTGCAGTGTCACAAGAGATTCAATGATCTTACCAAGAGGGCTAAATAGGTAGATGCAACTTTTTCTTTTGCTTTGTACTATGCATCATCTAGTAGTAGCATGATTTGTTATCTCATACATTTTAGTTCTGCTGCTTTTCTGAAGCTTCCCATGAATTTCCATAATGCCCTTGCTTGGTCTCACATCCTTCAGCACAGTATATCAACGACAAAACTTAAACAATTCTTTCCATGCCCTCCTTCTGCAATTTGCATCCCTTTGCTTGCAGTTACAAGCTTATCACCCAGGTATGACGGTCACTGAAGACATGCAAAAGCCTAGGAGCAAGTGGCACTCCAGGTGACTCTACAGCACAACCATTCACAGCAGTGGTCATTATGCCAGAATTTGCATTGTTCATAATTGCTTAAACTGCTGTCATATATTTTGAGTTGCAATCTTGCCTCATCATTTGGCAGGATACTGATAAGCTCAGACAAAGAAGGCAAAAGATGGGTATGGGCTTCTGGAATGTTATTGTTGCAATTGGCTCACACACAGATCAAGACCAGTGAATTGTAGACAGGGGTTGTCTAGTGCTGACAATCAATGACAATGTTGTGACTCCTGATAGCAAAACAGTCACACTTTACACTCCTCACCCCAAAGACTTCACAGGAGCCAAAGATCTGCCACCATTACATCAAAGAGGAAATTTAGAGCAACCATTTCTATTTTTAAAGCTCTTAGACAGGCACAATAGCATAGATTTCCAATGTTAGTGCAACTTACAGCCAAATGATTAGAAATACATGTCATACTCCCCTGAATGCCTGCTTCAATGGACATTTCAATATTTGCATTTCCTGCCCCTATATACTGGATCATGGCATAACATGATTGGATATCTACTGTGTAAGTGGTCTAATCCTAAATTCTATCTTAGTGACTCCATTGGACTCAGCATGTGGGCAATTTGATTACTAAAATAATGTTATGCATTGGACATTTATAATTGCTATTGCCAACTGGATTTGAATATCTGTAGAAGGATTCAGGATAAACAATTGCTTTGTGACCCAGATGTGTATGAATACAATGCTTGGCTTAGTGTGGTGGCACAGCACATTAAAGCTCCAAGGTAATATAATACTAAGTGTACTACTGTAATAATGATACTGACTGTGCTTTAAATCCTGTTTCTTTGGGTCAGTCCTGTTGCTGTGGTGAGGCTCTGAGTGGAGGTCAGGCATTTCCTTGCAGGAAATGAAGAGAGAGAGCCATCATGGGTTATTGTTGTGCAATGCCTAGTGGCTAATTTGAGAGTGACAATTGTCTTCTCTTCTTCTTTGGCCTCCTTGTCTCGAGAGACAATGGGTAAGCACCTGGAGGTGGTCAGTGGTTTGTGAAGCAGCGCCTGGAGTGGCTATAAAGGCCAATTCTAGAGTGACAGACTCTTCCACAGGTGCTGCAGATAAAAATGGTTGTCAGGGCTGTTACACAGTTGGCTCTCCCCTTGCGCTTCTTTTCCTGCCAACTGCTAAGTCTCTTCAACTCGCCACACTTTAGCCCCGTCTTTATGGCTGCCCGCCAGCTCTGGCGATCGCTGGCAACTGATTCCCACGACTTGTGATCAATGTCACAGGACTTCATGTCGCGTTTTTAGACATCTTTAAAGCGGAGACATGGATGGCCGGTGGGTCTGATACCAGCGACGAGCTCGCTGTATAATATGTCCTTGGGGATCCTGCCATCTTCCATGTGGCTCACATGGCCAAGCCATCTCAAGCGCCGCTGGCTCAGTAGGGTGTATATGCTGGGGATGTTGGCCGCCTCGAGGACTTGTGTGTTGGAGATACGGTCCTGCCACCTGATGCCAAGGATTCTCCAGAGGCAGCGAAGATGGAATGAATTGAGATGTCGATCTTGGCTGACATACATTGTCCAGGCCTCGCTGCCATAGAGCAAGGTACTGAGGACACAGGCTTGATACACTGGGACTTTTGTGTTCCGTGTCAGTGTGCCATTTTCCCACACTCTCTTGGCCAGTCTGGACATAGCAGTGGAAGTCTTTCCCATGCGCTTGTTGATTTCTGCATCAAGAGACAGGTTACTGATGATAGTTGAGCCTAGATAGGTGAACTCTTGAACCACTTCCAGAGTGTGGGCACCGATATTGATGGATGGAGCATTTCTGACATCCTGTCCCATGATGTTCGTTTTCTTGAGGCTGATGGTTAGGCCAAATTTGCTGCGGGCAGCCGCAATCCTGTCGATGAGTCTCTGCAGACACTCTTCAGTGTGAGATGTTAATGCAGCATCGTCAGCAAAGAGGAGTTCCCTGATGAGGGCTTTCCGTACTTTGGTCTTCGCTCTTAGACGGGCAAGGTTGAACAATCTGCCACCTGATCTTGTGTGGTGGAAAATTCCTTCTTCTGAAGACTTGAACGCATGTGAGAGCAGCAGAGAGAAGAAGATCTCAAACAGTGTAGGTGCGAGAACACAGCCCTGTTTCATGCCACTCAAGATAGGAAAGGGGTTAAATGAGGCACCGCTATGCTGAATTGTGCCTTTCATATTGTCATGGAATGAGGTGATGATACTTAGTAGGCTTTGGTGGAGATCCGATCTTTTCTGTAGTCTGAAGAGACCACATCTACTGACGAGGTCAAAGGCTTTGGTGAGATCAATGAAAGCAACGTAGGGGGGCATCTGTTGTTCACGGCATTTCTCCTGTAGCTGGCGAAGGGAGAACAGCATGTCAATGGTGGATCTCTCTGCTCGAAAGCCACACTGTGCCTCAGGGTAGACATGCTCAGCCAGCTTCTGGAGCCTGTTTAAAACAACATGAGCAAAGACTTTCCCCACTATGCTGAGCAGGGAGATTCCACGGTAGTTGTTGCAGTCACCGCGATCACCCTTGTTCTTATAGAGGGTGATGATATTGGCATCACGCATGTCCTGTGGTACTGCTCCCTCATCCCAGCACAGGCAAAACAGTTCGTAGAGTGCTGGAAGTATAGCAGGCTTGGCACTCTTGATTATTTCATGGGTAATGCTGTCCTTCCCAGGGGCTTTTCCGCTGGCTAGAGAATCAATGGCATCATGTGTCCTGATTTTGTTGGCTGTACGTCCAGCTCATCCATGACTGGCAGAGACTGGGCTGCATTGAGGGCGGTCTCAGTGACAATATTTTCCATACAGTTCTAGATAGTGCTCCACCCAGCGGTCCATTTGCTTGTGTTGGTCAGTGATTGTGTCCCCTGATTTAGATTTGAGGGGGGCGATCTTCTTGATGGTTGGCCCAAAAGCTCTCTTCAGGCCATCATACATTCCTCTAATGTTTCCGGTGTCGGAGGCCAGCTGAATATGACTGCATAGGTGTTGCCAGTGATAATTGTATTGTCTTGGAAACAGGTTGGCTTCCCACCTTGTTGACTAAAGATTGTGTGTGGCATAGTGAGCCTTAAGAAATGTAAAAAGAGTCAATTCCTTGAAATAACTTCCTTCATTCAAAAAAAGAAAAGGAGAAAACAAAGGAATTTTTTGAACAAGAGATGTAGGATTCCAGCATGAATCAGATTTATAAGTAACCAATATGCCACGGATAATGAATATCTAGTGTCAAAGCACTGGAATCTTATTAAAGAAACAAATAAGTATTAGATCTGCACTAAATATTGAGCCCACGACAAAAGATTATCCCATGGCACTATTTAAAGGCGAGCACAGATATTACACACAGGTGGCCTGGCCAATATTTATCCCTCAACCAACATCAATAAAATAAAAATGGAGAAAAAAAGCAGAGAGCTATTGCTCTGGTTAGTTCTTGCATTCCCTCTACCATCATGTTTTATAACAACATTGCCTGAAGACAGATCTCCACTGTCTCAGCTGGACAACCTGTATAGCGTAGGAACACTTCAAGCACAGTATCTATATTTTTCTTTGGGGTCTCAAACCACGCTTGTTGTTGAGCCCTCATTCTCTATGTGCCAAATATTGAGTTAATCTGTAGCAAGTTCAAGGATTTTCTCAACAGAAAACCCAGAGCTGTCTGTTTAGAATGCCGGAAAGGGGCAAAATGGGCACCTCACAGCAGAAAGTTCAAATGTAAATGTTGAATTAATTGTCAGAGAGAAAACCAAAAGAAAACTAAGCAAAATACAATGACCCCCAACAATGCATCCTCTTCCCATGATGTCTTTCCATGCGTGTGCAGGAGACGCAACACTTGCTCTTTTAGCTCTTCTTTCCTCATCATCCAAGGCCACAAACACTCCTTCCAGGTGAAAGAGTGATTTATGTGTACTTCTTTCATTTTAGTATACTATATTCACCACACATAATGAGGTCGTCTCTAAGTTGGGAGGCCAAATGCAGATTTGGCAACCGCTTTGCGGAACACCTCCATTCAATCCATAAGCATAATCCTGAGCTTTCAGTGGCCTGCCATTTTAATTCTCCACCTTGCTCTCATGCTGACCTCTCTGTCCTCAGCTTGCTGCAGTGATCCAATGAAGCTCAATGTAAGCTCAAGGAACAGCACCTCATCATTCGCTTAGGCACTTGATAGTCTTCCAGACTCAACGTTGAGTTCAACAATTTCAGATCATAATCACTGCCCCAGTTTTGTTTCCTTTTTCTTTGCAGGTTTTGGTTTTAATTAGTTTTTCTCTTGGTTTTGCTTTTGGACAGCAACTGTTCATTATCCTTCCATTTACACCTCCTCTAGACACATCTTTTTCTTTTCTTCTCTCACTACCACTCCCTTTGGCCTTCCATCACCAACCCTTTTGTCATTTAATTTCTCCTGTCTTCCACCCCATCACAGACCATTTTTTTTGTACTTTTCCCCCCTCCCTCCTTTCACTTGAAAAGTCATCGACCTGAAATGTTAACTCTGTTTCTCTCTTCACTGATGCTGCCTGACCTGCTGAGCATTTTCCAGTATTTTCTGTTTTTATTTCAGATTTCTAGCATCTGCAGTATCTGGCTTTGGTATCGGACTTTGAGGATAATGCCAGTTTCATGTATGTGCAACTAAAGCCCAACATAAATGAGGTGGTAATGACAGAAAATACAAAATAGATGCATTCGGCGGGGTCTTTGGCAGGGCCTACTGTCCTCAGCCACCTAATCTTTTTAAACTCAAATTACCTTCTTAAGGGTGCCTCCATGTTGAGGCACCATCATGTTCTCCAGCCTGCCTCAGCAGTGCTCACCTCTCCCGGTAGCGTTGATGAGGCGTCAGAGCTGTTGGCCCCATAATTGGGCCAGCAGCATCAGTAGCCCATCCTCCAGCTTCAATTTGACGGCAGACCCAGTGGCAGCCAATTGAGACGCTGCCTCCGGGAAAATTGGCGATGCGGTTCCCTGCCCACCCGTGTGGGATTGGGACCCTCATATGGTCCCGATGTCCGGACATCTCACCCCTTCCGATAAAATTCCACTCTTCGTCTTTCCAGGTGAGTATTTCTCGTGGTGTGCAAAAACCTGGTAAACATATACTTGTTTTTTTTCTACTTCATTGGTGGCTATTGATCCGAATGCTTGTTGCACTTTTGATGAGGGTAATTTTAGCATTTATCACTGGATGAAAAATGGGTGATAGTGAATTGACAGCCTGTGTGACACATCACCCAATTTTCTTTTCCAAGTCAAAGAAAAATAAACTGGGTGAGATGAAGAATATATGGCTAATTCTGTATCACCCATTTTCAGCCCACAATGTAAGTTCATATTCTCTTCAATCTGTGCTTTTGATTCTAGTTCTCTGTTTTAAATGTGAATGAATTGGTGTCACTTGTCCCTCTCTTTACCAAATTCAGCTGAGTATTTCTACTTGTGTAACAGGACTAGCTCTTATTTACAGTATCAGAAGCCAGCTCCAGTCACACCAAATGGTGCACTGACTGACTGTAGCAGTAAAGCACCATCTTTACAACTTAATTCATGCCAAGAAAACACCTTGGTTACAATTCCTGCATTGCATTATCAGTTTCTGCAAATTTTCCTTCATGCCTCTCGTCATTGCCTGCCTGATTCATTTAAAGTAAGTCACATGCTTCCAGTAACAGCACATTGAGAATCATCAGTTCCTTAGTTCACTGCTGGCATAAAACAAAGATGAGATCCTATATGATTAAGAAATTGTCCTATTCAATCCTGTTACACTAATTGCATAGTCATTGTGTAGGGCATGTGGATATCTTTTGTATTTTTGTTATGCTGTGAGGCGTTTGTTAATATCTCTTGCATTTCTGTTCATAAGTAGAACGTAACCAGTTGTGTGTGGACAAGAGTGTGGGACTCGTCAGGTGGTAAGAATATGGAGGTGGAGGATATTGTGACGAAGAATTCTGACCGAAGACATCATTGCTGGGATTCATATTGCACTTATTAAAAATAAAAGACAATGTAAATGAATAAGGACCATCACCAACCCCCCCACCACACACACAGACCAGTCAGGACATGCCACTGATGTGGTAGCCTGGGCTGTTACAACATCAAACAGCCAGTCTACAACCACTTTTATGGACAATGGCCTTTTGAAATATGTGTGAATTGTTTCCTTCTTGCCTTATCAAGATGCAGATATCACATCCATGGGTGGTATGCACATAAGATCCCCCACCCACCCCAGCGCCTGCTGAGAGCAGGATATGATGACATGCATAGCCAGAGTGGGATTGATAAGGCACTAAAACCCATTCGGATGACCCAATTCAAAACATTACCTTATATGTCAAGGGGCCAAGGTCAGAAAGGGGTATAAAGCCACAGCTCATAAGAACATTGTTGCTGCAGCCGGGAAATTTGATTTGGTCAGTCACAGGAAATCGTGCAGGAGATGTTGTTCAGTGGACCTGACCCCCTGGGAATGAGCTCCTGTACATGGGTCTATTAAGCAACTGGTGTTGTGAGTATATACTGTTGCTTGGTGAGTTAATAAAGGTGTTCCACATAAAGTGGGAATTGTACCCAAAGTCTGTTTTGTGCAATTGATACTCAGTACGGGGTCAGGACTTTAGAGGGAAGTGAGACCTCCTTTTTGAGAGTCTTGCAATTGGTTCTAAAGAATTATTTCCAACGACTTTTGAGAATTCAATGGAATTCAACAAAACATTTTAGTGATACCTTATTGGCTACTATGGTGAAATGCATTAATCACTTTTTAATAAGTTTTAATGTTTCTTGCTCTATTCATGATAAATATGAAGTATTTTTGTCTATAATGCACCATGGTATCTCTTTTTTCCTTCCTTTCTCAGTAAACATTGGGTTAAAACCCAGATTCAGCAGCAGAAAATGGCCCAGCTCATTATGATACACTATGGTAGATTTTCCTGTCATCATTCATGACCTTGGTACAATCTTCCTATGGCTTAATGCTAACAGAAGAGGTAGAAAGTTAGCCTATCAGATGTATGTCAGGGCTTTGAAATCAGAGCCTTCCGGCTGCTGCAATGTTCCCACTGAGGTGCGTGTGTGCACGGAATTACCATCCATTGAAATAAATAAGCCACTCCCAACAGTGAATTTGAGTGGGAGATGGTGCTGAGTATCAAACCCCAGTGGCAAAAGTGCAAGTGGCTGGAGAGAGAGTGGTAAAAAGTGAAGCTGTGATTGGAGGAACAGTGAGCATGTGAGAGACAAATCTGTGATTGGACGAGCAATGAGCTCAAGTGGGGTGGGGTGGGGGGGGGGGTGGTGGTGGCGGGGGGGAAGTGGGTCGGGGTCGTGAAGGCAAGATGTGTTTTGGGATGTGAGCAGCGTGCAATGAGAAGGGCCTGAGATGAGGAGCCGGACAAGACCACAGAGCCCCAGGAGTGGCTGAGTTTAAGAAGGTGAGAGTACACTGGATTCATCGGTAAAATTCCCCAGTAGCTGGTCGACCTGTGAGGGAGTGAAGGGATTGAGCTGTATGAAAGTAATGGGGCACGCAGAGCATCTGGTTGCCAGTCCTGGATTAAAGTGAGACTTGGAGTGTTTACCATTCAGCAACCCTCAATAGCCCAGGACTCAACTTGGAGTTGAATGGCCCAGAGCAACTAATGGTCACAAATTCAGTGGTCATGACTTAGCATGGTCAGGTAAACACACAGTTTTGGTGAAGTTGATCAATGGATTTAGTCTCTATGAGCACCTAATGCTTTCTGGTGGGAAGGTTTATAATGGAGATTGGATTATTGATCATATTTCTGGAGAATGGCCAATGAACACCTACCTTTAGCATTGACTGAGCCACATACACAGCCTGGAAATTAAAGGATAATTGAACCTGTCTAGGTTAATGGATAATGAATGACAGACCAGTTTATGCGACTATTTGGCAAAATGAATGTATGTTTAAGGTTGTTTATGATCTAAGCCTAGATTTTCAAGTTGGGTACTTCTTCCCAGCTCCTCTCACATTTCATCTACTTTCCTGAAAGTGCGAGCTCTTGTGTTAGGAAAGGGGAGCTAACAGTCCAGGTGTGGGATGTGTGAATAGCAATAGAATGGGATGGATATGAAGAGGGGTAGAATGGGATGTGTGAGGAAAGGGAGAACGCAACTAGCGAGCAGAAAGTTGGAATGTGAAATGTAATAGTAGAGGCAGAAAGGGACAGGTGAGGAGAGATAGAATGGTACGTGTGAGGGGAGAGGTAGAATGGTATGTGTGAGGGGCGTGGTAGAATAGAACGTGTGAAGAGTGGTAGAACGGGACGTGTGATGAGTGGTAGAACGGGACGTATGAGAGGAGAAAGAGAATAGGACATGTGAGGAGATGGAGAATGGGATGTGTGAAAAGAGGTAGAATGTGACCTGTTACAGGAGAGTATTAGGACCAGTGAGAGGTGGAGGTGAGTCAGCGCAGAGCACCAAGAGAGGAGCCCAGTGAGGTTAAATAGGAACGGTAGTGAGTGAGAAAGCGCAGTCAGCGTGGAGCACTGAGGGAGAAGCTGTCATCAACAAATGCTAGAGGAATCTCAGAATTCTGAAAGAGTGACATCAACACTGATAGCATGGTGAGCATGCATGGAGAGTAAATCGGATGAGTAAACAGGAAATAATCTCCTTTCTTCAACAAGTTCAGAGAGCCCGGAGATAAGGAGAGCAGACGGGAAGGAGTTTGGAGGGAGATCAGTACAGCTGAGTGACTGCAAGCATCAGGGAACGAGGTAAAGTAACAAAAAGTAATGAAAGCACAAGAGAAGGTTCTGATTGGTGAGTAGCTGGGGAGATTTTTATATAAGTCTTTAATAAGTCTTTAGTTTATTTCTGTTAATTTTAGTTAGTCTAATAATAGAGGCATGGCAGGGCCTCAGTCCTGTGGAGTACACATCCTGTTCCATGTGAGAACTCCAAGATGCTTCTCATGTCCTGGACAACCGCATCTGCAGGAAGTATTGTCAGCTGCTGCAGCTCGAGGCTGTGAGCTACATGGATTGCATGTTTCTGAATGTGATCATCCTGCAGCTTAAGGGTGTGCATCCAGAGAGGGAATGGGTGACCACAAAGCAATCAAGGAGCATCAGGTAGGTAGTGCAGGAGGCCCCTGAGTGCATCTCGCTTTCCAACCAGTATACAGTTCTGAATACTGGTGAGAGTTGTTCATCTAGGAAGTCCAGCCAGAGCCAAGCCCACAGCACCACGGATTGCTCAGCTGTACACAGGGCAGGAGGAAGATTGGGAAAGCAATAGTGATAGGGGATTCTCTGGTTACGGGAATAGACAAGCATTTCTGTAACCACAGACGTGATTCCAGGATAATATGTTTCCTCCCTGATGCTAGGGTCATGGATGTCACTGAGCAGCTGCAGAGCACTGTGAGCAGGCAGGATGAATAGCCAGAGGCAGTGGTTTCCCCCACATCAGTACCAACAACATAGGTAGAAAGAGGATGGAGTAAAAATATGTAATTGCAGGAGGGCCAATTTCAGTGAGGTGAGAACAGATCTGTCCCAGATAAATTGGGATCAAAGACTGGGGGCAAACCATAACAGAACAATGGGCTGCCTTTAGAGAGATAGTTTGGTACAGTTGAGGTACATGCCCAAGAGAGGAAAGGTAGGGCAAGAAAAGCCAGAGATTCCTGGATGATGAACGAGATAGAGAATAAGATGAAGCAAAAACAGTGTGTATGACAGATGTCAGGTTGTATATACAAGTGAGAACCAGGCTAAATATAAAAAGTTCAGAGGGGAAGTGCAAAAAGAATGAGAGAGGCAAAGAAAGCATTAGAAGCAACAGGCAGCTAACATAAAAGAGGATCTAAAAGTCTTCCATAGGCATATAAAATAATAAAAGTTTAGTAAGAGAAGAAGGGGGCTGATTAGGGACCAAAAATTGAATCTATGCATGCAGGAAGAGGGCATGACTCAGATACTAAATGAATACTTTCCACCTGTGTTTACTGAGGAAGAAAATGCTGCTGTAGTCATAGTGAAAAAGGAGGTAGTTGAGACACTGGATGGGCTAAAAATTGATCAAGAGGAGGTATTAGAAAGGCTGGCTGCACTTAAAGCTGATAAGTCACCAGGACCAGATGGGATGCATTTGAGGATATTAAGGGAAGTAAGGGAGGAAATTGTGGAGGCACTGGCCATAATTTTCCAATTCTCCTTTGATACAGGGGTGGTGCCAGAGGACTAGAGTATTGCAAATGTTACACACTTTTTTGAACAAGGGTATAAGAATAAACCCAGCAACTATAGACAAGTCAGTTAAACCTCAATGGTGGGAAAGCATTTAGAAATGATAATCTGGGACAATATTAACAGTCACTTGGACAAGTGTGCATTAATTAAGGAAAGTAGGCAGGGATTTGTTAAAGGCAAATCTTGTTTAACTATCTTGATTTAGCTTTTTGATGAGGTAACTGAAAGGGTTGATGAGGTTAATGTGGTGAACATAGAATTCCAAAAAGCTTTGATAAGGTGCCATAGAATAGGCTTGCCAGCAAAATTTGAAGCCCATGGAATAAAACAACAGTAGCAGTATGGATACAAAGTTGGCTGAGTGACAGGAAACAGATAGTAGCTGTGAATGGTTGTTATTTGGACTGGAGGAACGTATACAATGGGGTGAGTACTAGGACCACTGCTTTTCTTGGTATCTATTAGTGACCTAGACTTGGGTTTACAGGGCACAATTTCAAAATTTACAGATGACACAAAACTTGGAAGTATTGAGAACTGTGAGGAGGATAGTGATAGACTTCAAGAGGACACGGGCAGACTGGTGTAATGGATGGAAACGTGGCAGATGTGAAGTGATACAGTTTGGAAGGAAGAACGAGGAGAGGCAATATAAAATAAATGGTACAATTATAAAGGGGCTACAGGAACAGAGAGAACGGTGGTGGTGGGTGGGGAGGGGTGGGGGGTTACGTGCACAAATAATTGAAGGTGGGAAAATAGGTTGAGAATTGAGAATCAGAGGATACTGATATAAGGTGAATGGCAAAAGAACCAACAATGAGATGAAGAAAAACTTTTTTTATGCAGTGAGTAGTTAGGATCTGGATTGCGCTGCCTGAGAGCATTTTGGAGACAGATTCAATCGTGGCTTTCAAAAGAGAATTAAATTAGCACCTGAAGAAAAAAAATTTGCTGGGCTACAAGGAAAGGGCAAGGGAGTAGGACTAGCTGATTTGCAGAGATCTGGCATGGACATGATGGGCTAAATGGCCTCCTTCTGCACTGAACCATTCTATGATCCTCTGATTCTAGGTGGGATGGGACCAGTGAGAGGAGAACAATGTTCTTTTTATGGAACCGTGCATTCAAATATACAGGCTGCTCACAACTTGGTGAAAGTTCAGTAACCATTAAAATGTAAGCTGCCCATGGTCAAAAAAGTATTGCTTAAAGGTATTTGTAGCCTTTTTTATGCTGATTCATGGGATAAGGGTATCACTGTTCATCCCTTTAAATTCCCTCCCAGTAAAGAGAAAATTTAAAGGGAATATTGATCAGCAGCACTGAGTACCTAAATAAACCTAAACATCTTGGGGATTGTTAAATCTTTTAAAAGTAGCCCACATATTTAAGTCTTTGGCCTGACCTCAAGAGGTTTGGATGCTCCAGTTGGTAGGGGCTCAGGGAAAGGCCACAAATAGCAAACTTCTCTAGGCGACCCAGCACTGGGACAGCCATTGAGCATGCTATCCAGAAAGGAGGCCAGAAGTGCCATGGCTGTTATTGTTGAATACAACCTTCTCACATCAATCCATTGTACATAAATAAATCCATACCTAGACGTTCCCATGGTCTCATTGGAAATTGAGTAGCTATCAGAGGTTTGCGCTACTCTGGTCTTTGTATTGCATAGATCTGGCAGATCTGGATCACATTTTCGATGTCTTTGGATATTCCTGGCCACCGCACTTATGATTGTGCCCTTTCTCTGCACTTCATTATTCCCATGTGGCTCTGATGTAAACGTTCCAAGATATCCGATCTAAGTGAACTGGGAATAACCAGTCTGTCATTATAAACCAACAAATCATTGATGATTGTGAAGTGTTTTCTATATTCATAAAAAGGTTTCCTTGTCTTCCCACTACGATGTTCTTGTGGCCACCCTTGTTTGCAGTACTGGCGTATGCGAATACATTCGTCATCACTGTTTTGGGGCGTGCTGAATTTATTGCAGTTTCTGTATACTTGCCAGCCATTGTTGTGCAGTATATGACTCGATCTCATTTACAAAATTCACATCTTTCTGTGTCGATAGTCTACCATCGCTCTTGATAGCGCATCAGCGGAAGTTTGCATCTTTCTCTGAACATATACTGTCTCATACGTAAATCTCATCAATCTTAAACAAAATCTTTAGATTTTTGGAGGCATTTTTGCAATCTCTTTCTCATCCAATAAAGAAATGAAAGGTTTATGGTCTGTCTCAATGAAGACTCTCAATCCAACAATGTAATCAGAAAGCTTCTCACATGCCTATGTGATAGCAAGTACTTCTTTTTCAACTACCTCATACCTTGTCCCTGTCTTGGACAAAGCTCTAGATGTGTAGTATATTGGTCTGTGAGAACCATCAGGTTGTTCATGGAAAAGGACTGGCCCTAACCCCATGGAGGAGGCGTCTACAGCTATCGTTATTGGTAGTGTAGGGTTATAGTGTGCCGAGATGTCAGGTGCTATGAGCATTGCTTTAATCTTCTGGAACTCTTGTTCTTGATGTGAACTTCAACAACACTCTTGATCTTTATACAGAAGTTGTCTTAGCGGTTCTGTTACCTGCGCTAAATGACGTAGAAATTTGGCTAACTGATTCACCGTTCCTAGGAATCTTTGGAGCTGTTGAATGGAAGTAGGAATAGGGAATTCTGTAATGGCTCATGTCTTCTGTGGGTCTGCCATTATAGCCTTACTGCTTATTATGTGACCCAAGAAATGAATTGACCTCTGAGAATTTGCATTTCTCATTCAGAGTTAGCCTTGCTTCTTGAAGCTGTTGTAAAACTGCTCGAACTCTTTGGTCATGTTCCTCTACTGATTTCCCATGTGCCAGGATATCAACCATGTGACAAATAACTCTCTTGAGCCCTTCTAAGATGTTACACATAGACCTTTGGAGGATCTCTGGTGTGGAAGTTATCCCAAATGGTAACTGATTGAAACAAAACCTTCCGAATGGGGTGATAAATATTGTTAGTAATCTTGAGTTCTCAAAGGACCTTGCCAAAACCCACCATTGGCATTGAGTTTGGTAAACATTATGCTCTGAGACAATTTTGCCAAGCTGTCGTCCACTGAGGACGTTGGATGAATTTCCCATGCCACCATTTTGTTAAGCTGCGTTAAATCCACACAGATATGAAGAGTACCATTTGGCTTTGGAACTGGAACCATAACCGAACACCACTCCATTGGTTTTGTAGCAGGAGAAATTATTCCCATACTGGTCATCTCTTCCAGCTGGTCTTGAACTTGGTCATCAACAGATGGGGTATCTTTTTGGTGTAAAGATACATACTGGTCTGGCATCTTCTTTAAGTGTGATTCTATATTCTGTCTTCAGTCTTTCTAGACCTGAGAAAAGTTTTGGATAGTTGGCTTGAAAGTGACTGTTTAACTGTGGCTGTTTGACTGTATCAATTGTTCTAATCAGATGCAGGTCCAAGCACACGTTTCTGCTTAACAGGGAAAATTATTGGTTTCGCAAGATCTATAAGGTTTCCATAATTTGCTCCCTCTATATTGGAGACTTGCTTGAAGCTTACCCTTCACGTTCAGTTGGATCCCGCCTGGACCATGCAACTGTGTGTCTGCCAGTTGTAGGCAATGTCTCATCAAGCATGGTTCTTGGTCTGACAGAACTGTGACACTAGCAACTGTGTCTAATTTGAAAATTGTTATATGACCATTGACATAAATCCTTGATTTGGGTCATTAATTTCCCCTAGGAAATCTCCTGGTTCCTTTTCTGCTGGAAGTTGATGCATTTCATTCACCGCTCTTTCTGTGACAGTCTTTTGCTTTGTGACTTTGAGCAAAGAGATCTTGCTCTAGCACATTTTTCCATAATGGCCCATCTTTTTACAGTTGAAACATTTCGCTTTACGAGTAGGTCACTGCTCCCGTCTGTTGGTCTTCCTGGCTCCACAGCACTGGCACGGTTTCCCAATGTCATGCACCTTCTCACCTGTCGTCTTCTCTATAGATTGCCTTTTCGTCTATGACTTCAGGAACTGTACAGTCATCAGATTTTTTTCTAATCCAAGGCTTCTCTTCAGCCCACAGAATGGCTCTAGTTTATGGTTGGACTTCTGTCTGTCATACCATCTGAAATGCCTTCTCGCGTTGAAGGTCATCTTTCAACTGTAAGAGATCTGATAAAGACTCATCAGCAATTCGTACACTATTCGGTCCCTTATCAATTCCGCCTTCAATTCTGCATCCCTCAGCTAATCTTTACGGATCATTTATAAAAGAATCTATGGGTTCACTTATCTTCTGGACTCTTGTTAAATTTTCCTCTTTCCAGAATTTTGTTACTCCTTAAATTGAAATATTTGTCGAAGGCTTGTAGCACATCCTCAAATATATCAGAAGCCTCATTTATTCCTTGTCTTACTATCACGTCGTCTGCAATTGCACCCATAGAGTTCTGCTTCTGATTTAGCATGCAGCTGTGAAGCTATTCTAAATCTTAGGAATCATCTCCTCTATGAGGACCACCTCTGTAAATAATTGGGTCCCTCCTGATCGTGAAAACTTTCACGCATCCTATATTTTGATCCATTTTTTTCTGGGATTTTTAGGGTGTTCTCCTTTCTTTTTGAAATTGTTTTGACTTTAATGGAGGTGTTCGCACTCTTTCTGGGAGTTCCTGCGTTTTTCTGAGGTTTCCTGCAATTTCTCTCCTTGGTCTGCTCGAGTAATGGCTGCCAACTCTGGACCTGCTTTTTCGCAAGGGATTGACCTCTCTCCCCGTTTTGCCTGCCCTGTGCGCCGTTATCCAATCAAATCCCTTCTAAAAGATTTCTCACCTGATCCTCAACTGTCACGTGTTATTGTGACTGACAACCCGATTGCTGGACCTGGACTTTTCATTGCAGACCACCATACTTCGGTGGTGCAGCCTGAATGCCAGCACAGCTGACTCACTGACTGCTCTGGAGCTTCTCAGTCTCCTGATGAGGTCTGCTATCCTCTTGGTACTATTTTACGAAGTGAGGTGTTTCAGTACTTTCTGGTCATTATAACCAGTGTCACCATATTGTCATAGAGAGATACAGCACTGAAACAGGCCCTTCGGCCCACCAAGTTTGTACCAACCAACAACCACCCATTTATACTAATCCTACATTAATCCCATATTCCCCACCACATCCCCACCATTCTCCATCCACCTACCTACACTAGGGGCAATTTACAATGGCCAATTTATCTATCAATCTGCAAGTCTTTGGCTGTGGGAAGAAACTGGAGCACCTGGCGGAAACGCACGCGGTCACAGGGAGAACTTGCAAACTCCGCACAGGCAGTACCCAGAACTGAACCCGGGTTGCTGGAGCTGTGAGGCTGTGGTGCTAACCACTGTGCCACTGTGCCGTCCAATTGTGTATTGTTGTAGTGTAGATCGAGCATTGTTCATAAAGTCTCAAGAGTCGGGATATGGCAAACTATTAACTCGTTTATTATTTGCACATAATTATTTCACTCTTTATAAGCCTCTCTAGCTCGCATCCTTTGTGTTGCTATTAGCTTCTTCCAAAACTCATTACCCATGTGACTATTACATCATCATCACTACAGTGGAAGGAGTTGCTCTCACTGTCTCAAGCATTGACCCTTTCGGACCCTTATGCTGTACAGAAGATTTTTGGCAGAAGTGAAAACCTTTAGTTATGAGGAGAGACGAAAGAAACTGGGACTCTTCTCATGAGAACACTCTTGTCTCAGTCATATGATCATAAAGTCAGTTCCACTCCAGGACTTGAGCACAGAATCTAGGCTGACACTTCAAGGCAATGCTGAGGGAGTGCTTCATTGTTGGAGGTGCTGTTTTCATATGAGATTTTAAACTTGTTCAAATGGATAAGAAAAATCTCAGGGGACTATTCAAATAAATGCAAGGAGTTGTCTCATCCCAACATTTATTGCTCAAACAGCATTGTCTAAAAGGATTATCTCGCTATCCATTTATTTCCTGTGCATAGATGTTCTGCTGTGTTTGCCTACATAGTAACAGTCACTACACTTCAAAAGTAATTCCTTAGATATGAGGAGCTTTGGGGCATCCTGAGGATGTGAAGGTTCCATATAAATGCAAGTATATTTTTCTATCTGATGGAGGTGTTCAAACTTTTGAGGATTTTGATAAGGTAATTTTGAAAAACATTACTTTGACTGGTTGCTGAATCAGTAACTAAATTTAACTAAATCAGTAACTTAAAATTACTAAAAGCATAAAAGTTTTGGAGAAATGCAGAGGGTTGTTAGGACATGAAATGCCCCTAACAAAAACAGCTGTTAAAATAGAAATGGATAAATATTGGTAAAAGCAAAATGTAAAAGGTGCGGGGAAGGGACAGGGTGATGGGACTAAGCGGATAATTCTTTACGAGAGCTGACGTAGTCACACTACTTATGATTCACTATCGAGTGGAAATAATTGTTCTCCATTTAATATTTGCGAGATATGAGAATTCTGCATTATTTAATATAGCAAAGTAAAATACAGTTAATTAATTATGCATGTAATACAGTTAACATTATTTTTTTTTAAATGGTTAATGTGAACAAACATGGTCCCAGTGCACTCAAATTGGAGCCTCTTAGAGGATTGTTTTGTGCCCTGAAGGGGTGCAGGAGCAGCAATACGATTATAAAATAACCAGAGAACCATCGAACTATCGAAAAATTACGGCACACAAAGAGGCCTTTCAGCCCATTATGTCTGCACTGGCTGAAAAAACTAGCCGCCCAATCTAATCCCACCTTCCAGCACCTGGTCCATAGCCTTGCAGGTTACAGCACTTCAGGTGCATGTCCTAGGAATCAGTCTGGTAAACCTTTGCTGCACTCCCTCTATAGCAAAAACATCCTTCCTCAGATAAGGAGACCAAAACTGCACACAATATTCCAGGTGTGGCTTCACCATGGCCCTTTATAATTGCAGCAAGACATCCCTGCTCCTGTACTCGAATCCCCTTGCTATAAAGGCCAACATACCATTTTCCTATTTTACCGCCTGTTGCACCTGCATGCCTACCTTCAGCGACTGGTGTACGAGAACACCCAGGTCTCATTGCATATTCCCCTCTCTCAGTTTATTGCCATTCAGATAATAATCTGCCTTCCTGTTTTTGCTACCAAAGTGGATAACCTCACATTGATCCACATTATACTGCATCTGCCATGCATTTGCCCACTCACTCAACTTGTCCAAATCACCCTAAAGCCTCTCTGCGTCCTCCTCACAGCTCCCACTCCCACCCACTTTTGTGTTAGCTGCAAATTTGGAGATATTGCATTTATTTCCTTCATCTCCTCCTCTAGTTTGCAAGGGGGCCACCAGGTTTTACTGGGTGCCTCCCGAGGTGGCGAAGTGCCCACCTACTGCTGGTAATATACCAGTAGCAGTGGGAAGAGATTCTTAAGTGGCCATTAATTGTGCCACATTCCAGACACAATTATTTTCAGCACTTTCAAAATTACAATCACCATATAGTAGCCTTTCATTCGCAGCTTGGCCACTGAGAAACGTTGTCGATAATATTCTGACAATATCAACGGCATCACAACACAATCCTTATCAAGAGAAGCTGTCAATGTAGCATATTATGAATATTTGACAAAGCCAATTGAAAACATAATAAACTTGGGCAGCTCAAACAGTTCCAAAGACAAAGGCCTTTATCAGTTTTAATATATACTCTAAGGGATAGACAATTAATTTTAATATTTCTTCTTTTCTGTCATTCTTTTATTGCACAGAAAAGTGTGTCAGTACCCAAAAGTAAACCAGTCAATGCTTGTAGAGTTTGTAGGAAAAACTTATGAGTTAAAGAGGTTTTATCATCATTAGTCTGTTCAATAGAAAATAATAGTTCCCAGAACTGGGCCTTGAGATCTTTCCAGATCATGTGACCATCCTGCTCTTGCAGGGTTTGCTGTTGCTCTTTATTCCAGTCCATGGTCAGACATTTGCCTATTTCAATATTGTGCAGCATGCAATCTAAATGAGGACTCAGGATTACCCATGTCTATCGTTGTGCCCATTCTCTATTGGGGAATATGATTTGTGCAGAGGTGCCATCAACCAGGGTTGCAGTGTAATGCATATCTCAGAGGAACCAGCTTTTTGCTCTTTATTGTCCTTCAAAGAACTTTGTCTTGTTTGGAAACTTCAGATTCGGCAGGAAGTGTGAATTGAAACGAATTGCATAAAGGTGGGTCTAATGTAATTCCCATGATAGAACAGTATGCTGACATTCACCATCTGGACCCATACATGAAGAAAAGCTACTTGGACAAGCAATCGGGTTGTTGCCAACTTTGAAATGGTATTCACCAAAGACAATTGTCTTATTGGGTGCTCCCTGCAAGGAGCAGCGCTCACAGGCCATGCTAATCAGGAAATCATGGGCTCACAGGCCTGTGATTTTCCATCCATTTTAATGAATAGAGGATAAATTGGGGTCTGCAGGCCTGTGATTCCCCAACTGCTTCTCCCTGAGATACACTGTTTCTCACTGTAAATGCCAGATTGGATGCATCCTAGTGCTTTCAGGAGAGATGGCTAAGGGGAGAAAAAGAGAAGGAATGTCAGAGCAGCAAAAAAAAACAGCTGTTGATATATTTCCAGGATGTTTGAAGGTTGCCAGTCTGGCTACAAAAGAACGCAAAGGCATTCTGAAGAGACTCGTATATGAATTTATCCAAGATAGTATATTTTGTATTTTATGCCATTGCCTAGCCTCTGTGCAATGTAAAATAACTATTATATATCTTTGGCTGATGCCGCAAACACAGTTTTGAAAGAATCATTGGTCTTGCCATTGCCGCCGTCTCTGCAAATGTTTCAGTAAGTTTTTTTAAAATCTCTTGCTTCATCAAGATCTATCCCCTGAGCACGACTGGCCACCCAGTTTGACCTTTCTCACTGTAGATAATTTGGAGTTGATGAGTCCCACATTGATGAGTCTGCTCCCACGCTTAGTGATCTCCCACACTGTGGCTGACTGTGTCTGCTCTCCATGACCTGTCAGAGGAAGTCATCTTTAAAAAGACTAAAACCAGTGAAAATGGAGCAGGCATAATGAGCTATGAGGGAGAAACAATTCAAGAGTCTCAGAATCTGACTGCATATAGGTGAAAGGCAAGAAACAGAGGAAGAACTATTACTGTTTGACAAAATAAGCCAAAAGAGGGAAACAGAAGTTGAGATATGTATGAAATGTGATATTCAAGTGATTTAATATGTACAATTCAGAAAATGCATCATTAATAAAAGCAGAAATACACGAATAATGACAATGAAAGTTATATGTCTTTTTCTTGCTGCTCCTCATATTTATTTAGTTAACCTCTGAGTTGGTTGAAATAAACCCTTATATTTGAACTGCAATTTGAGTCTTTTTTAGCCTGATATAAGATTCCTGAACAAATCAGAGGAAAACATCTGCCGTTCTTGCATTGCAATGCAGTACAGTAAATCTTAAGAACAATTAGACTGATACCACTCAACAGTATTAAACTGACAAGTAATTAGACATATCCTATAGCCTCCCAGTGTAGCATTAAACCATTTTTAATTTATCAGGAGTGCAGTTCAGGGTTAACTTAATCAGGATATAATTACAAGCTGCCCTAACAGTCTGGTAAAGGGCCAATTTTCTTTTGTGGACATGAAAGGAAACATCAGTAAGGAATCTGCAGTCATTCTATCAGAGTCGTGGATTAGATTATTTCACAATTGGATTGCTCTGTATAATCATTAGGAAATGAACAGCACTATGACAACGAAAGGCCCTATTTTCAAAAATGCATTGACCCTTTATGCTATATAACTTGTAGTGTGTGGCCACATTAGATTGAGAATGTAATGATGGATCCTAGTGTGAAGTGGCAGTAACAGACACAGACACACCATGATCTTTCCACTCTGAATACTGTGTAGCAAACAATGCCACTCCCCAGTTCCAATTCCAGACTACTCCAGCATCAGCACAGCGAGACACACCCTAAATACACTCAAGCAATCAAATCTTGGACCTTGTGGCCCCCTTTCAAATTGATGTAGGTGGCTTAATGATAGAGTAAGAATTAGTTGTTGAGCTCAATGACCTTTTAGTCAGTCTTAGTATATGGTCATTTCTAGGAAAATTTCTTGGCTGTGCTTTGCTTCTACCATGATCTGGTCAGGCCTTTAGGCCAATTTAGGAACTTTACCTTCCATTAATATGCACATGTATCGCAGAGCAAATCCTTTGCATGGAGACTGGACTCCCGATTGTTCAAGGATCTCGTCAGTGTAAAATTGATATACTTAAAAATCACCAAAGGAGATTATTAAAAAGGGATTATTTTGAACAATAAATACTCGTATTACACCTTGCTTTCTTATTAAAAGTTGTATAATTGCCTTAATACATGTGCTAGCCCTTCGAAAGATATGTAAATATGCTTGCTCTATAATCATCTGCTTTGGTAGAAATTCAGCATAGTCATTTTTTAATGTTCAAAACTAAGTGTTGTAATACATTTCGTCAGCTTATGTATAGTTTAACATGTCTCTTTTCCTTAATGAGGGGGAATTTTAATGCTTGGGCAGGAGTCAGCACAACAGGAGCTTCAATGGGATGCCAGGTCCATTTTAACAGTTAAGCCTCTGTAACATCATGCCATCCAGCTGCTTACCTGAAATTTGCATTCAGAGGCATCTTGCTGGGTTTGGGTCAAAGAAGATCTGGCAGACTATGGACCACGAATCTAGCAGTCAGGAAATTGGGGGCGGTGGCGGAGTGGGGTGTTCAGGAGGACAGGTAGAGGGGCAACCATGGAAAGCAGCAGCTCACACAACTTGGTTTGTGAGGCCTGGAGATGCAGTGTACTTTTACAGGCCCCCTGCTGGATGTCAACCAGGTTTTACAGAGCTTATGGGCATTCCTCTCAATAAGTATTTAAAGTAACATTAGGATACCATTTAAGTGATAAGAACTTATTTGCATATACTTATGATGCTCTACCTTGAGTCAAGACATATGTGATTACAACTCACTCAGTCCAGGACACAATTCATTTTTGTTGCTAAGTCGCTATCAGAGAGCACATCTCCTATTTTAATCGTTCCACCATTGGTGGCTGTGTTTTCAGCTGCCTAGGGCCTAAAGATCTGGAATTACCTCACTAAAGCTCTCTGCATCTCTTCCTCTCTCTCCTCCTTTAAGATACTACTTAAAACCTACCTCTTTGACCAAGCTTTTGCTCCTCTGTCCTAATATCTCCTAATGTAGCTCAGTGTCAAATTTTGTCTGATAATTTTCCTGTGAAGTGTCTTGGAATATTTTAGTACATTAAAGGTACTATATGAATGCAAGTGGTTGTTGTTGTTGTGACCTATTAATCTTCAAAAACAATATAAAAAAAACTGGATAATGGTTTCATTTGGCTGTTTATTCATTACAATGTAATGTTCATTGAATGTTTTCCAGCATGGATGAGGTAGGGAAGAGTTTGGTGTCAACGAAGCCCCACCAACTTCACTTTCCAGAGAAGTTATTGACACCGAGAGGAGCTGCCCCTTCAGCAATTTTCACTTACAGAGGACAAAAAACAGGTATGTGTTTCAAAAAACAACTTGGCACAGGAGGCTAATATTTCATGTAGATGAGTGATGTTTCTGAAAACGACAGCCGGAAAATTCCAGGCTCTTTGGGGATGGGCTGGGAGGTGCGAAGGCTGGAAATATGGCACAGGATGGCATTGGAGGTGCCCGGTGTCTTCCTGTCACCATGTAATTTTCTTAGTGGCAGGGTAGTTGGCCGCTTGGATGCCCACCAGGAGGTCAATTGAGTCACTTAAGTGGGCAATTAAGGGCTACTTTCTGCCTCTGTGGGCATTTTGCCCATGTTAGGAGGGCCACCGCTGCATGAGAAGACCGCTGGGTGGAAGCTAGCAGCCTCCCAGTTAGTTCCAGGGGGTGGGGGGTCTTCTTTATGTGCATTCCATGGCCCATAGAGGGACTTTCCTCGTGGCATTGGTGCTACCAGTGCTCAGCAACCCACCCCCCCAGTCCCCTACCCCGTTCCCCCCCCCCAATAGCCAGGACCTGCCTGCCTGGTCTGAGCATCTCCCAACCCCGCTTATCTTTCTTCAAAGGTGCCTGGCCATTGAGGCACTCTCTCCCTGATGTTGCAGCCTCAGAAATGGCACTGCAGAGGCTGCTGATCTGTCAGTCCTCTGATTGGACTGGTAGCTTTTGGATGCCAGCCTCTTAACTGATAATATCTCACCCTGGGTCCTGCTGCTGGCTGAAGCGGGGTCACCTTACGTGGGACCTCTGTCTTAATAAAATTCACCCTAATACCTTTTAGAACATTCTGCTATTCAATCCTATTCTGCTTGTTTTCCCCAAGTTTCTCGGTCTACCAAAATGACAGTGATCATTTCTATTTATGTTTCTGGTACAACAATTGTCTATACCTGCCCATGGGAAATTGACAGGTGTAAAATGAATGCCCAACCCAATCCTATCAGTTTCCTGCTGAGTGGAATAGGTCAGAATGATCTTCTGGGTTCCTATCAACTTCACCTTCAGCAATTTCAACAACATTCATGGAGGGTGATACATCTATTTTTCCTTGCTTTGTGTAGCACTTTATTCTTGTCTGTACTAAAGTTCATCTGTGATTGTTCTGCCCATCTTTTACCTTCTTATCCTGTAATTTCTGAACTATCTCTTCCAATTCTACTTCTCCTTCAAGTTTGGTATCTTCTGCAATTTTGACCAATTTTCATTGACTTTCTGATAATCCATGTAATTGATGTAAATTACAAGCAGCAGTGGTCTTAGCACCAAGCCCTGAGGTGCCCCACTCAACTTTTTACTTGTTCTTTACTTGAATCACATTTAAACCAGTCTGGACAAGGGTGGTAGATTTTCTTCCCTGAAGAACATGGGTGAACCAGTTAGGATTTAGGAGCACTAATTTGGGAGCTTTCATGATCATTTTTTGCCACCCAGCACCAAATGACCAGATTTATTGAATTCAGTTTCACACTTACCATTGTGGGATTTGAATTCATGGCCGCCGGGACACTCGTCCAGTATCATTGCACTAAACTATCATAATTTCAGACATAAATTTTCTGACATGTATTTACTATATCCTATCCTTCAGCCTGTTGCTTATCCACTCCCAGAATTTTCCCTGAATTCTCACAGCTTTGAGTTTAATTAATAGCTTTTGGGAAGAACTAAGCTTTTTGGAAGTTCGGGCTTACCGCACTCCATGAATGTTGGCACTTGCTCAAAGAATTTGAGGAGCTTGATCAGACAAGATTTTCCTCTTCTGAGTCCATGCTGACTGCTGTTAACTTGACTATTACTGTACCAGTGTCCCTCAAGTTTACCCCAACTCTTGCTATATTCTTTTTCCTCTTTAGTTTGTTTCTCAGAAGAAAAGTGGACAGGAGCTCTTTCATAAAAGGACCTGGATGGTAAAAAGCTCTTCCTACTCTTCTGAAAGATGCATAGTTTAAAATAAAGAAATCATGCTGTTAATACCAATACACCCCCCTCTGGGACATTCCATCGCAAGCTGTCTTTTTAATTTTTTTTATTTTCACAGTTGAACTAATGGAAAAATAACATTTGTGCCAATAATTGGTGGAGAAAATAGATATAAAGTTGGCCATATTGTTTGTTTTGAATGAGAAACCATTGTCAAATATTTTGGCCGACATCAGTGGAGAGAGAGGACATGTATGTTTATCTTCATTCTTTCTCACAATTCCTTACAAATTCAGGTATGACTTATAAAATGTCTGCTAGTTTGTTTTTAAAAGTGAGAATGGTGATTTAAGTGGTAACACTGTTCTGAGTTAATTTGGGTTCTAATCTTGTTTGTACTGTAATAATATGAGTCTCACAGAAAGGTATCACCTTTACACTGTTTCTTTTTAAGGAACAAATAGCATTACAGGACAAAGTTCCCTTTTTCAATGCTCTAAGCATAGCAGATGACACCTGCAGGAAACTCTGCCATCTGGTAAGATATTAAAATTGGTATTTTTGTGTGAGGAGAGACGGCTGAAAGCTTAGTCCTTACTGAAGTGTGACAGTCTGCCAGACTACTGAGTAACTGATTCACCTGCCGTGCTTTCATTAAAGTTCGCCTGGCACATGTTGTGGGACTAGAAGCATTCCCTTAGCATTATATTTTTTTACAATGCCTGTCGTGCCTGCTTTGAGATCCAGACTCCAATCTATCACTAAAACTCCTTAGTGAAAATAAAGCTGTAATGAAACTTTCTCTGCCGGCCTGTCAGCTGTGGCTGGTAATTTGTAAGTCTACATACACTTTGAGTAGGGGGATATGGGACAGTGAGTGGATGACCACAAAAGCATTCAGGGAAAATGAAACCATGGCACCTGAGGGTATATGCTAATTATTGTGGAGGTCGCTGTGTAGCTGTTGTAACATTGAAAGGTTAAATACTCTGTGATTGTGTAAGCAAAGGCTCAGCCCAAGGGAAAATCTTAACCAGTATTCAGTCCTCACCCCACTTCTTCAGAATAATGAGCTTAAATCTGCACTGTATATAATTATTACTCAGATATATAATGTGCTGACTTGTAATCAGGTGGGGTCAGTATTCTGGAGATACACAGTATCCTCCTGTTGTATTTCAGTACAGATAGAAATCTTTATTGGACCACACTCTCATCACTTCTTAAAGGCTTCATTTGCAAACTAACATGCACTGATTATTATTTTATTGCCTGTCAGTGGATGAGGCCCTTCAGTTATGTGGATAGACCAGAAAAGTTAGGACATTCTCCTTAAAGCATTGAAGATTAAGGTGACATTTTACAGGTGTTCAACATTATGCAGGGCTTTCATAGAGTAGATAGGGAGAAACTTTTTCCACTAACAATAGGTTCAGTAACCAAATGACTCAGATTTATGATAATTGGCAAAGGAAGTAGAGGGCAGATGAGAAGAAATTTTTGATGCAGTGAGTAGTTATGATCTGGAATGTGCTGCCTGAAATGATGAATTGGATAGATACTTGAAAAAGAATTTACAGGGCAATAGGGAAAGAGCAGGGAAATGGGATTAATTGGATAATTAATTAGTCTTCATTTGTGCTGCATGATTATGATTCTATTCTATGATTTCAGTTTGTGATCGAAAATTAATTATAGACCAGGGCTGTCAACAGTTGAACAAAAGGTTTTTACCACAACACAAAACAACTTGTAGTTATATAGCACCTTTAACATAGCAAAATGTCTCAAGGCACTTCACAGGAGTATACTAAAACAGTATTTGGCATGGACTACATAAGGAGATATTAGCACAGGGAACTTGGTCAAAGAGATAGGTTTTATGGAGCATGTTAAGGAAGGAAAGAGCGTAAGAGAGGAGGAGAGGTCGAAGGAGGGAAAACAAGGGCTTAGGACCTTGGTAGTTGAAGACATGGCTGCCAATGGTGGAGCGATTAAAATTGAGATGCTCAAGAGGTCAGATTTGGAGAAGCACAGATAGTTTGGAGTATTTTGGGCTGGAGGATATTACAAAGATAGGGAAGGGTGAGACCTTGAAAGGATTTGAAAAGAAGAATGAGAATTTTAAAATTGGGCATCAGTGTAGGTCAGCAAGCACAGGGGCAATGGGTGGATAGGACTTAGTGTGAGTTAGGACAGGGGCAGCAGAGTTTAGGGTGACCTCAAGTTTATGGAGGGTAGAACATGGCAGGTCAGCCAGGACTGCGTTGGACTAGTTGGGCTGAATTTTCGGGCTTCCCTAAATTAGGAACAGAGGCAGGGAGGCCCAAAAATACCAGCACTGAGCAACATGTCATTCTTGGGATGAGATTCCTGGTGCTGACCATTTTGGGGGAGGCATGTTTGGGGCCCGGGAAGGCAGCCCAACTCCACCAGGCAATTGGGCTCATTATGGGCCTTGTTACTTAGGAGTCGACTGGGATTTTCCAGTTGACGTTCAGTTTTTCAATGCAAAGGGGACAGATCAACTGGAGATGGGTAACCAGTGGCAGGCTGGGATGTGTGCTCCTGGCAGGCCTACAGGCCCTCCCTGCATGCCTGCCTGCCTAGGTGTGGATACAGCCAAAGACCACCCTGCAGAGGGCTTCCACCCACCCCTCCCACCCCCAACATGGTGGTGGCCTGACTTCTTTTTAATAAAAAATTTTAAAAAGTGGCTGAGAGGGCACCTTCTTGTTGAAGCATACTGCAGCTGGGTACTCCTCTGAAGCTGGAAGGCCTCTGGCCCTCCAGCTTTCAGCACCCATCTGCTGCTCTTAATTGGACAGGAAACCTGTATCCATGCCAATTAAGGGAGCACCCATGTGAAAATCTTAACTTTAATCAGTTTCTCCCCCACCCCGGGGGGTGGTGCGGGGGGTGGGGGGTGTTTCTGACTCACAAACAAAGCTGGCTCCTGTTTTCCGCCTCTGTGGCCAAAATTCAGCCCATTAAGTCAAAAGGTAAAAAAGGCATGAAGTGAGGCAGGAGTGGAGTTGGGCCATGTTACAGAGGTGGAAATAGGTCGTCTCCGTGACGATGTAGATATGTGGTCAAAGGTTCAACTCGGAATCAAATATGGCACCATTGTTATGAAGGGAGAGGCATGGAGTTGATAGCTAGGGAACAGAGACAGTGGCAGAGACCAAATACAATGGCTTCAGTCTTCCCAATATTTCTACTTATCCGGTACTGTATATCGGACAAGCAGTTTGACAATTTAGAGACCGTGGAGAAGTCAATAGAGCTGGGTGTTGTCAGCGCACATGTGAAAAATGACACTATGGGAGGAATTTTATGCTCTCCCTTGCGGTGGGTTGGGAGGTGGGGAGAGCATGCAATCAGGTGGAATGGTGGCGGGGGGACCGCCAATGAAATTAAGTGTGGGACGAGAAGGCTGTGAACGGCCTGTAGTATAAGGTTTGAAAGAGTTAATGTCTGGGACAGTGTGAGCAACACCTCCCACTATGATGATGTAAGAGATCACATGAGAAAGAGACTTGAGGAAAAGAAGCAGCATGCCATCAGCGGAGTTAGACATGCTTAAGTAAAGTTATATATAGTTCCTTAATATGTAATAAATTAGTTACTGTTGAAACTTACTGAAGACTCAGAAATCTCTCCTGGCTAGAGTAACCAAACTTACAACACGGCCTTCCCATCCCACCACCAATTGAGGCAATTAAGGGGCTCATCACAATGCTGCCAGAATTAGCTGAACAGCGGGCAGGCCTGTCGCTGCAGGGGGAAAACGGCAAGAAAAACCACGAGGGTTGCTTTCTGGCTGCGGGGTTTGTGGGTGGGTGGGGATGGAGGGAGAGAGGGGTCCCTTGTTAAAAGGCACAGTGCATTGGAAAGCGGGTTGCCTGCTAAGAGCCACCACCTGGCCCTTGCTGCCCACCCCCCTCTCCCACGACACCCCTCCCACCCTGTGGCCTGGGTCCAGTGATGCTCTGGGCTTCAGGTGCTCCACCAGCAGCAGCCACTGCCTCCACGGTGGCGCTGCTCAGTTAAAGAGCTGCTTGTCTCTGATTGGCTGGCAGCTCTCAGTGGGTGGGACTTTCATTGCCAGGGTCCTTGATCCCATGAAGGCCCACCGCTGCCCAGTTAAGTGCCTAATTGGCACTTGCTTCGGCAGGCCTCCCACAGAAAAGGCATCATGGGGTTCTCAGCTGTGCTTTTGCTGGAGGTGGAGACCCCATGTTGCCCACATAAATTCCCGGCCTATGTTTTTGGATGCTGTCATTGAGGGACAGCATGTAGATGAAATATAGGTGATGGCCAAGAATAAATTCTTGGGGGACACCAGAGGTAATGGCGACAGAGCAGGAAGAGAAGCCATTTTAAGCGATTCTCTGGCTATGGTTAGACAGATAAGAATGGAACGAGGTGAGTGCAGTCCCACTATGCTGGACGACAGTGGAGAGAGCTTGGAGGAGGATAGTGTGATCAACCATGTCAAAGGCTGCAGATAGGAGGAGGAGGAGTGATAGTTTACCTTTGTCACAGTCACATCGGATATGATTTTGACTTTGTTTAGGTACTGTGGCAAGGGCAGAAATCTGATTGGAGGGATTAAAATTTGCAGTTCCAGGAAAGAAGGATTTGGGAGATGACAACATGTTCAAGGACTTTGGAGAGGAAAGAGAAATTGGAGATGGGATGGTGGTTTGCAAGGACAGAGGGGTCAAGAGTTGTTCTTTGAGGAGAGGGATGATGACGGCAGAAATAAAGCTGAGACGGACAGCACCTGAAGAGCCAGAACTGTTAACAATATCAGCTAACATGGGAGCTAGGAAGGGAAGTTGGTGGGTCAAAAGAAATTGGCAGCCTGATGGTGCAGTGTGTTGTTGTAATGACATATTTGTAATGTAGTGCAGTGATGACTTTACCTTTAAGAAACGATACCTTTAAGAGATCAGGCTACTGATGTGACTAATCATAAGGCATATGTAAGGAGGAGACACCATTTTGAGAGACTCACTCATGGCTTTATAGAAAGCAGACACACGCCAGCGAGGAAAGACCTGTACCTGAAATCATAATAAAGTTGTACCATTTTGCTTGTATTGTCTCTCCTCATTTTTCCTACTAAAATACATCTCACTTTTCTGCATTGAGTTTCATCTGCCATGTGTCTGCCCATTCCATCAGCCTGTCTATGTCCTCTTGAAATCTACTGCTATCTTCCTCACTCTTTACTAGACTTCCACTTTTGTATCATCTGCAAATTTCAAATTTGTGCCTTGTACCCCCAAGTCCAAGTCATTAATGTAGATCAAAAACATTTCTACATTTAATTCTCTCAGCAATCTAGGGTGCATCCCATCTGGAACAGGTGACTTATCCACTTTATGTACCATCAGCCTTTCTGGTACCTTCTCTTTATATTTTTATCTCATCCACTCCTGGCAACCTCCTCGTTTACTATAGCTTCGGCAAAGTCCTCTTTTTTTCAGAAACACTGATGCAAAGTACTCATATAGTACCTCAGTCATGCCTTCTGTCTGCAGCAAAGTCCTGAATCAGCCCCATTGCTCCTCTGGCAGCCCTTTAAACTGTGTTTATGCCTATAAAATATCTTTGGATTCCCTTTTACATTAGCTGGAATCTATTCTCCTACTGTCTGTCTGGCCTCTTATTTCCTTTATCACTTCTCCTCTCTGCCTCTAACATTTGGCCTGATTCTTCATTGTATTATCAAGTTGAAATTTGTTATATGCTCCCTTTTACTCCTACATTGCAACTGTGACTACATCTTAAAAGTACTTTGTAAATGTCTGGTGATCGTGAAAGGCGCTATATAAATACAGGTCTTTCTTTTCTCTTTTTTCATCCTACTCTGTAACTCTTCATCATCTAAAGAGCTTTGGCTTTGGTCGTCCTCCTTGTCTTCCCATGAGAAGGGTAGGAATAAGGATTGCCATTGGACTAGTAATCCAGGAGCCTGGACAAATGAACTAATTATCCTGCTCCAGAACTAATCTAAACCTGATAATATGATCACTATTTTTGAGATGCTCCCTCTTAGTGACATAATAAGACTGAAAAATTGAGAGAGAGAATAAAGGGACAACACACTTTTGGCTGATTTTTAAATAACTATTTGCACATTGGGATATGGGCAACACTTCATTTATTGCCCATTCCCAATTGTCCTGAGGAGATGGTATTGGACTGTCTTCTGACTAGCTTGTTCGGCCATTTCAGAGAATATTAAGAGTCAACCTGCAGTGTATGACTAGAATCACAAATAGATCAACCTGCTTTGGGGTGCAGGCTCCCTTCCCTTGAGGTTATTAGTGAAGTAGCCTGCGTGGTCATTTTGTGTGGCGTTAGGCAGCAGGATCTGATGACTGTCTTTGAAATCCATTTCCCAGCCACAGCCAGCCAGACCAGGCAGGTAGCCTTGCAGCACCAGGTCACTTCTGGGGAACGTAGAGTTCAGAAGGAAAGATTGGAGACCAGGGCAAAGTCAATGTTGGGGCCGGAGAGATTGATTGGGAAGTAGATAACAGAAGGAGATTGCATGGAGGCTGTGCAAAACATGAAAGGGGTTGTTGGGGGAGGGAAGAGGGGAATGCTGCAGGAAGCAGATTGCTAGCCCTGGAGGACATTGGAAGAGCATTGGACTGTGAAAGGGGGGTGGTTTCCAAATGCTTTGGAGGTTAACAGGGTAGCTTAGGGAGCCAGTGGGGAAGCAATCCTGTTCCTGCTGGCACATGGGTGGTGCTGGAAAGGCACTTAGCTGTTCCATCCAACAGTCTTTGTCTCCCTTCAGCTGCTGGATTTCCTGAGACCCAGAAAACCCGGCCAACCAGTATTAAAGCAGCAACAGAGAAAAAAATCTTAGAAACACATTAAAATATGTAACTGAGGGACCCATCTCCTGAGAGTGGGTTTGTTGTGTGCTAAAACCGGAAGTGGGTGGGTTCGAGGCAGTTTGGGTTTGAGTTTGAAATATTTAAAATTTTAACTTCCCACCTGACCCAAACCCACCTGTTTCTGTGGGTTAAAATTACCCCCATTGAGTCCAACTTCTCAAATTACAATGAGATTTTAATTTCTAATCTTAGGGCTGTAAATACTAAGTATACTAATACTAGGACCACTGTGTCACCATATAGGCATAAAGGCTCCTCCCAAATTGTTAAAATTACAATTAATAACCCCTGTTATTAGCACAAATGACTGGACCAGTTGGAACAAGAGAGGTTACCCTGTATTTCCAAGCAAAAGCCTTGTTTCATGGGAGTGTAGGTCAGACATCTAGCTATAACAATGTAGCTCCGATTCTTTAACTTACATTCATGTCAATCAAAGCTCTCCACTAGGGGTGCCAGAGTGCAGAATCACCCTTCGATGCCTCCAGCAGAACACTTGAATAAGATGCCTTGAGGAGAACATTAACCTTTGCTGTGTAGCTTCCTGGCTTTATATGTGGATCATTTCAGATCGATTAAGCAATGGAATGGAGTACACGAGAGACTAAGTTAACTTAGCTTAGATGTTAAAAAGAGAATTTTACTAACAAGATCCTCTGTAAAGAGTCTTGCCATCAGAAAATCTTTTATACAGAGAGTAAAGAGTTGTAACCATAAAGAGTTGTAACATGACTATTTTGTGAAAAGGAGTCTTATCATTCTGACCCCTTTTAAGGAGAGAGTCTCCTTAAAAAGGCAGTTGATTCAAGGAACAGCAAATGGCTGAACTAATTGCAATTAACATTAACTCCAGTTTTATGTTGGTAGCACGGAGATTTGCTGGAAAATGAGTGTAGTTTGAAAAATCAAGCATGCAGGTCCGTGTACTGCATTTTGCGCTGATGAAGAAATGGGCAGTCGATGCAATGACGTCAAATTCAAAGTACACCCAGGAAATCTGGCATCCAAGGTTATTAGATGTAGACATTCTCTTAGTGTTCTTCCTGTTGGTTCTTAGATTTTCATTAATCATTGTGGCAATTTTTCTTATTTTTTTACCCCAACACCCTATTCTTGACATCGATAATCTTTCTCTTTAGAAGAATAGGACCTTTCGAAGAATGCCAAACAGGATAGGCTGCCAAGGAGGTACTCCATACCCTTCAGTCAGACTTACGCCGGCAGAGAAAGGCAAAGTTATCTTGCTTTGGCAAAGCAAGAGTCAACATTGCCTTATTTGTTACACCTGCCAAAATGTCACTGCTCATTTCAGCAGACCCTGGCACACCTGCCTGATGTTAATTTTAGGGGCCTGCCTTCTCAGGGCTGGAGTCAGCAAAGAGGCAGATGTTGAGATGTGCCATCTGCAGTAAGGAAACTTCCATCTACCATGCAGCATAGGGCTGGCTCTAATTTTTAGACTACGCCCCCTTGTCCTGGACTACACAACCAGCAGAATAATTTATCTCCATCAACCCTACCTGTTCCCCTTAATATCTTACATTTTGAGCAAGTCATCCCATAACCTTCTAAATTCCAGGGAATACAACACTAGTTTGTGTACACTGTGCTCATAATTTAACCCTTGGAGTCCAGGTATCATTCTGGTAAACAAATGTTGCACTCCCTTCAAGGTTAATATATCCTTCCTAAAGTGCTCACAGTATTCCAGGTGTGGTCCTAAATGGCTGACCCCTATCCTGAAATTATGATCCCTAGTTCTAGATTCCCCAGCCACGAAAACAGCCTGTCACTATCAACCCTGTTGAGTGCATTAAGAATTTTAAACATTTCAATGAAATCATCTCTTGTGCACCTAAACTTCAGAGAATGTAGGCCCATTCTACTCATTCTCTTCTCATAGGTCAACCCTCTAGTCCCAGGAATCAAGATAGTGAACTTTTGTTAAACTTCATCTAAGGCAAGTATATCCTTTCTTAGGTAAGGCCACCAAAACACTACACAGTACTCCAGGTGTGGTCTAACCAAATCTCTATATAACTGCAGCAAGACTTACATACTGTTATATTCCAACCCCTTGTAAAAAAGGCTACCATCCCATTTGCCTTTCTAATTATTTTCTGTACCTGCATGTTAAGTCTCTGTGATTTGTGTACAAGGACACCTAAATCACTTGGCATACTATCATTTACTAGTCTCTCACCTTTTGAAAAATATTCTGTTTTTCTATTCTTTTACTAAAGTGGATAATTTTGTATTTCCCTTGTCTCGCCAATGTGCTTTCTTGAATGATTTTCTTTAACCCACTGACTGGAGATCTGAATCTACTATTTTTAAAGAGACATTTTAAAAAGAACAGCTAAAAGGATGACTTTTCTGGCAGCCACCTAATTTGCAACACTATTCTACATTGCAAGGACTGTGAGGAGGGAGATGAAATGTCTGCTCAGTTCCCAGCAAGAACCAAGATCCAGGAAGTTTAAGGGAACTACTTGTTCTTTTTAGCAAGAAGAAGAAATATTGCTTACTATGTTTGAATCACTGAGTGACTGTCATGTGACAAGCCCCTCCCCATCTGTGTTTTTAAGCTTGTGCTTCTCTGTGGCAGAGGAGAAGCTCCTGTACTCTGACATGTACAGACCCTAAGTGGGTGTCCCCCTCTCTCTCTCCATTTAAGGTTACAAGCTTCGAACTGTTGACTGACCACCTTTGCATACTCCGGCTACAATCAGAAACCCTGTTGGAGGAAATCATCCACATCGTTGTCTCCAAGAGACCCACCGAACCAGTCATCAACCTCTTCAAAATAAAAGCCTCAGGACCACCGAATTCATCTAGAGGCCAGCCGAATCACCAAACACCATAGATTGTATACTCCTTTTTTAGTCTGTGGACAGACTCTAACTCAACCAATCTACCTTTCCCCACTCTGTAACCTATTTGTGTGTATGTAAATCTCTAGTATATGTGTGTATGAGTGAAAGTTGGCGCGTCGTTTATTATTTTCATTAGCTCGTTTAGGTACAATAAAGTTAACCTCTTTCTTTGTTAAGCACAAGAAAACCTGTCAGATTGGTTCTTGTTATGATCATAGCAAGTAAGTAAATCAAACACCTACTGAATTGGCCAGTATATCCACCTTAAGAAAGAATTTAACCTGTTGTGGCCAAACAAGGAGGAAAAATAGGGAAGCTCTTTGACCCCTCCTCACTTGACCATAACACCCCACATTATATTCCATCTGCCACCCTCTTACCCATTCACTTATCTTGCCAAAAGCCAATTACAGCCTCTTTGCATCCTCCTCCCAACAAACTGTCTCTAACTTTGTACAGTCAGCAAATTTGGATACATTACAATTGGTCCTCTCCTCCGAGATGTTGGCTGGGATTTTATACTGGTGACAGGGTCTTAATAAGCGGAAAAAGTGACTCCAAGAACCTCGTGTTGCCTCTTCTCCGGAAGGCACACCAAATCTAGTGCCAATCAGGCACTTAAGTGGACAGCGGTGGGTCTTCCACAGGATCAAGGACCCCGGCGTATGCAGTCCCGTCCTCAGAGCTGTGGGCCAATAGGAGGCCAGCAGCTCTTTCACTGAGTAGCGCCACTGTGGAGGCAGTGGCTGCTGCCGGTGGAGCAACTACCCAAGGCAGTGCTGGACCCAGGCCACAGGTAGGTCAAAGCGGGAGGGCTCTCATGATGTGGGAAAGAGTCCTGGTGGAGAGGTTGCAGTGGGCTGCTAGCAAGGGAAGGGGATGGTTCTCACCCTGTTTCCCCCCCCCCCCACCCCACCCTGCCCCAATGCCAGGTTCCTTGTTCAGGCACTCCCCACCTCCAAACCCGCTGCAGGGGAGAGCATAAAATTACCCCCATTGATATAGATTGTAAATACCTGAGGCCCAACATTGATCCTTGTGTTACCCCAATAGTTAGAATCTGCCAACATAAAAATGACCATTGTATTTCAACTCCTTTTTCTGTCCATTAACCAATCCTCAAACCAAGCTAATATATTATCCCCAATTCCATGAACCCTGGCACATACAGAAACATTAAAGGCCAACTGTATCCTGAAACTTGGCTGCACCTTCTTTCAGATATGCTACAATGCTGACCTATTGTTATGACACCATGGAATGACACAAAAAGCAGCCCTCCTTACAAGCACTTTATGCAGCATGTTCTCAACGTCAGGAACCATTGAACAGGAGGTCAGGCTGGCCTACCCTGTCATTGTCTCTAGACCCATACATGCATCTCTGAATCTCTTTCCCTTCATTTTTGCCTGTCACCGTTTAATCCCCTGCCCCTTAAGCCTTGATGAATGCTCCTAACAGGCTTTCACATTTTGAGACTCTCCAAAGGAATCCTTAATTGTTATCCCCCATTGACACTCTCCTTTAATTGTTTTCAACCCGTTAAATTTGACATGCACGCAATTTTCTTCTTTCATCACTTGTGGCCTCACTGGACTTGTTTGAGTCGGCATCTGGTGCTGTGAATCATTATGCAAATGAGCATACACTGTAGAATTGAATACTATTTACACCTGACCTTTCAAGCAAAATTTGCACCAATTGTTAACCCTCAAATGCCTGAATAATTGGAAAAACATATTCCTCAACATATTTGCTAAATTACATCTATAAGCTTTCTCTAAAATGCACAGTAAATAAAAATGACAAGTCACATTTCATGTGTATTGTAGTCATATTTTGAAATTAAATGTTAATATTCAGTGTGGGTCTTCTGATCAATACTGTATCGGTTATAAAACAGTATTGAATAACTGAAATTTTGGGCACAGCTTCTGTGTTCTATATCAGGGGATGGTGTTCAAGAACTCTATATATCTTCAAAGAAGATAGACATTGGAGTTATTAGAAATACTTGGTATTGTACAAGTATAAGACAGAAGTATGAATCAATAAACTCAACTGCAAAGAGCGTCCTACAGAACAGTCTCAAGATCATCTCTTATAAAGGAAATCTTTATAACTTACTATTGCCTGAAGGTTTCTTTGCCTTATAATTGGAAAACAATGAACAAGAATTCACCAAGGGGAAGCTAAAAACCTGGTAAGACCAGGTGAAGGCTGAGAGGGAACCCTAGACATCTTTCTCACCTAGTCGTAATGATGGCTACATCATGACTTGTGACTTTCCCCTGACCCAATAGCTTAAGTTTGAGTTGAAAACTCCAAACAACATAGAAGGTACTGGATGTCCCTTTAATTTAATTTAATTTCACAGTAGCAAATAGCTTACCCTAACTGATTGAATTCCATTTCATTTAGTAGGAATGTTCGAAATATTTGTTAAAAAAAATCACCGACATCAAAGTATTTTAGGCTGTGAAATAACCAGATTTACGTCATATTTATAAATTATTCTGTTGCATTTTGCAGATTTCCACAACATTTGATATAGAACCCATCCATTAATATTTCAGCATGTGGATGCTTCTGATAGGTGAGTAAAATGTCATGGTAAACAGATTATACTGTTGAAAGGACCTGACTAAATTGTAATTTCAACATGCCAAACTGACTGATGTGCTTCATCATTGAATACCCTAAGCTCTGGAATCAATTGGGCAGCCAGCAGTCAGTGATCTCCCCAGTACTCGAGCTATTTATTCAATGTCTAATCTATCTGAATCTAGCATACTCTTCTACCTTTTCCAGCACGCACTCATAGGTATACTTTTAGACAGATGCTTTAGAGTTTAAAAATGAATATATTAGCGCATTGAATAATGAATGCAATTGGATGATGTTCCTCTGTGAGCTATTCTGATTGAGGTGTTTGTAAAAAATGGGTCATTACATTTGTGGAAATAATGGGTGGAGCAGGAAAGTGATTCAATCACACTGAGTATTTGTACACTGATAGCTCAAACGATCATAACTAGGATTAAATGATTTGGTATTGATATTGATGTTCATAAACTCGAGCCATACTTCAGAATAGAATGAAAACACTAACATTTATCTATCAAATTCCACAACCTCAGAATATCCTGAAGTATGCCATAGCCAATAATGTACTTTTTCCTTTGAAGTATAATCACTGCTGGAATTTAGGGAAATGTGGCAACCAATTTGCACATACCAAGGTTCCCCAAACAACAATGCGGTAAATGACCAGATACTTTGCATTGGTGGATTTGGTTAATGGATAAATGTGGGCCAGGACAACAGGAGAACTCCTCTGCTCTTCTTCAAACAGTATCATGGGAATTTTTGTACCTACCTAGGAAGGCAGACAGGACCTTGAGCAGCACTCCCACTATCATGGGCTTGAGCGTACAACCTACTGAGTGAGAGGCCTAGGATGTAACCACTGAGCCAGCATTGTCTGTGAGATTCATGCACTGAAGTTTGTTTTGTATTCTTTTTATGATTTTCCTTAATTCTTCAAAACAATATTTGAATGAACTGATCTTACATTATCGGGTGAGATCAGCTTGATTGGCATCCTTCCGTCTATGAAAGATTATGGACATGCAGCAAACAATCTATTTAGGTGGCATGTCTTCTCTTGGTGCACCTTTGCCAATGACTGTGAAGGCCAATCCTTAAGAGATAGGCTCTGCCACAAGTGCTGCACATAATGCTGCAAAGTGACGCTATGAGTTGTTGTTTTGAACATTGGTGCCTGTTGCCAAGCTGGTCATCGTGGTGGTGCACACCAGTTCACAAGATGTGTCACCATTTCCCTCTTTCACCAGCTAGTGACTACCAGGTGCGATAGTCGACTCTTAGGATCTTCATGTCACGCTTGCAAGCATCTTTGATCTGGAGCTTTGGGTGCCCCCTGGTCATCTGGCCCCAGCTACCATACTATACAGAAGGTCCTTGGGTATGTGACCATCTTCCATCCTGCAGATGTGTCTGTTCCACTGAAGCCGCCTCTGTTTCATTCGTGCCAACATACTTGGGAGCTCTGCCTTTGAGAGGATGGCTGCATTTGTGATTTTGTCCTGCCAGGATATACCCATAATGCACTGCAGACGGCGAAGATGGAAATTATTGAGTTTCTTTTCCTGGCAGCCATACAGTAAGGTAGCACGGTTCTGAGAACACTGGCCTTATACACCATCAGTATGGACCTAAGGGTCAGTTTGGTGTTATTCCATGTGTGTTTCACGAGTCGGCCAAAGGTGGTAGCTGCTTCTCCTATGTGTATATCGAGTTCTGCACCAAGAGACAGATTGTCTGTCACTGTGGACCCAAGATAGCAGAATTTGCTAGCCACTTCCAGTGGGGTATTATTTAGTGTGATCAGGGGTGAAGATGCAACACCTTGTCCCATGACCATGGTTTTCTTGATCCTTATAGTAAAGGAGAACAAGTTACAGGCATGGGAGAGACAGTCCATGAGTCTTTGTAGTTGACGTTCCGTGTAAACGACTAGCACAGCATCATCAGCATAGAGGACTTCTCTTATCAGGACGTGATGTCTTTTTGTCTTCGCTTTCAGCCTTGATAGGTTATAGAGCTTGCCGTCTGACCTAGTGTGCAAGTAGACTCCTTCCATATCTGCAAGGAAGGCGAAAGTCAGGAGAAGATGCAAAACAGAGTGGGGGCTAGGACACAACCCTGTTTCACTCCATTCTTCACTCTGAAACTGTCAGAAATGCAGCCAAGCTGTACAGTGCTGTGCATGTTGTTGTGGAAGGAGTGGATGAGACTGAGGAGCTTCAGCGGACAGCCAATTTTTCCCAAACTCTTGCAGAGACTGCTCTGATGATGATGTTGAATACCTTAGTGAGATCTATGAAAGTAAGGTAAAGGGGTATACTCTGTTCCCTACACTTCTCATGTAGCTGGTATATGGCGAAGATCATGTCCACATGTATCTGCCAGCAGGGAAACCACTGTGCTTCCGGGTACACTTGGTCTGCAATAAATGGAGTCTTTTAAGTATGACCCTAAGTATGACCTTAGCAAAAGCCTTCTTCATGATGCTAAGGAGTGAGATGCCCCTGTAGTTGCTGCAGTCTCCTCTGTCGCCTTTTTTTTATAGCGTGATGATTTTGGCGTCACGCATCTCCTGTGGAACAGAGTCTGCTTTCCAGCAGAGAAGGAGAAGGACATAAAGGTGTGGCAATAGATGGGACTTTCCATTCTTGAGCAGTTTGGCTGGGATTCCGTCCTTGCTGCGTGTCCTTTTGTTCACTAGGCGGTCTATGGCCTTCTCGAGCTCCAAAGATGAGGGTTCTTCATCTAACTCATTCATGATAGGAAGTTGCGGTAGAGCATCAAGTGCAGACTGGGAGATTTCAGACTCACAGGAGTACAGCTCACGATAGTGTTCAGCCCAGCAGGATTTCTGTTTACTTCTGTTGATAAAAACTTCACCATCTGCTGACTTCAGGGGAGCAACTTTGGTGAAGGCAGGGCCAAGCGCCCTCTTGATCCCTTCATACATGGCTCATAAATTTCCTTTGTCACAGGCAGATTCCTTGACATAAGCTAACCCAGTGTTTGTTCGTGCAGTATCTCCCTCTCCTTTGCACGGCTGTCTTGGCTACTTTCAGGTTGTGCAGTGTCTTAGCTGTTAGGTTTATGTTGTGCATCATGTAGGCTTTGTTTTTTGCATCAATGACATATCATTTCAGCTGAGTAGGTCTCAAACCAGCCCTTGTTGTGGGTTCCACCTTTATCAAATCATGCTTCTGCTGCTTCAGAGATGATTGAAGCTTGGAAGTCACTCAGCTCATCAATTCCAGCATCAGTGCTTCCCATTAAGGCTTTGATAGGTAGCAAGCATTCTAGTGACAGTGTAAAGTGCTGGTATTTGGCATCATTGCTTATGCAAGAGATGTTGATGTGTGGCGGGCCGTCATGTTTGCAGCTGTGGAACTTTTGGGGGTGCACCTTCACTCTGTTGCTGATAAGAGAGCGGTTGGTGTTGCAATCTGCGCTATGGTAGGTGCGGGTGTGAAGAACACTGGGCAGATCAGCTTGTTGCCTAGATTATTGGACCCAGCTATTTAGATTAAGATTTGTCCATCTTATTTTGCTGTTTCTGAAGCTTCCATTCTATGTAGTATGTTACTACTTGGTAGAGTGTTAAAGAGGATGCTATAAAATGTATTTTATTGCCTTCCTTTCTCCATCACCTGATTGTAATTGAGCCATTGGAATGAGGAATGAGGAATGCCCCAGGCTTAATTTCCAGTCTGAATTAACCAAAGACAGTGGAATGTTGGAGGAGACATGAGCTACTAAGATTGGCCTCATAGGAAAAATCAAGCATGATTGCTAACCTCATTGCTATCCATTGATCCCTGAAAGAAATATGTTGTTTATTGCATGCATCGCAAAGAAAAAAAAAGTTACTTAAATGGATTGAGGAGCTCACTGTCAGCAGTCAATCCTGCTGAATCTACTTATTGTCAATACATTCTGATTACCATCCCTAATGATATAGAGAAAAATATGGGCAAACTCTTTTCAAAATTGATTGGAAATCTTTCTGCACAGCATCTCTGTTAAGCATTAGGCTTGTGCACTGAATTGAGAGTCTGAAATGACCTGGGTTTTACTAGTTTCGATTAATTTAAAGAAAAAAGTCTTTCTTTAATTTAATGAATGGGACCTTCCTGACCTGTATGCATCAGTAATACAACAGGTGGGATATTTTGTAACTGAGCCATAAGTACAAAGCTTTATTTTAATAAAGCAACTCTTTGCCCTTTACCCAAATTTTGCAACTGTAACGTTCTCAAGCTACAAAATTAGCACAAGCGAACATAAACCACTATTGGAAACTATCTGTGCACATTGACATTAAAAAGTAATCTTGAATCAATAAGCCAACTTCGAGTATTGAATTGAAAGACATCTGAGACACATCTTAAAGAAGTTGTTGTGCTTTTTGACTGAGAAACATGGAATGGCCCAGCAACTTTGCTGTCAGCAACTCAGAAATTTTCTTTGCGATTGCACATTTGAGCAGATGCTATTACTTTTACAAGCTCAAATTAGCCCATGCAGTATTGTTTCATTCCCCTCCAAAATGTTTTCCTTCTTTCTTGAATATACTAACTAACTCTGGCACACAGCTGCATGAATGCTGCCAGATCTTAATTATCTTACCCCAGAGGCCTTTCTTCATACATAAGTATAGCTAGAAAGCTCAGGATTCTCCTGTACCCCTTACAGCTCAGTCCTCTTATGCCAAGGATCAGCCTTAGGGTTCTTCTCTGCACGGCTTCCAGGACTTAAATAGAACTAAATAACTTACATTTATGTAACATCTTTCATATCCTCAGGAATCCCAAAGCACTTCAAAGCCAATCAACTACTTTTAAAGTGTGGCTACAGTTGTAAGGTATGCAAATGTGGCAGCCAATTTGTACATAGCCAGGTATCACAAACAGCAATGGGATAAATGACGAGGTAAGCTGTTTTTGGTGGTGTTGGTTGCAGGATACATGTTAGCCAGGACACCTCACCTGTTCTTCTTTGTATAGTGCCATGGGCTCCTTTACATCACCTGGGAGGTCAGATGGGGCCTGGGTTTAAGGCCTTACTAAAAGGCAGCATAACAACCAGTGCAACACTCCATCAATACTGCACTAAAATAGCAGTCTAGATTACATGCTCAAGTCTCTGGAGCAAGGACTAAACCCACAATCTCTGGTTTACAGACAAGGGGATGAATTTCCGGAGGTGGGAAATGGGGGCTGGGTCTGATTTTGGGTCAGAAACCAGCCTCTGGTTGGAAACTGATTAAAGTTCAGATTTTCACAGGGCTGAGCCCTTAATTGATATGGAGACAGGTTTCCTGCCCACTTAGAGCCAATGGGGGTGGGAATGGAGGTGGGTCAGATGAAGTGTGGGACTCATTTAGACTCCCATGGCAGCCATCACTGAGACTGCTTGTTGAGCTAAGGCAGAGATTTGTGGTTTGTGCCAAAGCCTTCCACTGCACCAGAGGGAAGTGAGATGGCACAAGGGAGCCAGAGGCCTGGCACTCAGGGCAGGAAAGACCCTCGCTTCATCAAAGCTGACCTGGATCTAATGCTGGAGGCCGTGAGGGAGAGGAGGGAGATCTTACATAAAGGGACCCAGTGACTGGCCAATGAGATCCATCAACAGGAAGGGCTTCCATTCCCACAACATCCAACGAGTATGCGAGCACAACGAGGGATTCCTCCATTTGTGCGCTTACTTTCCTCAGGGCTGCCATGACTGCTTCTTCCTTTGCCTGGAGGAGGCCACCTCATTGTGCAGCTGGGGCACTTCTCTGTTCAGCGTCATCTCCCTCTGCCTCATCATCCTCCTCCTTACTTACCTCCTGTTCCTCCACTGGTGAGCTGTCTCCTTCCAGTTCCTCACTATCCTCAAGGTCCGTCACATTGAAATTGACACAGTGCCGGCATTTTTTCACCCCCCCACCCCTCAATTCCCACCTTTGGGGGATGCAGAAAATTCAGGCCAAGATTGCTATCACTGAGCCAAGGCCAATGTGCTATCCCTGTTACCTTGAAATTTGAACCTGGACATAGCATTCAAGGAATGGCCTAGTCAGAGCACTGTGCAATTTAATGATCAGTTTATTCAATATGCACGCAACAGTTTTGGCTGTATAATTCAGCATTAGTTTTGATTTTGCTGAATGCCACTCGACAACAATTGGACATTTTAAGCACCAAGCCTACAAATACCCTTAGATCGCTTTGAACATCATCACTGGCTGTTTCAACACTATTCATGGAGTAGAAATGATACCCTTTTATCTTTCACTATGCAGGAACAGTATGAATTTAATCTGCCACTAGTCTGTCCCTTATTTATTTTATCTCCCTCCTCACATTCAACTGCTTCACCCTCAGTTCGATATTCCCCAACTTACATTGAGCTTCTTAATTCAAGTTGTTAAGGTACATCAGAAATATTGAGCCCAAAACTCCTGGGATTTCACAGTATCATAGGGTTGTTTACTGTCCAGGTGGGATGCCACAGTCACAGATAGATTTTCCTTCTGAATCACCAAATCACAGTCTGGTGTAAATGTTGACCCACCTGTGACCTCTGGTGTTTACTCCACCAAAGCTTTCCATTGACATCTTGTGGCACAGCAGTCCAGTGCAAGGCTCTCAGGAAATATTGTGCTTGCTTCCTAAAGACTCAAATGGCAACCACAGTAATGGATGCCATGGGGAGTGTAAATTAGATCTACATTTCACCTGGCCCGCCTCTATTCCCACCCCCACGGCCTCTAATTGGCCACCAAACCCGACTGTAACCTAATTAAGGGGTTTACCTCACAAAAATCATGACTATAATCTACTTCCCCTTGAGCGGGGGTGGGGTGGTGCAGATTATACGAACATATGAATTAGGAGCAGGAGTAGGCCAGATTTGGGACCTGGAAACAGTCCCGGCTCCTGTTTCCTGCCCCCAATGTGAAAATTCAGCCCATGGTGTCAGAGGGCATTTTACTGTCCATGTGGGATGTCACTTCCTTAAAACAAGTCAATCAGATATATTTCCCTTCAGAGTCCCACTTGTACAAAAGGTTTGAACAATCGATAAATTAACTTGTGAAGAACAAAACTGAGACCCCTTGAAAGCCTACCAAATAGCTTATCTAAAAGGGAACATCAGTGAATAATCCCAAAGCAATCCAAACACAAATGAGTCACAATAAATTGAAATAGGTGCAACATAAAATCAATTTAAAATCAATGTTGAATAAATGAAGGAGATATTGAAGAATAAGCTAAATTAACACAAGATAGGACTGATCCACTAAGTGGAACACCTTTGGACTCAGTATTTGCATTTTCTGTTAGAATTTCTATTAGATGACCTGCAGGAACTAATGAAGGAAAACCATGATCTACCTGCCAATGTCATTCAGTAACCAAGTTACCAATCAGATTGCTTCTGGGCTTGAATCAGGGGTTGGCAATATGTCCGTTTATGGCCCCCCAATCCTCTGACTGACGGTGGGCTGCCTGTGGCTCAGTTTTGATTGACGGCTCTCCTATTAAAGTGTACATCAGGTGGAGGTGAATGGATAGCAGATGCCTGCCTGTGATTGGTCAATGTCTGTGACTGACAGTGGGCTACCTGGGTGGCAGGATTGGTGGTTCGTGGCACAGACGCACTGGGATTGGCCATCCCTGCTGTTTTTGCACTTTAGGGAGTGAGCAGGAATGGCTGCTGCAGGGGAGAGGGAGACAGAGGCCAAGGGAAGAGCAGAAAGCAGGCCAGCACAGCTAGTGGCAAGGGGGTGGTGGGGTGGTGGAGGGTGGGTTGCAGAGGGAGCATGCTGAGAGTCAGGCACCCCTTTAAACAAGCACCGGCCCGGGGAGTGGGGTTGGGGGGTGTGGTGGGTGGTGGCAGGTGAGGGGAGAGGGGAATGGACACAGGGTGGGAAGATAGTGGGATGTACGTTGAGAGGGAACAACGAATGGACTTGGGAGGGAAAAGGGGACAGACACATGGAGAGGGGGATTGCCAAAGTGGGGGAGAGGAGGCAGAATGCAAGGAGGGAGAGATGATGGACACATGGAGAGAGCGATGGACATGGGGGGGGGGGTGGTGAGTGGGGGTTGGACATGGGGGAGAGAGGTTGGACACAGGGGGGAGAGGGGAATGGATACAGAGTGAGGGTGAGGGGGATGGACACAGAATGTTTTTTTTTTATTCATTCATGGGATGTGAGCATCACTGGCTATGCCAGCATTTATTGCCGATCCCTAATTGCCCTTGAGAAGGTGGTGGTGAGCTGTCTTCTTGAACCACTGTAGTCCAGGTAGGGTAAGTACACCCACAGTAATATTAGGAAGGAGGTTCCTGGATTTTGTCCCAGTGACAATGAAGGAACAATGATATAATTCCAAGTCAGGATGGTGTGTGGCTTGGAGGGGAACTTGCAGGTGGTGGTGTTCTATGCATCTGCTGCCCTTGTCCTTCTAGTTGGTAGAGGTCGCGAGTTTGGAAGGTTATGTCTAAAGAGACTTGGTGCTGTAACGTTGGCCAATGACGGGCTGTAACCCTGGAGAAATGGTGAATAACTTTTGTTTTATCTGCTTGTACCTATTCAGTTAGAAGAAACAGGAAACACATACAAATCAATGGCTGAACAGGCTCAATTGAAATAAAAAGTCAAGTTGTCTGAGATGGTTACCTTAACAGTGGCACAGTCGTTAGCACTGCAGCCTCACAGCTCCAGGGACCTGGGTTCGATTCTGGGTACTGCCTGTGTGGAGTTTGCAAGTTCTCCCTGTGTCTGCGTGGGTTTTCTCCGGGTGCTCCGGTTTCCTCCCACAAGCCAAAAGACTTGCAGGTTGATAGGTAAATTGGCCATTATAAATTGTCACTAGTATAGGTAGGTGGTCGGGAAATATAGGGACAGGTGGGGATGTTTGGTAGGAATATGGGATTAGTGTAGGATTAGTATAAATGGGTGGTTGATGGTCGGCACAGACTCGGTGGGCCGAAGGGCCTGTTTCAGTGCTGTATCTCTAATCTAATCTAATCTAATCTTAACAATATTAGCTCCTGCTTGGATTATGTTTGGGATTTCTCATAATTCTCCTGAATCTCAACTTTTGGATTATAATAACACCTGCCAGAAGGCTAGGTTCACAGGCCCAACTATGGTGCCCCGGTGGGGTCAATCTTCCAAAACACACGTTTCCTTTTAAAGGACTCTAACATTGTATTGAAGTATCAAAGTCCATTCAACTACTTTCATTTGCAGGTTCATGTTTAAAATATCTGTAAGTCTTCAAGGATAATTTAGTTTGTTCACTCCCAGGCCAAACTGCAAGCCAAATCTATCTCCTTGTATCAGGGTTCATTGTCCATGCATGACAGGAACATTGTGGGAAGAGGGTAATTCAGCAGGACTGCTGCTGAAGCACCAGAAGAGGTGGTGAAGCACCTTAAAGGGGAAGATGCTGGGAGCTGCAGTTTTCCTGGTCCTTGGCAGAGATTGAGATCTACAAAGGTAGATATATGGGGAGCCAAATTGGAGGGCAAGAAGGCCTTAACTAGGCCCTTGCTTTTTATTACCTGACAATGCTAATCCAGGCTTCCGCCATCTTCCACCTGAGAACAACAGCAAGAGGGGCAGACACAAGGAAAATAGAATGGGAAATCGAGACCCGATGGCACTTATATGCTGCAAGCAGGGAAAGAGTGACCAGTGACAGTGACCTTGGCAGAAAACAGGGTAAGGAAATCCAGATTGGAACAGGGAGACAGTGGTATGCCTCACTGTCCTATTTTTCTGTGCTTTTCGCCACTATCCTGCCCAATTTGGGGTGGGAAAGGAGAAAAACTCCAGCCCAAAGGGTCAAAATCAAAATGATCTGGGGATGCCCAGAGAAAATAAATCCATGCCTTCAACACTTGCATTTCCCTTCTGTAACTTCTGAAGCCACCAGTTCTGTGAACTGGGCACTGATGTATAGCTTAGATATTTTTCACCTGCATTAAAAATGATTGGAATATTTTGTATACCTTCAGCTTAAGGTATTAAGAAGCTTGTGTTATGCAGCATTCTCAGTCTAAGGTCCACATGTCTCAGGCTTATATTTTGGACTGTTTTTGGTTTGCTAGCTTTTTAGGGACTGTGTGAACTTTTTTGAAGCAATCAGTTAGCTTTTCCCAGTTTTCTAGGTTGTCAAAAGCAGGCAAATACCCATACGTAAACCATGAATTTGCTTTCTTGTGCACGACAATAGATCAGCTTGGCTGTATATTTTGTTTTTGCTTTTACTAATTAAGTTATGTTTCATATAACTTAATTACTTAAAATAGTTCTTGTTCATGAATATGTAGAAAAACAGGAAAGAAGATTTAGAATTTCAACATTCAATTAAAGTAATGCTTAATTAAATCTGAAAAATTGTTGCTGGTTATCTTTGGATTTGCACATGACTTGGCAAGTATGCAATGCTTAGCTGCTTGCTAGCAATAACATTGAGAATTTCCTCAGGGGCTCTCCCAATTGGTTGTTGTAAACTTGTCAGAAAATCTCCGCAAATCCTGTTTACTTTTCTATCCAGAACTGCCGCCAAAGTTACGACAGCTGATAGGGAGAACCCCTGAGCAAATCTCTAAGATAAGTGACCAGCTTGTGAAACAAAATTCTGGTTGGCCTTCTAAGGACTTTTGCATCATGACACTAAGAAAAGCACCTTCAAAAAATCTCTTTGATTAAACTAGAAGCAGAATTATGAGACTGACTACCCAAGGCAACTTTTGGCATGCTCTTAGAATAGAATCATAGAAAGTTTATGCACAGAAAGAGGCCACTTGGCCCATCTGTCTGCACCGGCCGAGAAACAAGCCACCGAGTCTAATCCCACCTTCCAGCATTTGGTCCATAATCCTGCAGCTAAGGCACTTGAGGTGCACATCCAGACACCTTTTAAATGAGTTGAGAGTTTCTGCCTCTACTACTGTTTCAGGCAGCAAGTTTCTCAGACCCCACCACCCACTGGGTGAAAATCTTTTTCCTCATCTCCCCTCTAATCTTTCTACCAATCACTTTAAATATATGCCCCCTAGTGACTGACCTCTCTGCTAAAGTAAATAGGCCATTCACATCCACTCTTTCCAGGTCCCTCACAATTTTGAACATTTCAATCAAATCTCCCCTCAGCCTCCTCTGTTCCAAGGCGAACAACCTCAGCCTATCCAATCTTTCCTCCTCGCTGCATTTTTCCAGTCTTGGCAACATCCTGGTAAATCTGTTCTGTACCCTCTGTTGTGCAATTACATCCTTTCTGTAATGAGGTGACCAGAACTGCAACAGTACTCATGTTGTGGCCTAACCAATGAGTTATACAGTTCCAGCATAACCTCCCTGCTCTTATATTCTACCTCTCGGCTAATAAAGGGGAGGATTCCATATGCCTTCTTAACCACCTTATTGACCCGTCCTGCTACCTTCAGTGAGCAAGCTGTGAGATGTGGGTGTGAGGCTTGCAGCAGTGCTAGGTGTGTGAGGTGAAGCTATGAATGTTATGTATGGGTCGTGATTATAGAGATTGTTGGTAGGTTATTGAGGGTGATGTGGTGATTTGAGCAGTGTTTGAGGCTAGTTCTGTTGGTGGTATATAGCATTTGAAGATGCATTTACTGACCTTGACCACTTGTGTGAGATCGTTGAACCTCATGCAGCACTGCATCCCGGTCCTCAGGCTAGACTGCTGGCATTGATCATGAAAGCTATCTGGTCCCACTACCTTCAGGATATCTGTCTGGAGCGTCTCCTGGGCCCCTGTGGATGGATGATATGTCTCCTTCTCTCCATTCCTGCAGTATGACCTTCTGTGCAGCATCTGAGAACCTTGGAGTGTGCTCTCTCCATTGTTGTGCTATTAGTCACTCTTATTGTAGTTCAGTCTTCCCCAGCCACTTCTAGCACCTGCTCCAGCCAGAATGCAGCTCCCGTTTAGGAGGTTCAGGCTGGCTTTAAGTAGTGTAAGCTAACTTTAAGTAGGGCTAACCTCACATGAACTTGGGCCCCTTGTTGAGGCGTGTAGTCATTCAACAGTACATTTAGCACTGCGCTGCATGCTATAATCATTTCAATGAGCAAGCAGCTTGAAGTTAAACTGCTGTCTGCATCGGAATCAATGGGTGTGAGTTCCTCACACATCATGATCTTGATCCCTGTTTTCAGTGGTGATCCAATTTTGCTCCCAAAGGCTAATTATCACATTGAGCATTCTTGTTTTAAGCACTGATGTAAATACTATCTGAATCTTTCTCTTCAAACATCTTTTAAAGGAGTGTGAACACAACCTTTGGCTGTGTGGCATGAGGCTCAACATGCCATTATCAGTTTGTATCAAGCCATGCTGTAATCCGCAGCTCCCACCGTGGATGGAAGATTTGATATAGCAACAGATTTATGTGCCTTTCTAAACAAAGCAAACTTATTCTCTGCTGTCTAAATCCCCAGTAAGGCTAACTACATGCTAACATAGTACAGGGTATTACTGCATTTCAATTGATCAGCAGGGAATTCATAAAACTGTGGATGGTCAGTAACTCATCCTGTGGGATTACTCCTTGACTACAGAAATCACAGAAAAACTAGCTAGCACTCCTATCTAACACAGATTTATGTACAACAGCATTCACTGGGCTCTGAAAGCCCATGAAAGCTATAAATTATGGGGGATCTTCCTGTGGGCTTCTCCCAATCTCTTGTGTTATGGCCAGGTGAGCAAGGGGTCCAGGGGGTTCCCTCTCAGCCTTTGCCTGGTTTAACCGTAACAAGGCTTTTTTTAACACTGTGTTTTTAGCTCCCCTTTCAGTGAATTCTCATTCACTGCTCTCCAATTGTAAGGCAAAGAAATCAACCAGACAGGTTTTCTTAGATTTAAACAAGAAAGGTGGAAGTTTATTAACCTTAAAACTCTAATTCGGTTAAAACGGTTCCGAATCCGTGACACGACCACACTAGCATGCATTTGTGATGAACACACACGCAGATAGAGACAGAAAAGTAGAAAGAATAAAGGGGGAAAGTTTGAAGCAAAAGCTGGGGTTTATTTACTGTCCTTTGAGTTTGATGTAGAGTTTTTGATTGCAGTTGGCTTGCCTTTTCGTTGGGGCCCAGTGGAAGCTTTCAAACTTGTTTTAATGTAGGAGTCTTTTCTCTGGAGGTTTACTTGTCTTCAGTGGATCTGGAAATTCATGAGAGAGAGAGAGAGCCAGGCAGGAAAGAGGCTCTTTCTTCAAGTTCATTTGCAGTCTGACCCAAACTGTTCTGTGAGCAGTTCAAAACCAAACCTGCGCCAGCAGGTTAGTCATGTGACTAGTTGTTTTTTTAACAAACCTCCCTGCGTTTTTGTGGATTCCTTTTATCTTAGCAGACACACACAGTGGGGGGGGGGGGGGGGGTGGGGGGAGGGGTTGGTGGCGGGTAGTGGAGGAATGGAATGCTGGTTTGTTCCACATTCAGTGTCTGGTGATCAAAATCCATTTGGCTTAATTGGATCAGGAAGCCATTCTATTGTCTCTCCAGGCAACTGTCTCTTAGTGTGCAAAAATGTTTCCAGTCACTGCTGTGATTTCTTTAAACAAGTTTTCTTTTCAGTCCAGCAACAGTTAAAATTTTAATGTTCATATGACAAAATTAATCTGCCTTATTCCTGGCAGGTTGGCTCTTCTTGACACCTCCACACCCAGTGGAATTAAACGTGATTTTTAGAAGAGCGTCTCATTAAAAGGGACTAGAGAGAAGAGTAGGTATAAGAAAGCATGTATGCATCTCTCTCGTTCATTCAGAAATCCTAAAAATTGTTACAGCCTGTCTTTTCTTGGTAGCAGTGCTGCTTTAAACTGCCCTTTTTGGCATCCCAACAAACATGTGATTTTTGGGCAAGTTTTTTTTTTTCAGTTTGCTCATTACCATAATTGCCTAGGGTGTCTTTGTTCCTGTTGAGGTCTGCAGGGGGAGGGTTAGATTTAATTAGCCTTAGGTTGGAGTTCTGCTCATGGGCGTCAGCAGTGGGTGGATCCACTCTGAACTCTCTTTCAGTGCTTTGATGGGTTATGCAAGGGCTTTTCACCTTAGGGCATGGCTGATTCCCTATTCTCCTGAATGTGGGGGATGATTCCTTACTACTCTTCCCTTTGTCCTTTGGGACACTCCTGTTTCCAGGTATTGTCCAGATTCTACTGCACTTGCCTACGGCACTTTGCCTAGGTGAGGCATCAACCTCACAGTTTCTCTGCCCTCTTGAGGACTTTCTTTGTCTGCATGTTCCCGTAAATGCTGTTAGCAACTGTGGTGGGGTGCTTCTAGTGTCTGCATTTACATTGGAGGATGTGGGGTCTAACGTTTCAAACATTTCAGGGTTGGCTGACCAGCCAATAGGGGCTTCCATTTGGGATTCCTCCAGGAATTCCTTTAACCTGTCCTCTTTGTCACTTTTTCCCCTCTCCTCTCTAACTGTTTGCCGGCCTTGCGCTTGTCTGTCCCCTTTTGTTCTTGACAGGGGTCCCCTACAGTTCACCAGCCCTTTGCTGGAGGATCCTCCAAACAGCGATACAGGACTTAGAGGTGCAGATTTCACTGTAGGTTGGGGTTTCTCCTCAACCTGGCACATGTGGCAACTCCTACAGAACTCCACCACGTCTTTTGGCCAGTCAAACTGCTGCCTTATGTGGGCTTTGGTTTTTCGTATACCGACATGTACAGCCATTGCAATCTAATGGGCCATTCTTAATATTTCTCTCCGGTACCTCTGCAGCACTACTAACTGGTGAATTACTGTCCACTCCTTGCTCTCAGGTCTATGAGGAGAACTCCACTTCCTCACCAGTACCTCATTCTTTAAATAGTAGCAGTTAGGGACTCCCTCTGCTTCAATTTCAGTCCGGGCAGCCTGTGCTAACTCTCTTAATACTGGGTCGGCTCATTGAGCATCGGCTAGGGAAGATTCATTTAATTCATTCCCTGGGTCTTCTAACATTCTGAAGAAAGTCTCAGACAGGCAGACCTCATGGTCATTTGCCTGCAGTGTCAATTCGGTCTTCTCTGGGGGAGCTGGTTTGATCATGGCCCTATTCACTTCACAATCAAGGAGACTGCAGGGGACCGTCTGCTGCCATTGCCCTGTCTCTCTGACCTCCTTCGGTCTCTCCGTTCACGATTGGGGAAGCTACCACCTTTGCCCCCGCCAGATCATTACCTGGAGCAGGTCAACCCTGTCTACAGGCAAATGAGGGACAATCCCTACAGTCACTGGTCTCAAATCTAGGTCACACTCCAAGTGCACCCGATGTAAAGGTAAAGGTGTATACTGCTCTCCAATACCATGCACCATATTTCTGGTGTTTACTGCACTCTCTGGGGGAAAGATCAGGCCTTTTCCCAGTAAAAGGGCCCCTGTGACCCTGAGGATTACTATGGGCTTGCTTGCCCCACTCGAGTGATATGGGGTTACTCTCCCTTCAGACACAAAATACTGATAGCCTTCAGGAACCCTATTAAAATTTCCTGTACTCGCAACAGTATGCTTTCTGAGTCTTACAACCTCTGCAGTTAAAGCCACAGCTTGTTCTGCTGTGCTTTCCATCAGGGTCCCTTCTCCTTCACTGAGCGGGTGTGCCCTAATTAACCCTATAGGCTTTCCCCATAGTTTCCAGCAGTCAGCTCTTAGATGACCTGCTTTATTACAATGGAAGCACGCAGGTCTCCGGGTCTCATTCCTACTTAGAACACCTTCCTTTTTGGCTGGAGGAGGGCCCCCTGTGTCTCCTGCTTTTCCTTCTCTCCTAGAATTGCTTGAGCTTCTATCACCTTCCCACCCTTTGTCCTTTTTGAATTTGTGGGAGTGACTAGGAAAGGTTTTCCCCTGGGGAACTGACTTATAAATGAGAGCAAACTCATCAGACAGGACTGCAGCTTTCCGGACTCTATGAACCTTCAGTTCCTCTACATGTGTCTTAATGGAGAGTGGGAGAGAGTTTTTAAATTCCTCAAGCAAAATTATCTCTCTGAGATTTTCATAACTGGGCTGCACTTTAAGAGCCCTCAGCCATTGGTCAAAAGCCAGCTGCTTATTTCTCTCAAATTTCAGTTAAGTTTGATCAGCTTGCTTCTTGAGGGTTCGAAACTTCTGGCGATAGGCTTCTGGTACGAACTCAGATGCCCCGAGGATAGCATTTTTTGTCAGTTCATAACTGGATGAACTCTCATCTGGCAGCAGGGAATAACCCTCATGGGTTTTTCCTATTAGCTTGCTTTGTAGCAGGAGAGTTCAAGCCTCAGCTGGCCACTTTAACTGCCTTGCAAGTTTTTCAAAAGATACAAAAACACTTCCACGTCTCCTTCATTGAATTTTGGAATCAATTGGGAAAGTTCTAACAATTCTGTACCCAGCCCTGAATTATGATCCTCCATATTGGCCATGCTTTCACTGAGGTTACTCTGTCTCCCCCTAGTTAACTCAAACCACCTCAGCTCTCTCTCTGCATTCCTTCTGGGAGGCTCTTTCTCTTTCTCTCTCTTTCTCTCTCTCCTGTCCTTCTTTCTCTCTCTCCTGTCTCTCTCTTTCTCTTTCTCTTTCCCTGTCTTCCAATTCAAGTTTCCTCTGTTCCAATTGTATCTTTGCTAGCAATACCCTGACAGAGTCTATTTCCAACCCTATTTCTGCTTCTTCAGATTTAAGGAAAAAATGGTTGGCCACTACTCTTAGGACTTTGTAGCCTTGGCATGAACAGTGATCCCACACTGCTCAGCCATTTTCCTCAACTCTTCCATAGACAGTGCTGTTAACTTATCCCAAGTTACTTCACCCTGGCTTGGGGAGTTACTGACTTCAGTCGCAGACATGTTAGTATTCTAACCACAAGAAAACCTGTAGTGAAATCTTTTCTCTTTTTTATTGGGATCAATTTGGCTTCCCACTTCCAATTTTCGCATTTGTCTGTGGGTCAAATCCTGGACGAGCCCCCAAATTTCTGTTACGACCAGGTGAGAAAGGGGTCTAGGGGTTCCTTCTCAGCCTTTGTCTGGTTTAACCCTAACAGGGATTTCTTTTTTAACACCGTGTTTTTAGCTCTCCCTTCAGTGAATCCTTGTTCACTGCTCTCCAATTGTAAGGCAAAGAAATCAAACAAACAGGTTTTCCTAAATTTAAACAAGAAAGGTGGAAGTTTATTAACCTTAAACTGTAATTGAGTTAAAACGACGACGAATCTGTGACACGACCACACTAGCATGCATACTCGATAAACACACATGCAGATAGAGACAGAAAAGTAGAAAGAATAAAGGGGGAAAGTTTGAAGCAATAGCTGGGATTTATTTACTGTCCTTTGAGTTTGATGTAGAGTCTTTGATTGCAGTTGTCTTGCCTTTTCATTGGGGCCCAGTGGACGCATTCAAACTTGTTTCGATGTAGGAGTCGTTTCTCTTGAGGTTTAATTGTCTTCAGTGGATCTGGAAATTCATGAGAGAGAGAGAGAGAGAGCCAGGCAGGAAAGAGGCTCTTTCTTCAAGTTCATTTGCAGTCTGACCCAAACTGTTTTGTGAGCTGTTCAAAACCAAACCTGGGCCAGCAGGTTAGTCATGTGATTAGTTGTTTTTTAACAAACTCCCTTGCGTTTTTGTGGATCCTTTTCATCTTAGCAGACACCCACAATGGGGGGAGGGGGGCGGGGAGGGGCGGAGGGAGGACATGGAATGCCGGCTTGTTCCACATTCAATGTCTGGTGATCAAAATCCTTTTGGGTTAATTGGATCAGGAAGCCGTTCTATTGTGTCTCCAGGCAACTGTCTCTTCCTGTGCAAAAATGTTTCCAGTCACTGCTGTGATTTCTTTAAACAAGTTTTCTTTTCAGTCCAGCAACAGTTAAAATTAATGTTCAAAATTAATATGCCTTATTCTTGGCAGGTGGGGTCGTCATGACAGTTGTCATAACTTTGGTGGAAACCCTGCAGAGAGATTGGTGGCCATTTATGCCATTTTCCCAGGATTTCTGCCAATCTTCCGTTGAAGTGATGATGGGAGATTGGTAAAACCCCACAGAAATTGCAAATACATTGGTCTAAGTTGTGCCAATTATAATTTGAAAATCACTGCAGTGTTGGGGTCTGGTGTTCTAAGCATGCACTTGCAATTTAATTAATTAGCAAAAACAACAGATAATTTAAAAGAATACCTATTCCATGATTATGAGGCACACAGTTCTAACTTTGTACTCATCACTTCTCAACAATTTGCTCTAGGCCCCTCTTCTCCAAGGATATTTGCCTCCTTGCTGGAATATAATTCTATCGGCACTGGCTGCCTTCCTGTATGCCATCCAAGTGACCATTATTCAAATATGAAACTGTTCGGAGAATATTGGTAGGCTGTTCATCCACTGGGTATCGCTGCCGAGTTCAATACTGCTCTCATTTGAAACCCACAGAATGGATGTTGGGAATCCTGCTTGATATTTACCTCTGTAACCCAGTGGTGCAGACACAAATTGCTCTTACTCTTGGCTCAGATGAGATTAACTACCTCAGTGCATCCGACAGACCAAACCAGGGGACCATGTTGCTTTGTGTGGTCACCAACCCATTAGTTAAACTCACTGAAACATTGGAAGAACTTTGCGCTTTCAATTAAACGGCGTCTGGTAGAAGTTTCAAAGGGGTTCGCCAATCTCACACTGATGGTGCGGGAGGAGATCAGGAGAAGCTTTTCAGAAATTACCGGTGCAAATAAATAAACATGGTTATATCACTTTAAAATTCGAGTCTTGTGGCAAAAGAGTAAAGGCCTGCTACCCTATCCGAACCCAATGGGACCCGACAACATGTGTTGGGTTCGGGTGGGGTCGGGTTGCACTTCCAGGTCCGGCATTCGGGCTCAGGTCGGGCCGGGTCGGACATGCTCTATCACAGGTAAGTGGCTTCACTGTTAATTACATTTTTGGACTAGAAATGTGGTTTTGTTACAGTTCTTTTAAGCTTGTACAGATCAGCAAGAAAGTGAAAAATGGAAGGTAAGTTAACTCAGGGTCGGGTCGGGCACAGGAAAAATGGATGGACTCGGGCCGGATCGGGCTCGGGTCAGATGTGGTTCTGTTGGGCTCGGATCGGGGTTTTTTTTGCAGACCCGAGCAGGCCTTTAAAAGAAGTGCCTTGAGTCGAATGAGGCTTGTTGAGCTGCTTTTTGTTTGTCTTCACTGATTTCATTTATCCTCCAATTTGATTCATATTTCAGTCATCTGTTGTGCTAGCTGTCATTCAAATTACCTACCTTTAATCGTTTTGCCGAGCATCTTGACTGATGTAAATGATGGGGTAGATTCTCGCCTTCACCATCTGGCACACCAGATCATCTGCCCATTGTAGAACCTTCCCAGTTTTCATCCCATTGATTTCAAAGGAATGACAATCATGTAGATTCTGTATTAGGCATGTGTTCTGCTTGGTCAGATTACTGCCCAGGTGGTGAGGGTGAAAATCTACTCCAATTGTGGCAGTAAATGTGGAAATTGAGTGAGAAATAATGCAGGAGGCTACATTTACATACAAATGTACAAATTAGGAGCAGGAGTAAGCCACTCGGCCCTTCGCGCCTGCTCCGCCATTCAATAAATTCATGACTGAACTGATTACTCTACATTTCCACCTACCCCCGATAATCTTCCACCCCGTTTCAAAAAGTGGATTCCTATACATTTGTTACTGAATACAGAGTAAAGAAAAAGCATGATTCCAGGCAATAAAATTACTCCATCCACACTATGTGATTGTTCTAAGGCATGGGCTAGCATCATTACAAGACTGAATGGTTACTCCAAAGAGAATCAATCCCCTTAAGAGAGCAGCACATGTAAGCTATAACAGAACCAAAGATTAAAGCTAGATTAAGCCATCTAGCAACAAAAGATCATCAAGGGAATCAGTGAAAAACACTCTGCAGGTATTAAATTCTCCTCCAAGAGTGTTGTGGAATCTGTTAAATGCTTGAATAAATAACTTCATGTATATGCATATATCTACTGGGTAACTTAGCCTGGTAGTTATGGTACTGAACAAGCCACCTAGAGGCTATGTGTTCAAATCCAACCAATTCAAATCCCACAAAGTAGTGAACCTCTGGAATACATTGCCAGCTGACTCTTTGCTTGTCTTCACGAGGGAGCTGTACTGCTTCTGGGACAGAGATTACATAATATAGAAGATAAGTTTCTTTATAGATAATGCTTAGTTCATGTGATCTGCAGGACTGGTTGTGACTGAGTAATTTTCCAAGAGTATTTTTTCCTCATTGATCCTGGGTTTTACTCTGTTTTATTTTATTCTCCCAGGAGATTACTTACCTCTGGGGGTAGGTGGGAGGTGGGGGAATTAGAAGCAGGGTTCAGTTATTATGCTCCAGCCATCATGGTATGGGGCAGGCTTGTTGAGCCAGCTGGTCTTTCCCTGCCTGAAATTATTGCATGCTCACATGTAAACATATCAATTTGTGATAGTGAATTCAATAATTGGGTTAACTGTGGGACAGTACCATAAAATGTAGCTGCTGAATTGTAATAAAAATCCAATTGGTTCACTAATGTCCTTCAGAGAAGAGAACCTAGCCTATATATGGTTCCAGTCCCACATTATAACACATTCAGGGTATCAAGGAATGAGCAATAAATGCATTGCTCGAACATTTAAAAAAATCACTTCTCATTGTAACGTCTTTTGTTTATTTTCGGGTGTCATGATTTGATGGAGGCTTGCCTCATTCATTGATAATATGTTTCAAATAAGTAATCAGCATTGATTTCTGCAGCAGTATTACTGAAAGCATATCAGATATCTATATAAAGTGAAATGGTTTTGCATAGTCTCAATTCAGTTCCTAATGGGCATGGGTCCCCAACACTAATGAACACTAAATTAGTAGTATCATTCAGAGAAGCTATTGTAGAAAATGGAAAAAAAATGTCACATTAGTACAGTCGTAGGGGGTTCTTCTAAGATTGAGGCTGAAAGTAAGAAACAATGATTGGCCAAATTATTTGCTTGATCCTGACCTGAAAATTAACCTTCTCTGTTCATATTTGCAGGTTTGTACATCTCATCCCACATGAATTAAGCATGAAGAAAACATGTTGCATAGTCTCCTCAATGGATGCATATTCATGGAGATTTGTGCCTCCAATAAACCCCTGCAAAAGTGTCCCAGCTGAGGACTTATCCTAAGAGGCAGAAGTTCAAAAAGTAGATAGCAAACAATGAACACAGCATTAGCACAAGACTGTTCACCAAACTTGGAGGGGATAAAATCTCAGCTGGGTGAAGATGGTCTTGATGTGGGCAATACCAGGTGACAGCCTAGATTTGAGGTCCAAACAGAAGAACTCTTAAGCACAGAGATCAATCGACTCTCTTTCGAAATGATAGAGCACAGCACTGAATTCTGAATGTTCTGGTCACTATGCGCATTATGGTGGATGATGGGCTGGGCAGGATGGAAATATTCATTGTAGAGATGGATGCTTCAATCTTGATCAAGCAAATGGTGCTGTTGTTGTCTGGCAAACTGACCTCTACCTAGCAGTTGTTAAACGCCAACTCTCCGACACTTCCTCCTACTTCCTCCTGGACCATGACCCCACCATCAAGCATCAAGCCATAGTTTCCAGGACTGTCACTGACCTCATCTCTTCTGGAGATCTTCCCATCACAACTTCCAATCTCATAGTGCCCAACCCCAAACAGCTTACTTTGACCTCCTTCCCCAGATCCACAAACAGGACTGCCCTGGTAGACCTATCATTTCAGCCTGTTCTGCCCCGATGAACTGATTTCTTCCTCTTTTGACTCAAATATTTCTCCCCTTGTCCCCTGTCACCCTACCTATATCCGTGACTCTTCTGAAGCCCTCTGTCACATTAACAGTTTCCAATTTCCTGGCCCTAAACATCTTCTCTTCACCATCCAATCTCTCTACATTTCCATGTACAACCAAGATGGACTGAGGGCTCTCCGCTGCTTCTTTGAACAGAGGTACAACCAGTTTCCATCCACCACCACCATCCTCTGCCTGGCCGAACTTGTTCTCACTTGTAACAACTTCTTCTTTAACTCATCTCAGTTCCTCCAAATAAAAGGTATTGCAATGGGTCCCTGCATGAGTCCTAGCTTTGCCTGCTTTTTTGTGGGATGTGCAGAACATTTCTAATTCCAGTCCTACTCAGGCCCCCTCCCGCAACTCTTTTTCTGATACATTGATGACTGTGTCAGTGCCGTTTCCTGCTCTTACCCTGAAACAGAAAACTTTATCAACTTTGCTTCCAACTTCCACCCTTCTCTCATCTTCACATGGTCCATCTCCGACTCTTCTCTTCCCTTCCTCGACTTCTCTGTCTGGGGATAGGCTATCAACAAATATTTACCATAAGGTCAATGAGTCCCACAGATACCTGACTATGCTTCCACACACCCTGCTTCCTGTAAGGACTCCATTCCATTCTCCCAGTTGCTCCATCTCTGTTGCATCTGTTCTGATGATACAACTTTCCACACCAGTTCTTCACTTCTGTTTTTCTTTCCTTTTTCCTCAACTGAGGATTCCACACCCCCCTCCCCCCACTGTGGTTGACAGCGCTCTCGACCGTGTCCGACCTATTTCCTGCACTTGTGCTATCATGCCTTCTGCTCCCTCGCAGAACCATGAGAGGGTTCCCCTTGTCCTCACCTTCCACCCCACCAGCCTCCTTATTCAATGAATCAACCTCTGCCATTTTCACAACCTTTAGCATGATTCCACTAGCAAACACATCTTCGCCTCCCCTCCATTTTCAGCATTCTGAAGAGACTGTTCCCTCTGTGACACCCTTGTCCACTCTTTTGCCACCCCACACCCCAACCCTTCCCACGGCACCTTTCCATGCAAGCATAGGAGATGCAACATCTTCCCTTTTACTTCCTCTCTCCTCACTGTCCAAGGCCCCAAACACTCCTTCCAGGTGAAATAGAGATTTACGTATACTTCTTTCAATTTAGTACACTGTATCCACTGCTCACTGCTCTACATTGGGAAGACCAAACACAAATTGGGGGACACCTCTGTTCAGTCTGCAAGCATGATCCCAAGCTTCTAGTGGTCTGCCATTTCAATTTTCCACCTTGCTCTCATGCTGATATTCTGTCCTTGGCCTATTGCAGTGTTCCAATTAAATTCAACGCAAGCTCGAGGAATTGCACCTCATCTATTGATTAGGCACTTTACAGCCTTCTGGACTCAACATTGAGTTAAACAATTTCAGACTGTAGTCCCATTTTGTTTCTTTTTCTTTGCATGTTTCAGTCTTAATCTTGTTTTTCTCTTGCTTTTGGTTTAGGATGGCCGCTGTTCATTATTCTGCCATTCACACCTCCTCTGGACACTCTGGATATTTTGTTTTTTGTCCCATTATTAATCTTTTTGGTTCTGCCCCACCAACTCTTTTGTCATTTCATGTCTCCCATCTTCCACCCTATCACAGGACTTCCTTTGTTTTCTTTTTTTCACCTCCCCCATTTCACCTACTTAAAATCTATTACATTTCTAACTTTCCCAGTTCTGATGAAAAGTCATCATCAACCTAAAATGTTAACTCTGTTTCTCTCTCCACAGATGCTGCAAGACCTGCTGAGTATTAACAGCACTTCCTATTTTTATTTCAGATTTCCAGCATCTGCAGTTTTTTGCCTTTGACATATGAGTCCTGATTTTAACTCAAGAGAGGGACTCAAGTGGGTGAGGACTGAGGTGAGAGCCAAACCACTCTGACCTCGGCAGCACAGGCCTGAGAAATTTTAATGCTCAGGCATACCCCCAGTCAGTTGCTTGCTTGAAACTGACATGAGGCAACAACTGAATGACAGATGTGAGCACAATTTCAGGAGGCAGGGGGTTTGGGCATGGTCTTGCAATCGGGAAGTCAGAAAACCCAGGACAGGCGAGGTCTAAACCTTTCCTGTGCGAACCAGAGTGTTGTATGATTGCCTTTAAGAGTTGATGTCCCTTTAAGACCTTAGTATGCTAATGAGCTAAGTGCCAGGATGTAGTTATGTGACTACATATCAGTCTCACTCTGCAACTGTAACACCAAGAGGCAAGTTCTGTTAATAGTTAGCTCTGTACTGTACATATTAGTTAGCTGTTTAATAAACCTGTTTTGAGATCTTCAATTAACTGAGCTCCATGCATCTCATTTATATTGCATCAGACAACATAAAAATCTTCTCATTACATGGTGGCAGCTGTGGTGAGAAAACAGAATCCAAGATTGAAGACCACAGGAAAATATCTTTAAAAACTACCTACAGCTGAAAGAAAGTTAAAAGAAACACTGGCCCAAACAGTGTAAAGAAGAAATAAAAACTCACCTCAAGCTGTAGAAGACAAAGCACTGAACAACATGCTGAAAATCAATCACTGTGAGCGGGTGAGTCAGTGAGCTGTCGGTGCAGGACTCCCCATTTAAAAAAAAGCTTTTAAGTGCTTGCAAAGTTAACTTTTTTTTAAAGGCTCAGCAAAAGGGAAAAACAGTGAAAACTCAATCCCTAGCTCAGGCTGATTGATTGTTTTCAAAGGCTCACCCAGGCTGATCAGGCCTGCGCTATTACAGGAGGCATCCAACAGCAAAAAGCATAGGAATCCTCTATTCATGCAGCCCACAGCTGAATCACTTGAGCTGAAGAGCTTTCATTCACTTAGCCAGAGTTTTAAAACTCATAAAACCACTCAACCGTCAATAATTACCTATTGAATGGCTGTATAAACCAACTAACAAAAAAAGCACATGAAATGCCTAATGCACAGCTGTACAAACAAACAGACTAGAGTCTGGAAGCTAGATAAACAGACAAGCACTGAAAAACACTTGGTCCTGTCAATGAAAGCAGCCAGTCTAGAGAACAGACAGTTTTTCTTAAAGAGGAAACAATGCAGAGTCATAAAGCAACCAGATTCCAATCTGTATATTTATGGAAAGACCTCATCCATTTCATGTCAGTGACCTTTCTCCTTGCTCAGAAGAGCACACTAAAATAGAAGGGCATGTTCCTATTATATTGGTATAAATATTTAATACATTAATACTTAATCTTGGAGAAATGATAGTCAAGTATAATCTCGTTAATTAATATCAGATTTTATCTGTACTTAATGAAGAGCAAGTTGCATGAAAGCTGTTGAGGTAAAATGCTGGTTATACAAACAAAAGAACTAGGAGCAGGAGTAGGCTAGTCGGGCCCTCGGATCTGCTTTGCCATTCTATAAGATCATGGCTGATCTGTTTATGGACTCAACTCCACTTTCCTGCCAACTCCCAATACCTTTTGACTCCCTTGTTTGTCAAATATCTGTCTACCTCTGCCTTAAAAACATTCAATGACCATGCCTCCACCATTCTCTGGGGAAGAGAGTTCCACAGATTCATGACCCTCTGACAGAAACTAATTCTCCTCATCTCTGTCTTAAATGGGAGACCCCTTATTTTTAAATTGTGCCCCCTATTTTAGTTTTACCCACAAGGGGAAACATCCTTTCAACATCCACCCTTTCAAGTCCCCTTAGGATCTTATATGGGGTGGCACAGTGGCGCAGTGGTTAGCACCGCAGCCTCGCAGCTCCAGGGGCCCGGGTTTGATTCTGGGTACTGCCTGTGCGGAGTTTGCAACTTCTTCCTGTGACCATGTGGGTTTTTGCCGGGTGCTCCGGTTTCCTCCCACAGCCAAAGACTTGCAGGTGATAGGTAAATTGGCTGTTGTAAATTGCCACTTGTGTAGGTAGGTGGTAGGGAATGAGATTACTATAGGGTTAGTATAAATGGGTTGTTGTTGGTCGGCACAGACTCAGTGGGCCGAAGGGCCTGTTTCATTGCTGTATCTCTAAATAAATAAATATAAATAAAGATCACCTCTCATCCTTCTAAACTCCAATGAATACAGGCACAATCTTTCCAACCTTTACTCATAAAATAATCCTCTCATCCCAGGAATCAGTCGAGTGAACCTTCTTTGAACTGCTTCCAACACAATTATATCCTTTCTTAAGACCAAAATGGTATATAATACTCGAAATGTGGTCTCACCAATGCCCTGTACAACTGCAACAAAATATCTCTACTTTTATATTCCATTCCCTTTGCAATAAATGACAACATTACATTTGCCTTCTTAATCACTTGCTGTAACGACATACTAACTTTTTGTGTTTTGTATCCCTCTGCATCTCAGAGTTCTGCAATCTCCATTTAAATAACATGTTGCTTTTCTATTTTTCTGTCCAAAGTGGACAAGTTCATACTTTTCCATATTACACTCCGTCTGCCAAATCTTTGCCCGCTCACTTAGCCTATTTATATCCCTTTTCAGACTCCTTGGACTGGATTTTAAGGAGCCTTCGTCATTGGGCTCCATGGCGGTGGGGGCCAGAAGATGGCCCTGGATGAGGCCCACCATGGATCTCGACGCCAGCAGGGCCCAGCCCAATCTTCCTGAAGCGGCAGGGCACCAAGGCAGACCTCTCACCCCTCAGCAATGGGACCACAATCACCATATGCAAATAAAGTAAATTAATAGATTTGCATGTACTTACCCTTAATCTTGATGTCCCACGGCAATCTTCAGCTCGGCGGCCAGCAGTCCCGTGCCTTCGGATCCCCGTCTGGGGAAACAAAGTGCAACACTGGTGGGGAGGGAGGAGGAGATAAGTTTCTCAGTGGGGAGGGTGCGCGGGGTGGGGGGGGTCAAATTAACGTCATGTGTGTAGGGGATGGTGGGGAGTGTTGTAGTTTTAAGTTTGTGCATTTGGGGGGGAGGGTCAGGTGGTAAAGGTAAGTGTTTTGAGGGGGAAAGGCAAATAATTTAATTGTTATTGGAGGATGGAAGAGGGGCAAAAGAGTACAAAGTTATGAGGGGCATAGATAGGTTATATAGGAAGAAACTTTTTCCCTTAACGAAGGGGTCAATAACCAGGGGGTATAGATTTAAGGTAAGGGGCAGGAGGTTTAGAGGGAATTTGTGGACAAATTTTTTCACCCAGAGGGTGGTTGGAACCTGGAATACACTGCCTGAAGAGGTGGTAGAGGCAGGAACCCTCACAACATTTAAGAAGTATTTAGACGATCACTTGAAATGCCATAGCATACAAGGCTATGAGCCAAGTGCTGGAAAATAGGATTAGAATAGGTGCTTGATGGCCGGCACAGACACAATGGGCTGAAGGGCCCGTTTCTGTGCTGTATAACTCTATGACTCTATGAGATGTACTATTTAATTTCATTGAATCTTTCTTTAAATATTTAAATATGCCGGTAGGGCTAATAGCCCTTTAAAAATGGCATCAGTGCCTGTGCACAGGCAGCTGACACCATTGCCATCTCCATGTGATCGGGGCGGCCCGCCCCGGTATTTAAATGAGCTGCCGGGCTTGGAATCGCTGTGGCCCACACAGGGGGGTCACCATTTTATTCGCCCGCCACCAATTTTGGCGGTGGGCTTATAAAATTCAGCCCCTTTTTTAATTTATTTAGAGATACAGCACTGAAACAGGCCCTTTCGGCCCACCGAGTCTGTGCCGACCAACAACCACCCATTTATACTAACTAGTAATCCCATATTCCCTACCACCTACTGACACTCGGGGCAATTTACAATGGCCAATTTACCTATCACCTGCAAGTCTTTGGCTGTGGGAGGAAACCGGAGCACCCAGCAAAAATCCACACGGTCACAGGGAGAACTTGCAAACTCCACACAGGCAGTACCCAGAATCGAACGCAGGTTGCTGGAGCTGTGAGGCTGCGGTGCTAACCACTGCGCCACTGTACCACCCTTATGTCCTCTTCACATCTTACTTTCCTACCTGTCTTTGTGTCATCAGCAAATTTAGCAACCATACATTTTGTCTCTTCATCCAAGTCATTGATACAAATAGTTAAGGCCCCAGCACTGATCCCTGTGGCACTCCACTAGTTACGGTTTGCCAACCTGAAAATGATCCATTTATGCCTATTCACTGTTTCCTGTTAGCTAAACAATCCTCTATCCATGCTAATATGTTACCCCCTACACCATGAGCTCTTATTTTTTGTAGTAACCTTTGATGTGGCACCTTGTCAAATGCCTTCTGGAAATCATATTGCACCACATCCACAGGATCCCCTTTATCCACGTTGTTTGTTACTCCCTCAAAGTACTCTAATAAATTAGTCATACATGATTTCCCATTCACAAAACCATATTGACTCTGCCGGATTGCACTGAGATTTTCTAAATGACCTGCTATAACCTCCTTCTTAATAGATTCCAGCATTTTCCTTATGAAAGATGTTAAGCTAACTGGCCTGTTTTTTCCTCCTTTCTGTCTCCCTCCTTTCTTGAATAGCAGAGTTATGTTTGCTATTTTCCAATCTGATGGGACTTTTTGAGAATCTAGGGAATTTTGAACAATTAAAATCAATGCATCCACTAGCTCAGCAGCCACTTCTTTTTAAGACCCTAGGATGAAGTTCATCAGGACCTGGTCAGTTTTTAGTTCTAATAATTTTCTCTGTATCCTTTCCCTAGTGATGGTAATTGTGCCAAATTCCTCCCTCCCTTTCAACTCTTGACTCACAATTATTTCTGAGATGTTATTTGTATCCTCTACAGTGAAGTCAGATGCAAAAAATCAGTTCAATTCTTCTGCCATTTCCTTATTTTCCATTATTAACTCCCAAACTCACTCTTGAGAGGACCAACACTCACTTTACTTACTCTTTTCCTTTTTAAAAAAACTGTAGAAATTCTTACTATCCATTTTTACATTTCTAGTCAGCTTTTGCTCATCTCTAATTTCTCTCTCCTTATTAATCTCTTAGTCGTTCTTAGCTGTTTTTTATAATCTGTCCAATCTTCTGACCTGCTGCTTCTCTTTGCTGAATTGTTCGATTTTTTTTCTTTCCATTTGATACTATCTTTAACTTCTTCAGTTAGCTATGGATGGTGTGGCCTTTCCTTAGAGTCTTTTTTTCTTGTTAGAATATATCTTTGCTGAGTATTATGAAATATATCTTTAAATGTCCGCTATTTCCTTTCTTCAGACCTATCTCTTAACCTAATTTCCCAGTTTACTTTAGCCAGCTCTGTCTTCAAACCCTCATAATTACCCTTATTTAAGTTTAAAACACGAGTCTTAGATCCACCCTTCTCACCCTCAAATTGAATGCAAAGTTCAATCATGTTGTGATCACTACTACCTAGGGGCACCTTTACTATGAGGTCTTAATTAATCCTGTCTTGTTACACATTACCAGATCTAGAGTAGCTTGCTCTCTGGTTGGCTCTAGAATGTGTTGCTCGAAGAAACTATCCCCAAAACACTCCATGAACTCATCTTCCAGGCTACCTTTGCCAATCTGATTTGTCCAATCTATCTGTAGATTAAAATCACCCATGATTATCATCGTACCTTTCTCACAAAACCCCATTATTTCTTCCACTATACCCCATCCTACAGTGTGGTTACTATTAGGGGGTCTATAAACTACTCCCGCAAGTGACTTTCTACCTTTACTATTTATTATCTCTACCCAAACTGATTCTACATCTTAATTTTTAGAAGTAAGGTCATCTCTCTCTATTGTACTAATGCTATCTTCAATTAACAGACCTACCCCTCCACCTTTTAGTATTTTCCTGTCTTCACACGTACCCTTGAATATTCAGGTCCCAGCCTTCGTCATCTTGCAGCCATGTCTCTGTAATGGCTATCAGACCATACATATTTATTTCTATTTGAGCTATCAATTCATTTGTTTTGTTACGAATGCTACATGCATTCAAATACAGAGACTTTAGTTCTGTCTTTTTACTATTTATGCAACCTCTAGCCTAGCTGCTTGCACACTCTTAATTTTGTACATTCTGTCCCTCCCTGCCATGCTCTGATTATTATTTCCCTTATTGCTACCTTGCTTTCTTGCCTTGTTCTTTCTCTTTAATTTATCATATGTTTTCTCTCTTGATTCCTTACTGCCTCTCTACCGCCCTAGTTATACGACTCACTAGAACACTAGTCCCAGCATGGTTCAAGCGAAGAGCATCCCAACGATATAGCTCCCACTTTCCCCAGTACTGCTGCCAGTGCCCCATGAATTAAAATTCATTTTGGTCAAAGTGCTTACAGTTTGTTATGGACTGTTGAAGAATAATTTTTCTACATGTCTACTATCTACAATGCAGCATCTGCTTCTATCTCATAATTAATTTCATTGGCATTGTAGAATAATCAGACGGTTTTATTCTATGGATAGCAGCATGCAGATAGATTGTAATATTCATGATATCATTCTAGATCACATCAAACCTGATGTATTCCAGACAGTCTTCCCTCAACGGTTGACTTGAGATAGGCTTAAAACCTCATAAGGTCTACTGAGTAATAATGAAATGAAATCTTGGCTGATGACTCAAATTTTACACTTGATAAAGATAGATATAATTGGGTGCATCATCCTGGTTATAATTTAATTAAAATACCCTTTGCAATGTTGAAAATGCCTCAGTGTCATAATGCACTGTACAGAAGACTTAGGGGCCAGAATTTTACATTGGGCAGGAGGCCCCACCCACCGGCTCAAAATTCGGGGGTGAGTCTGCCTCTGCTGGGCCTGGGGAGCCACGCCAGGATTTTATGCTCCCCAGGCCCTTAATTGGACTTGAGCAGGACTTCCACCTCCTTGAGGCAGGAAGTCCCGCCTCCAAGAGCTGCTGGCCGACCAGCGGGCCGGCAGCTCTTAGTTCCAGCAGCACCACCGGGGACGGTGGCCACTGCTGAGACTGCATCCAGCCAACAGCAGGATCATGGACGTTGGCCCTGGACAACACGTAAGCTTTAGGGCCTCACCAGGGTCAATCAGCCAGGCCATTAGAAGCGAGGGTGGTCGGTTGGGAGGGTGGGAGCGACTTTATTTCAGTGGGGGTGGCTGGGTCTTCGGGGGGGAGCCCTCCGTGGGGCACAGGGTGCCCAATCAGGAGGACACCCACCCCACTCCAGCCTGCACTGAGGCTGTCTGGCGGTGTTCTGGGGGCCTGAGGAACCTGTCGGCTATTGGTAAAATACCAGCGGCGGCAGGAGAAGGCCTTTAAGTGGCAGTTAATTGGACGCTTAAGGGTCTTGATTGTCCTTGGGCAGGAGGACCATTTCTCGCTGCCACCGCCCTGGTAAAATTGCAGCGAGGGCAGGAAGGGGTCAGGAACGGTAACCCCACCTCCCACTCAATTTTATCCCCTCCCCCACCACCAGCCCAGTCCTGTGGGGGGGCGTAAAGTTCTGGCCAGGAACTTTGTCAGAATCTTGTTGCATGCTCCTTGCCTCATAAGTTGGCCCTTGTTACCATGGGATTCTGATAAATTACAAAAATGAGATAAAAAATTGGAAACTTGTAGTTAACAATACAGCTCAGATCTCCATATGCTGTATATCATGTAAAACAATTGATCACCTACCGGATTTAATCAGGCAGTATTTTAATTGAAAGTAAAATCTGTCTTCCTGTTTTCTCCCATGTACTCATTTCATGAATGGGAACTATTTTCAGCTGGCTAGTTATATTAATCATAACTTAATAAATAAAAATAACTTAAGTAAAAACTGATCTTTTATTGTGCACAAAAAGTAATTTTATGATTCATCATCATTATTTGCTCAATCTTTTGAATCAATACGTTTTGACCCTCGGTTGCAAATATCTCAGCATCTTTTTGCTAATTATTGCTGCTGATATTTTCAAGAGACGCTTGATGGTTCACTGTTGAAAAAAGGACAGAAATCACCCTATGGCATCATATTGGCAAATGAAGCAATGTAATGTTGTAATGTAAAGAAACATGGCTGCTAATTTGTGCATGGCCAGGTTCCACAAACATCAATGAGTTCAATGACCAGATAATTAAATATTTTTTTATTGCTGTTGGTTGAAAGATATGTGTTGGCCAGAACAACAGGAGAAAACGCCTGCTCTTCATTGATTGAGGTCATAAGATCTTCTATATCCACTTGTGAGGGCAGACACAAGCTCACTTTAACATTTCATCTGAAAGGCAACACCTCCAATAGTGCAGTGCTCCCCCAGTACTGCACTGAATTGTCAGTCTAGATGCTGTGCAGAAGTCTCTGGAGTGGGGAGAGCATGCAACGAGTGTCCTTAGAGCTCCTAAAAGGTGGCCATGGCATGCACTTACACTTGAGGGGTGAATTGTACCAGATGCCATATTGGTGCAGTCTTTAGTGCATGCTTGAAGTATACAGAACAGACAGGTCATGACGTCGCGGTGCCATTTTGGAGCTCAATACTCTTATTTCAGCAGCAGGACTGCCCCCCCCCACCCACCCAGCACCCCACGCCTGCACTGACATTATTTAAAGGGATCATTAGCTACTTACAAGCTAGTTACTGGTTGATTTCTTCTGATTCTTTCCACAATTGTACAAGTGTCTGGTACATTCTAAGAACATTTCAAGTTGCAAAAGTCTACAGGGAGTGATATGGCACATGCAGAAGAACTTTTTGATGACTTGAAGGCCTGTTGCTTCTAGTCGGCGCTGGTAGGCATTCTCTTTGGAATACAGCATGGCTTGTAGAACGAACAGAGGTCACACAGAAAGGACAAAATGCCAAAAGAGGGAGGAGGAGGGGGAGAATGTCTTTCCACGGGAGGCCATATTCACTCAGGGTGTTCAGGGAGAAATTCTACTCCTTGAATCTCAGCGAGGAACAATGTGTGAGGTTTCTGTGCTTCAGTCAGGATGTTCTCACTGAATTCTGTCAACTATTGCAGTCACATCTGCAACTTCAGATCAGGGCAAGAACTGCAATGCCATGGTTGGGAGGATGTCTGTGGCGATGAATTTCAATGTGTCTGACTCCTTCCAGGGTGGAGCTGGAGTATTTCCAACATCTTGCAGTTTGCCATCCACTGTTCTGTAAGGAATATCACTGAGACCCTCTATTTAAAAAAAACTAACTACATGTCATTCTCCAACAATCAGGCGGAGCAAGTATACAGTTCATGAGGCTTGCAGACTTCACTATGATGCGAGATGCCATTGACTGCACACACTTCGCATTCTACATATTATAGTTCAACTGTTCCATATACCAGAACTGAAAGAAATTCTACTCCTCAGCATCCAGCTGGTGTGTTACCAAAGACAACAAATTATGCAGGCCAATAGCAGGTGTTTTAGCAGCATTCATGCTGCCTTCATTCTGCAGTAGTCCAAATTGCCAACTATATTCGAGCCACCAAGACAAACTAAAGGGTGGCTAGTGGGCGACAAGGGTTATCTGCTGATGACATGGCTGATAACTCTGGTGAGCAACCCATGCACAAATTCACAGCATGCTTACAGTGAAAGCCATGCTGCCACACTAAATGTAATAGAGCATAAGAACATTAGAACTTAAGAAATAGGAACAGAAATAGGCCATCTCCACCATTCAATAAGATCATAGTCAACCTTTGACCTCAACTCTCTTTCCTGCCTGCTCTCCAAAGCCCTTGATTCCTTTAGAGTCTAAAAATCTATCGATTTCAGCCTTGAATATACTCAAATACTGAGCATCCACAGTTCTCTGGGGTAGAGAATTACAAAGATTCACAACCCTCTGTGTGAAGCAATTTCTTCTTAGCTCAGTTTGAAATCTCTGACATCTTATTCTAAGACTATGCCCCTTAGTTCTACACTCTCCAAGGGGAAATAGCCTCTCAGAATCTACCCTGTCAAGCTCACTCAGAATCATATATGTTTCAATTAGATCACCTCTCATTTTCTTAAACTCCAGAGCGTATAGGCCCATTCTACTAAAGCTCTCCTCACAAGACAACCCTCTCATCCCAGGATTCAATCAAGTGAACATTTGTTGCACAACCTTTCAGGGAAGTATATCCTTCCTTAGGTATGGAGACTAAAACTGCACACAGTGTAGTTTCACCAAAGCCCAGTGCAATTGTAGCAAGGTTGTCTTACTCTTGTACTCTAAATCCCAAACAATAAAGGTCAACATACCATTAACCTTCCTAACTACTTGCTGCACCTGTGTGCTGGTTTTCTGTGTTTTGTGTAGAATGACACCCAAATCCCTCTGAATACCAATAGTTAATAATTTCTCACCGTTTAACAAATAGTCTGGTTTTCTATTCTACCTAATGAAGTGAATAACCTCACATTCCCCCACATTATACTCCGTCTGCCATCTTCTTGCCCACTCACTAACCCGTATATATTTCTTTGCAGATTGTTTGGGTAAAGGAACAAAGTTGCCAGGAAATTACAGAAAGGTGCAAGAATTATAGAGTAGTTATAACGAGGGACTTTAATTATCCAATTACAGACTGGGATAGTAGTAGTGTAAAAGGTAGATAGGGACAAGAGTTCCCAGAGTGTTTTGAGGAAAATTTTCTACAGTATATTTCCAGTCCAATGAGGAAGGAGGCACTGGTAGACCTCGTTCTTAGGGATGAGGTGGTCTAGTGGATCAGTAGGGGACGTTTAGTGGACAGTGATCATTGTATCATAAGATTTGGTTTGGCTATGGAAAAGGACAAGGAACTATCTAGAGTAAGAATAATTAACTGGGGGAAAGCCAACTGCAATGGGGTAAGAATGGATCTGACCCAGATAAATTGTAATTAAAGGTTGGCAGGGAAAACGGTAACTGAACAACGGGCTGCCTTTAAAGAAGAGATAGTTTGGGCACAGTCAAGGTAGATTCCCACAAAGGGGGAGGGAGGGCAGAACCCCCCTGGATGATGAGAGATAGAGATTAAGAGATGAAGATAAAAAACTGTGCTGGTGACAGATATCAGGTAGATAATACAATCGAGAACGAGGATGAATACAGAAGGTTCCGAAGGGAAGTGAAAAACAAATATGAGAAGCAAAGAGAGAGTATGAAAAGAGACTGGCAGCTAATGTAAAAGGGAATCCAAAAGTATTCTATAGGCATATATATAATAAAAGGGTGGTAAAAGGAGGAGTGGGGCCGATTAGGGACCAAAAAGGGGATTTACGAATGAAGGCAGGGGACATGGCTGAGGTATTAAATGAATACATTGCATCTGTCTTTACCAAGGAAGAAGATGCTGCACAGGTCATGAAGGGTTTAAAATTGATAAGGAGGAGGTATTGGATAGGCTGTCTGTATGTAAAGTTGATAAGGCACCAGTACAGGATGAGATGTATCCATGGATACTGATGGAAGTGAGAATGGAAATTGCAGTGTCTGGAAGTACACTGGAGTGTTTTTGGAGGTGTTGTGGTGAGTTTCTGGATTATCCAGTTTGTGTTGTTGGATCCTCTCGGGGTAGTGGACAGAGGAGTAGGTGACCTGTCCAAAGGCTGGAACAGATATGGGGGTAGCAATGGCAGTGCCTCTGGGTCTGCAGCATAAACAGGGAGATGGAGCAGAGGCTGTAGAGAGGGAAAGCTCTGCACCATACCCTCTGCCAAGTTGGAGCCAGACTCCTCCATGCTCCTCAACAGTGTCAGAGGCTGTCTGGCAGGCCAGCCAATGCACCCAGCATTTCAGTGTGCATATCCATCAACAGTTCCCTGTATGCTGCCCCATTGAGGTTCTCATCTGAGTCCTTTGCAGCAGAACTCATCTGTCAGCTTATCATCTGGTTAGCTGGCACACAAAACTATCCTTTACCCCTGGCCTGGCTACAGCCCACTCATGCCTACGTGACTCACCATGTGCTGATCCCAACTCTATACTAGCCTCCAAGCTATGTGCCAGTATCTGAGCTGGGGGCTGTGCGGATCAGATCAAGTGATGGGGCCACTTCATCAGTGCTGTGCTGTTACTCTCTTCCTCCTTGGGGTGACATGGCTGGGCAGGTGGCAGTTCTTGGATGTCTAAAAGCAGGAACTCAGAAGAGGAAGGTTGCTGTGTGAGAAGGGGGTGGGCTGGGAAACAAGAAGTCCATGGTCACATCATCAGCAGCTTGCTGATCATGCCAGATAGCAGGGTGAGGGTGAGCTGGGAGTTGATAAGGGGCATAAGGCGGGAGCATGTTATCATTCCCAATGGTCTCAATGACCCAAGCTGCCATTGGTCCCATCACAACCTGCCCCATGACGCAGAAAATCATCTCCTATGTAGGGTTCGGGAGATGCAGGTGTCCTTGATCTCCATTGGTTCTGCTCTTCTCCCTTACATTGTGTGCCATTTTAACCTGCAAGAGAGAATGCAAAATGTCAATGATTGTGTAGCGCTGTGTTTAGGTTGTATTCTTGCCATAGCTGGAGGTATGCGTAGGCAGTGACAGGTGGGTGTGAGGCTGGCAGCATTAGTAGGTGTCTGAGGGTGAGGTAGAGTAACTGCATATTAGGTGTGTATCCTGAGTGGCAGGAAGTGCTGCTGGGTGAGGGATGGAGTATGCTGCATTGAGCAGCATGAGAGGTTGGTGGTATGATGGGTAGGAGATATTATGTGAAAATGCATTCACTGACCTTAACCGCCTATGTGAAATCATTAGCCATCTTGTGTCACTGTTGCCAGAACCTCAGGATTCCAGGAGTTGACTTTCACAGTCACATGCTCCCACTTCCTTCTGAGGGTGGTCCTTGAGGGCCTCCTGGCCCCCCCATGGAATCATGGTGACTCTCCTCCTGCCCACCTCCACCACTAATGCACTGCATCCTTCACCCTGGAATCCTCTTTCTGCCCTGGTTTTCACTTTCCCATCATTTAAATTGCAGAGCAATCTTCAGAGCAGCTTTCCTTTCAGAGGAACCACCTGCCTTTAAAAACAGCAGGCTGGCTACAATATGTGGTTTGTGAACAACACTACTGGGCTCCCCTGCTGAACACAGAGGCAGTTGACAGCATTAGGTAGAAAGAGCAGTGCAGGAACCACTCAACAGAGACTACAATCATGCAAATGAGGTGGATGTACCAAATTTGTGTGCTGCCCACTTCAATTATATTGGGTGCAGGCACATCACAAATTCTGATCCCCACATCCAAAAACTGGGGCAACCCAATTTCTAGCCCTTTGTGTCTTAACCACAATTACTTTCCTGCCTAGCTTTGTTTTGTTAGCAAACTGGGATACATTGCACTGGGTTCTGTCATCTATGTCATTAATATAGATTGTAAACAGCTGAAGCCCCAGCACTGGTTCTTGTGTCACCCCATTAGCCTGTCAGCCTGAAAATGACCTGTTTGTTCCTTCTCTGTGTTTTTGTCCTTAAACTAATCCTGTATCCATACTACTGCATTACCTATAAACCCATTAGCCCTGATCTTGTGCAACAACCTTTCATTTGGCACCTTTGAAAATCCAAATATACTACATTCACAGGTTTCCCCTTATCTACTTTGTTAGTTGCAAACTTAAAGAACTCTGATAGATTTGTCAAACATGGTTTCCCTTTCATAAACCCATATAGAGACTCTGCCAATTCATATTATGATTTTCCAAGTGTACTATTACCACTACCTTAATAGTGGATCTCAATGTTTTCCCAATGACTGATGTCAGGCTAATTGACCTCTGATTCCATGTTTTCTCTCTCCTTCCTTTCATGAGTAGCAGCATCGATTTGTTACCTTCCAATCCACTGGGACTGTTCCTGAATCTAGGGAATTTTGGAAGATCAAAATGAATGCATCCACTATTGCTAGGATGTAGGAGATTAGGTCGAGGGGATTTGTTAGTTTTTTTGGTCCCATTAATTACTCCAGTAATTTTTCTTTGCCAAAACACATTCTTTAAGTTCCTACTCACATTAGAACCTTCAATGCCTGTAATTTCCAGTATGCCTTTTCTGTCTTCTACTCTGAAGGCAGACACAAAAGATTTGTTTAACATCTCTGCCATTTTCTTATTCCCCATTATAATTTCTCCTGTCTTGGCATCTAAGGGACCAACGTTTACTTTCGCTACTATATTAATTTTTACATATTTCTAGATGATTTTACATTCTGTTTTTATATTTCTTGCTAGTTTGCTATCATATTCTATTTTTCCTTTCTTTATCAATTTTTTGATCGTCCTATGCTGCTTTCTACAACTTTTCCAATCCCCAGGCTTACTTTTCTTCTTGGGAACATCATAAGCCCCTTCTTTTAATCTAATACTATTGTTACGACCAAGGCGAGAGGAGTGCACTGTTATTCTAGTTCCACTTCTCCACAGGTCACAACATACATTTAAATTTTTTCCCACTTACCGATGCGGTCAATCATAGACTCAATTTTTATCTTAGAATAAAACATGGCAACACGTTTTCTTGAATAAACAACAAAATTATCAGTTTATAATAAAAAGAAGTCTTAAACAGTAATGAAGTAAAGCATAAACACACAGATTGAAATATTAAAGTTCCCTTTTTACCTTAGCCCCTCACACTCAAACACACACACACATACACCGTTTAACCTGAAAAATAAAGGGATTTGCGTTTTAGCGCTCTATTACAAAAATAACAGAAAAAAACACAGTTGGGCTGAAGACTTGCTCGTTCTTGAAGAAAAGAGAGAAGATATGGAACGATATCCGTTGTTTTGGTTTGGCGTCCCAAGTCCGTATCAATACCGGCTGTTGCTGGTATCAGTCTGCTTCTTACACTTGCTTTTCAGCTCCTCAAGAGATGGAAAACTAGCAGGTTTTTCAAACTGCTAGAACAGACTGAGTTGGGTGGTTTGTTCTTCTTGGCAAGTTTTCTCGGTCTTTTTAAAAACCACTGTCCATCCCCAACTGCCTTTTGTAACAATTCAAAATGAAACCAAAAACATTCCAGAAGTCAAGCCTCCTAACCTCTATAAACCTTGACCTTTCATTTCTCTGTAAACATCTTCCCCAAGCTAAAAACAATGCCTGCTGGGTAATTATTTGAAGACAGGTGCCTTCCAGTAACTGTTTACAATTCAAACCTCTCAGTGACCCTTGTAAAAAAAAAACACATCCATGAATTCCTTTTCATTTTAAAACACAAATTCTCAAAATTACATGATCCTTAGCTATTTAGTTAGCCAAAATGGATCACTTTTCCCATGCAATTTTTACTTCTCAATTAAATGTATATTCACTGAAAATTTTGAAAAACTTATTTAAATGTTCATCATTGCTTATCTTTTATCATAACTTTAAATCTAATTTCCCACCTTCCCTTAGCCAACTTCCTATTCATACCCATGGGATTGGCTTTATTTAAGATTAATACTCTAGTTTGCGGCTTATGTACATCACCCTTGAACTCAATGTGAAATTCTAGCATATTATTAATCACTCTTCTCCATATGATCCCTTGGTATCAGATTACTCATGAATCCTGTCTCATTACACAAGACAAGATCTAAAATAACCTCTTCCCTTGTTGATTTCACAATGTATTTTTCTAGGAAACTGTCTTAGACACATTCCATTCCAAACTACTTTTGCCAATTTGATTTGACCAATCTATATGAAAATTAAAGTACTCATGATTATTACATTGCCTTTGTTACAAGCTCCTCCTATATCTTACTTAATACTCTGTCCATCAGTATAGCTATTGTTAGTGAGCCTATAAACTACTCCTTATTTCTTATCTCCCCCCATACTGATTCTACTTCCTGATCTTCCGAGCCAAGATCCTTCCTCACTACTGTCCGATATCATCCTCTATTATCAGGGCTACCCCTCCACCCTCATTTTCCATTTTGCCTGTCTTTTCAAAACTTCAAGTACCCTGGAATATTTAGCTCCCAACCTTGGTCACCATGCAATCATATTTCTGTAAGTGCTATTAAATCAAACTGATTTATCTCTGTTTGTGCCATTGGTTCTTGTTATGACTGTTTTGTATATTCAGATAAAGTTTAATTGTAATTGTTTACCATTTTTCCCTGATTTGACCTTAATTCTGATGCACTACTCGTGTTAAACTCGCTGTCCCTTTCTGTCACACTCTGCTTATCTTTACACAAATTATTACACTACTCAATGGCCTTGACTGTTTAGATTTATAAATTTCCCCTCACTTGAACCCTTCCCCACTCTCTTTTTGGTTTAAAAACCCTATCTACAGCCTGTAATTTGATTTGCCAGAACACTGGGCCCTGCCCAGTATAAGTGAAGCCAATCCCAACAGAGCAGCTCTCTCTTTCAGCAGTACTGGTGTCAATGCCCCATGAATTGAAACCCCACACCACTCTTTCAGTCACATATTTAACTCATTGATCTTTGTGACCCTATGCCAAGTTGCACATGGGTCAGGTAGTAATCGAGAGATTATAACCTTTGAGGTTCTGCTTATTAATTTGGACCCCAGCTCCTCAAACTCTCTCAGAAGAACCTCATTCCTAGTTCTATCTATGTCATTGATTACTACATGGACTACGTCAACTGAATCCTCCCTCACCCACATCAAGCTCTTCTCCGGCCGTGAGGAAATATCCTCAACCCTGGCACCAGGCAGGCAGTATACCCTTTGGAGCATTCAGCTGCAGAGAACAGGATCTATCCCCATGATTATACTGTCCACTATCACTACTATATTCCTTTTCACTCCCCCCACTTGAATGGCCTCCTGTACTGTGGTGCCATGATCATTCACCCTGCAGACTTTGCTCTCATCCATTGAAGCAGCAAGAACCTCGTACCTGTTGGATAACAGCAAACTATCTTTGAGTTTTTTTAACTGAATACTTGATTGAATTTAAGTTATAGGTAGATTAAATTTAAATATTTACCTTTAATTTAGCCCCACCTTTCCTCCTTGTGCTGTGATGTTACTTTGTGATTTTTCTCCCAGGCCTCTCTGGGCCTTGGCCTTTCCTTAGGTCTTAAAAGCTGTGGCTCAGTGGATAGCACTCTTGTCTCTGAGTCACAATGTTCTGGGTTTAAGTCCCACTCCTGGATTTGAGCATATAAATCAAAGCTGACACTCCAGTGCTTCATTGTTGGAAGTGCTTTCTTTCGGATGAGAGGTTAAACCAATGCCCTGTCTGCCATCTAAAGTGGATATAAAAGATCCCCCATGGCACTACTCGAAGATGAGCAGGGGAATTATCCCTGGTGTCCTGGCCAATATCTATCCCTCAATCAACATCACAAAAACACATTATCTGATCATTATCAAGCTGGTGGGAGCTTGCTGTGTACAAATTGTCTCCCCTGCTTCCTACATTACAACAGTGACAACATTTCAAAAGTATTTCACTGGCAGTCAAGTGCTTTGCAATGTCCAGTGGTCATGAAAAACCCTATACAAATGCAAGTCCTTTTTCTTTTAGATTTTATATCTATTTGTTTAAATAAAGGAATAAATTAAATACTTAGCTCTGATTCCTCAGCTCCCACCGCTCCTCATCACGTTTTTCTCTCTTGGTGTCTGGTGTCAACTGCAGTTCTCTGCTGCCACTCCTTTTAAGTCCCTGGTGCTTGGAGTTCCTGCTCTTTTTGACCAGCAGCCTATTGGCATGCTGAAACAATGCTTATGCTGCTTGGACCGCTCTAGAGCAGCCCTGCTGTACTCGGCAGAGTAGGTGTCAAGACTGGTGGTGGTGTGATACATGCTACACAATCTCATCATCATGAGAGGACAGTCCTTGCCACCAGCAGTATGGCAAGCAGCTGAGAAGTGAGAACATGAGGATGAGGAAAAAGAGAAAGAGGAGGAAGAGGAAGGTAGAGGAAGGGAGAAGGCAACCCAGGCAACCACTGTCTGTGAAGAGCTCATCTAAATGCGATACCAGTAAAGGCCACTCCAATTCCTTATTCACCAACAACCCTACACCTTACCTTCCCTCTGTCACTGACCATGACAGCATCCACGACGCAAAAGTGAAAGCCACCGAAAAATAAGTATTCCAAACCAAAATAATAAATGAAATCATTCCATATCGCATACAAAATCAACAAATCACTCTTGTGCATTCCCTTAATACCTGTCTTGCGCGTGTCTTTGCCTATCCTAGTGCTCCTACACAGTGCTACCCCAGCTGCTGCGCATGGCTAGCGGAAGGCTGCTGACTTTCAGAGGAGGAGACAGCAGATGGACTTGAAGGACAACCTTGAGCATCTCGGGGCAAAGAAAGCCCAGTTTTTGACTGCGTCATCTCTGCATGGCTGGCAGTAGTATGGGATGGTTGACTGACAAGCATCTGTAAGGGTGGCATTGGCACAGTGTTGGGATGGGAGGACGAAGGCTGACTTCCTGACAGAGGACAGTAAATTCATGCTCCATGTAGGCACTGTCACTCGCCTAGGGCGGTGCCTCAGCAATCCTAGTAATCTATTGGAAGACAGATTGCTGCGCTGCTGTGACACCCTACACACCCCTTGGCACACTGTAATCCACAGCTATAATGGCAGCAGTCTAAATGTAATGGCAGCCAGCTGACCTTGCACGGTAGCAGTCTGAGCTACTGTGCAGCACTCAGACATCGGATGACTGCTGCTTGTGTTGCAATGGAAGCTGTGACTTTGGCCATCAGACACTGAATCATGGTTGGATCCACAAGTGTGTGAATAGAGTTGAATACCACTTCCATGATGGAAAGGATAGACTCCAAGCTCTGTTCAAAGCGCGATTGGTGCTGGACTCCTCCATGCTCCTTGACATTGACCGCAGGGTTTCTGGCAGGCTTCCCAATGGTCCAAGCATTTTGTTGTGCATACCCATCTGCGATCCTCTACAGCAGGCTTGTACAACATACGGCTTGCAGACCAGAATCCGGCCCACCAAAGGTTTATATCCGGTCCGCCAGTCCTGAGGAGGGGAGCAACGCCAAACGGCTGCTCTGCATACATTGCTGCGGCAGGCGGACAGTGTAATTTGTAGCATTTGCCGGTTCCCATGGAGACAGCGCTGCCTGGGCTGTCATGTGACTCCACCTCCTCGAGCAACAAAGTAACGTCTTCAGCCCTACATAGCATCCTTCAACAAACAGGCCGAGCTCCTGAGCAACGGCACCAGGAGCGGTGAGAGGGCTGGTGGCAGCTGAAGGTGCAAGACATTGTCTATCGTGTAATGAAGATTCAAACATTCTACTCAATCCACAAGGGATTTTTCTATTTAGAAAATATTTATGTCCTATGGGCACAAACGAATGTGTCACAATCAAAGAATTATTACCATTGTAATAACACAAAGCACATGGTCCCGTGGCTATATAGTACCTATAATTTTGAAAGGATCTTCTCTGGATAATCTCTGGATTACTCCCTGTGCCACGTGCCAGTGAGGCTAGAAATAGGAAGATAGTGCAGCTAAATACGTGGCTGAGCGGCTGGTGTAGAAGGGAGGGTTTCAGATATCTGGACCATTGGGATCTCTTCAGGGACAGATGGGACCTGGACAAGAAGGACGGGTTGCATCTAAACTGGAGGGGCACAAATATCCTGGCTGCAAGGTTTGCTAGCGTCACTCGGGAGGGTTGAAACTAGTGTGGCAGGGGGGTGGGAACCAGAGCAGTAGGACAGCGAGTGAAATAAATGAGGAGGACATAGTAAATAAGGCCAGTAGGACTAAGAGGAAGAGCAGGCAGGGAGATGTTGCTGAGCAGAGCGGGACTGGTGGTCTGAGCATTTCAGGAGCAGTGACCATAATTCCATAAGTTTTAAGGTACTTGTGGATAAGGATAAGAGTAGCCCTCAGGTGAAGGTGCTAAATTGGGGGAAGGCTAATTATAACAATATTAGGCAGGAACTGAAGAATTTAGATTGGGGGCCGCTGTTTGAGGGTAAATCAACATCTGACATGTGGGAGTCTTTCAAACGTCAGCTGATTAGAATCCAGGACCAGCATGTTCCTGTGAGGAAGAAAGATAAGTTTGGCAAGTTTCGGGAAGCTTGGATAACACGGGATATTGTGAGCCTAGTCAAAAAGAAAAAGGAAGCATTTGTCAGGGCTGGAAGGCGAGGAACAGATGAAGCACTTGAGGAATATAAAGACAGTAGGAATGAACGTAAGCAAGGAGTTAGGAGGGCTGAAAGGGGTCATGAAAAGTCATTGGCAAACAGGATTAAGGAAAATCCCAAGGCTTTTTATACATATATAAAGAGCAAGAGGGTAACCAGGGAAAGGGTTGGCCCACTCAAGGACAGAGATGGGAATCTATGTGTGGAGCCAGAGGAAATGGGCGAGGTTCCAAATGAGTACTTTGCATCAGTATTCACCAAAGAGAAGGACTTGGTGGATGATGAGCCTAGGGAAGGGAGTGTAGATAGTCTGGGTCATCTCATTATCAAAAAGGAGGAGGTGTTGGGTGTCTTGCAAAGCATTAAGGTAGATAAGTCCCCAGGGCCTGATGGGATCTACCCCAGAATACTGAGGGAGGCAAGGGAAGAAATTGCTGGGGCCTTGACAGAAATCGTTGCATCCTCATTGGCTGCAGGTGTGGTCCCAGAGGACTGGAGAATAGCCAATGTTGTGCCTTTGTTTAAGAAGGGTGGCAAGGATAATCCAGGAAATTATAGGCCGGTGAGCCTTACGTCAGTGGTAGGGAAACTATTAGAGAGGATTATTCGGGACAGGATTTACTCCCATTTGGAAACAAACAAACTTATTAGCAAGAGACAGCATGGTTTTGTGAAGGGGAGGTCGTGTCTTACTCATTTGATTGAGTTTTTTGAGGAAGTGACGAAGACGATTGATGAAGGAAGGGCAGTGGATGTTATCTATATGGACTTCAGTAAAGCCTTTGACAAGGTCCCTCATGGCAGACTGGTACAAAAGGTGAAGTCACACGGGATCAGAGGTGAGCTGGCAAGATGGATACAGAACTGGCTCGGTCCTAGAAGACAGAGGGTATCAGTGGATGGGTGTTTTTCTGAATGGAGGGATGTGACTAGTGGTGTTCCGCAGGGATCAGTGCTGGGACCTTTGCTGTTTGTAGTATACATAAATGATTTGGAGGAAAATGTAGCTGGTCTGATTAGTAAGTTTGCGGACGACACAAAGGTTGGTGGAGTTGCGGATAGTGATGAGGATTGTCAGAGGATACAGCAGGATATAGATCGGTTGGAGACTTGGGCGGAGAAATGGCAGATGGAGTTTAATCCGGACAAATGTGAGGTAATGCATTTTGGAAGGTCTAATGTAGGTGGGAGGTATACAGTATATGGCAGAACCCTTAGGAATATTGACAGGCAGAGAGATCTGGGCGTACAGGTCCACACATCACTGAAAGTGGCAACGCAGGTGGATAAGGTGGTCAAGAAGGCATACGGCATGCTTGCCTTCATCGGTCGGGGCATAGAGTATAAAAATTGGCAAGTCATGTTGCAGCTGTACAGAACCTTAGTTAGGCCACACTTAGAATATTGCGTGCAATTCTGGTCGCCACACTACCAGAAGGACGTGGAGGCTTTGGAGAGGGTACAGAGGAGGTTTACCAGGATGTTGCCTGGTCTGGAGGGCATTAGCTATGAGGAGAGGTTGGAATAACTCGGATTGTTTTCACTGGAACGACGGAGGTGGAGGGGCGACGTGATAGAGGTTTACAAAGTTATGAGCGGCATTGACAGAGTGGATAGTCAGAAGCTTTTTCCCAGGGTGGAAGAGTCAGTTACTAGGGGACATAGGTTTAAGGTGAGAGGGGCAAAGTTTAGAAGGGATGTGCGAGGCAAGTTTTTAACACAGAAGGTGGTGAGTGCCTGAAACCTGCTGTCAGGGGAGGTGGTGGAAGCAGATACGATAGCGACGTTTAAGAGACATCTTGACAAATACATGAATAGGAAGGGAATATTGGGATATGGGCCCCGGAAGTGCAGAAGGTGTTAGTTTAGGCAGGCATCAAGATCGACGCAGGCTTGGAGGGCCGAATGGCCTGTTCCTGTGCTGTGCTGTTCTTTGTTCTTGAAAAGTAAAGTAATGACATCACTTTATCTAAACTTCTAATTTGTTCACAAATGCTCGGAGGTAAAATGTTTAATATATTTGGGACAGAGTTGAAGTATGATTTGAATCAAAATTTAAATCTAAATATATAGTGCTTTTAATAACATCAATAATGTAAATGCTTTCACTAATATTTGAATATGGAATTTTATTGATTTGCCATGAAAATCATATTTTAAAATAATTCTTCAAATAAGAAATGGGTATTTTTCATCAAACAACAGTCAGCATCTGCTTTAAAGATACAATATCAATTTCCTAATTATATCTAGACTCCATATCAGGCGACCCATATCAACTACAAATGTGAGCACTTTCAACTGGATGTAATCCATGGGAATAATGTTAATATATAAAAGGAAGAAATGACTGATCTCTGAAGGACTCTGCCTAACACCAGACTAGATTTTCATACATATGAAAATGATGTACAGGAAAAGACTGTCCATCTACTTGTGATGAATTACATTCCCTAACCACCCAGAGCCATTTAATCCTAAGAGAGGCAAAAACCCTGGCCAATTAAGAGGGCAAAACATTTGGAAATTTCCTCTCATAATGATGAGAAAGTAAGTTAAATAAATTAGTCTTCTCATTTAAAGCTTGTTCATAAAAATGCAATTTTTGTTGTTGTTTTGATTAATAATAAGACAAATTTCCAATGCCTTTAACTTTCTGAAATTTGCTCACTGGCCCCTTATGTAGGACAGAAGTTGTAATGTGGCCCTTCATGCGAAAAGGTTGGGCACCCCTGCTCTATACGCTGCCCCATCGAAGTGTTCATCTGAGTTCTCTGCCATTGAACCTGTGTGCGATCTTACTCTCCAGTAAGCTGGAACCTGCGTTATCCTTGTCCCCTGCCCTGACTGCAAGCGACTCTTGCGCGGTGTCTCACCACATGCCGACCCCCCTCTATTCTATCCTCTAAGATATGTGCAGTGCCAGTATCTGTGCTGGTGTCTGTGAGTGAGAAATCAAGTGACTGTGCTATATCTTCATCATCACTTTTCTTGGTGTTCCCCCACTGCTTGGCCAGTTTGGTCCTCGAATGTACCTGAAAAGGGAAAGACACAAGTGTGGTGCAGGGAAGGAGCGGCGGATGGGGTGGGCGGGCGGATGTAAGAAGTGCACTGTCTGCAGTTTATAAATCAGAAGAGAGTGTGGGATGACAGGGAGGTGGGATGTGAGAAGGAGGATCAGTTATGAGGATACTGTAATCTTCAAAGGTTTCTGTCCCACCACTGATCACTGCCTCAGCAATAGGAATCCCAATAATGGCCAGCACCATCTCCTCCATTGGGGTGCAAGCGTGTCTGTCCCTCACTGTTAGCTTCTGCTGCCACAGGTTGTGCACTACCTTGTCCCGTAAGAGACAGAAAAGTGTATCAAGGAGTATGGTCCAATCTGTTTGGGTGAAGTGGTGTCATGGTTGAATAGCTGACAGTGTGTGTAAGCTGTGAGATGTGGGGATGAGGCTTGCAGCAGTGAGTGAGGGTGAGGTGAAGCATGCGAATATTAGATATGAGGCCTCATTGATAGAGATTGTTGGTTGGTGAATGATGGGGCTGTAGTGATCTGAGCAGTGGCTGAGGCTGCTGGTGTAGTTGGGAGGATGTGGCATTTGAAAATGCATTCACTGACCTTGACCACTCGACTGAGGTCACTGAACTTCTGTGGCACTGAATCCAGGTCCTCGGAGTTTGACTCCTGTTATTATCCTCCATGGCTATCTGCTCCCACTGCCTTTAATTGTATGTCTGGATGGCATCCTGACCCCCTCCTTTCCACCTCCTCCACCAAGACCTCCAGTGCAGCATCTGTAAACCTTGGAGCTCTGCTCTCCCCTCTGTTGTGCCATTCCCCACTCCTTCCCAGGTCAGATTCTCTTCAGCCATGACTTCCAGCACTTGCTCCAGCCACAGTGCACCTCCCTTTCAAGAGATACAAGCTAGCTTTAAGCAATGCAGGTTAGCTTTAAGAGGTGCTAGCCTCATGTTATTGCCCCCTTGCTGATACGTCCAGCCAATTAACAGCTCAGTTAGGTCTGGCTGGATGCAAAGATCGTGGAAATGAGCAGGCAGCACAAAGTTGGAGTGCAACCTGCATTGCAATCAACAGGTGCAGGTTAATCATGCATCCTGATTCCATGTCCATTTTCGAAGGCCCACCGTCTTCCACCTCAAGGGCAAGACTGTTACACTGAGCCAAGGTTGACCCTTTCTAAAAGTGATTTTCTAGGTATTTTATCCAAATGGATACAATTCTCCAACAAAATATTATTCCTTTAAAAAGGCCAGGATTTGAACCATGGCTTTCTGCACACATTATTTGAAAAACCCATTGCTTTCACTATTTGGCCACTTCAGCATAATAGGCTAGCAGGCTATTGCGTTAACCAACTCAGCCCCTCATTTAAAGCATACCTGAAGTACACTTAGGAAAGCAATATGAGACAAGGCACTTCCAGTAGCTTGTTTCACATTACTTAGGAATTGGCGTTGGTTGCAGATAATAGAAACTAAAGAAAGTATCTGCCTTTAAACAGCTAATTTCACAACTTAAGAAGGTCCAAAACAACTTCACAACCAATAAAGTATTATTAAAGTCTAGACACTGTTTTAATGTAGGGAAACTTGCAGCCAATTTATGCACCGCAAAGTCCCCTCAAAAATAATATAAATGACCAAATAATCTTTTTTAGTGATGTTGTTTGTTGCTTGAGTGATAAATGTTGGCCAGGACAACATTACCTTCTTAATGCACCCTGGCCCAAATCCCACTGGCAGCCCCAACCTATCTCCTACTGAAAGCCATGATCTGATCCAACTTGACTGCTGCAGAACCTACATTACATCTAACATATAATTATCAGTCTATTTCATGTGTACAACTGCTGCCTTTGTACCCAGCAACACTTGCATAGTTGTATTGAAAACAGTAATCCCTGGAAATATTGTAGTTTACAGTTTGAATACGCATGATTTGCAACAGATTTTATTAAATATTGAAAACTGTTACTTCGTCAAAGCTATAAAATCACAGAGTTAATTTCTTCATTTTCAACCATGCAGATGTACACATACAAATGTGTCCTGATGAAAGGTCACAGATCTGAAACGTTGACTCCGTTTCTCTCTCCACAGATGCAGGTAGACCTCCCACATTTTCTGTTTTTATTTCAGATTTCCAGCATCCAGAGTATTTTGCTTTGTCGTTGTCACAGATGTCAATTGTTTGAGTCCAAACCTGTACTCTCAGCATTAGATAGCCGATATAAACAATTCAAATAAACAGAACTACATTCATTTCTTTGAATGTGAACCTTATTTTATTTATATTGTTAGAAAAAGTCTAACTTATAACCTTACCATTTTTATATATTGTCCTCAATGTAATACTGTGAGTATGACAGCAATTCACTGCTTGGGTCAACTTGAAGTCTACAACAACAAAAAGCTTGATAGGAAGTCGGCTAAAATGACCAAGGTAAATTAGCTTGGATTTATGAAGTTCAGGTCATGTCTGCTGAATCTAGTTGGATTATTTTTAGGAATCATTAGCATGGTGAATAGGGAAGTGTCTATGGACATTGCTATATGGACTTCTAAAAGGAATTTGATAAGGTTCCACAGGAGATTATTAGGAAGAATTAGAGCATGCAGAATTGGAGGTAATCTTGTGACCTGGGGAGTAATTAGGTGAAAGGTAGGGGACAGAGTTTAGGCGTAATTAGTTCACTCTCTGATTGGCAGGATGGTGACAAGTGGTATTCCCCAGGGATCAGTAATGAAGCCTCAAATTTTCATCATAGATATTAATGACTTGTATGGAAAAATAGAGAGTTATAGATCTAAATTTGCAAATGACACTAAGTTAGCAGACACAGTAAGTTATGTGGACAGGTATCAATGTTGCATCTGGAAGCTCAGGTGTGTTATCCCCATGACCAATGAAAGAAAAGGATGGAGAAAGAAACAGAGTGAAACATAACAAACGAAATAGGGTGAGTTAGAGTCAAATGAAATACAGACAGAAAGAATAATAAAGAGGGAAAGAGAGTGGATTAAGAGAGAGGAAAGAAAAGAGGCAGGAAGGGAAGAAACTTACAATGAGCTAACAGAAGAAGATGACATTGTAGCCCAGTTGTGCTGGAAATTGCTGTGTTGGTCATTGAAAAGTTAATCAGTGAATGGAAGAGGAGGTGTGTGAAATTTACAAGATTTCTTGACCCGTGAAGTATAGAACCAGCTATAAATAACAGGGTTATGAAAGTTGCAGTATGCATGCTTCTGATGGGAGAGGAAATGTATTGCAGAAATTAATTCCCGTGGACCAGATCACTGTATCTTATTCTCCATTCCTCTTATATTTCATCACAAAAGCTTGCACATAGCAGGAGCACACAGGGTGGCTCAGGTGGTTGACTCTAAAAGTAGCAGCCACCTATTCCCATATGGAGAAGCAACAAAAAGCAAAATCCTGCAGATGCTGAAAATCTGAAATAAAAACAGAAGTGCTCAAAAACAGGAAATACTCAACAGATCTGGTGGCATCTGTGGAGAGAGAAACAGAGTTAACACTTTTCAGGTCTGTTCTCTCTTCTGATGTTGCCTGAGCCATAGAATGTTTTCAGCATCGTCTTTGTTTTCGAAGAAGCTATTATTCAGTTATTGCAGAGAGCTTGGAAGCCATGAATCTGTTCGTCTTGGAGGACAAGGTACAACCTGTGACATGGATCATATGATTCAAACATTCTGTAATTTGCACAATATATTCTATGAATAAGTCTTCCCAAAGTGATTGTACCCAAATGCATAATAGAACATGTCAGAAGAATGTGGTACCTAGATGGATGTGTGCTTATTTATTCATAATGTGCCACTGTACAGAGCAAATCTAGTTGTCCCTCAGTGAGAACTAGATCATATAATTGATAGTTTATAATTTCCATGATGTTACATGAAAGTATCTACACACAGTGATTGTACCCAAGTGCATAATACAGCATGCAATGACAGTTCAGTATCCTGATGGATGTGTCCTTATTTATTCATAACATACCAGTCTTCTCTTCATGGTACAAAGTGAAAATTGTTGCCTTAAAACAAAAGGCACAGCACCAACTATAATCACCCAAATTTGAAACATTTATCAACACAGAAATACCACTAGAAGGAAAATTAGTTGTGTAGTAAGAAGCTAGGAATGAGGCATAAACCACTGGTGATGAAAGAAAAACAGTTATGTGCTTAGTGGAAGTATAGATGATGCTAATGTGCTCAGTGTCCCAATTGAGCCTTATGAAGATAAGAGACCTCAGTGAGCTTATTTTCAAACAGAGGCTAACAGCTGAACAGTATTGCAAAATCATGTCCTCCCTGCAATACAATAAATTCTTTCCACAAAATTTGATAAGACCTGAAAATAAGTGTGGGAATCGCAATGTGCGATTAACCCGCGCCTGTTGCTTCTGATGCTGCCAGCGCATTAACCTTGAGCTGCCTTCTCATTTAAATGATTGCAGCATACAGCCAATGTTAAGCACACTGTTGACTGACTGCACGCCTGAGCAGGGGGCACAAAATAGAAACAGGCTAGCATGAGTTCAAATTAGCCTGTATTATTTAAAGACAGCTTGATATTTTTAAAGGGATGCTGCAATTTGGCTGCAGCAGGTCCTGGCAGTCATTGTAAAAGTGAGTTTGACCTGGGAAAGACATACGAATAGCAAAACATAGCAGAGAGCGGGCTGTAAGATTTTCTGACAATGCACTGGAAGCCTAGGCCAGGGAGATGTCATCTATCCGCAGGGGGTCAGGAGGCACTCCAGACAAACTCTCAGAAGGCAGTGGGAGCAGATAGCTGGGGCAGACAATGCCAAGAGCCACAAGATCATCAATGGTCTCACACAAATTAATCAAGGTCAGTAAATGCATATTTAAATGTCATATCCCACCAACTGCACCAGTAGCCTCACACACTGTTCAATGCGCCACAACCCCATCACTCACCTACCAACAATATCAATCATGACTCATGCCTTAATGTCTAGCTTCACCTCACCCTCACACCCACATCTCACAGATTGCACACACTATTCTTTCAATGACAGCCACATCAGCTAAACACAAAGCACCACATTCACTGAGCTGCTTCCTTTTCTCCTGCAGAACAATGTGGTACATAACTGGAGGCAGCACACCTAACCAGAGGGGGACATGCATGGCTGCAGATCCTTACCCCCATGAAGGAGACAGTGCTGACCATCATTGAAGCAGCCATGACTGAAGCTCTGGCCAGCAGTGGGGCTGAAATCATCGAAGATGACAATGTACACGTACTATAACCCTCCTCACATCCCACGTCTCCCTCATCCCACAATCTCTTCTGATTTACAAGCTGCAGTTTGTCTAAACCTGCAACTCTTATGTTATCTCCTTCCCTCACCACAACCCTACCCTTGTGCCTTTCTCCTTTCAGCTACCCAAGAACTGCAAATGGCCAGTTAATGGTGGAAGAGAAAGAGGTGGAAAAGCAGGAAGACAGTGATAATGAAGAAACATTGTCACTTGATCTCACACTTGCAACCACCAGCTCAGATATTGATACTGTACGTACCTTAGGGGATGGCTTAAAGGCAGAATCTACGCATGGTGAGCCGCATGAGTTGCCTGCATCCAGGACGGGGGACAATGGCAGCGCAGGTGACAGCTTGACGGAGGGTGAGTTTGAAAATGAGTTCTACTGCAGAGGACTCAAATGAGGACTTTGATGGGGCAGCGTACAGATGAAGAATGATGGGTATGCAAACTGAAAGGCTTGGTGAATTGACAGGCCTGCGGTCAATGTCAAGGAGCATGGAGGAGCCTGGCACCAACTTGGCACAGGACTTTTCACAGATCTTGGAGCCCATCGTGGAAGTGGTGACCAACTCTATGAAGACTCTTGTGGACACATCCAATGATGTAGCGTCTGATGTTCAGGCTCCATTGCAACACAAGTAAAAGCCGCCCAATGTCTTAGTGCTGTGGTGGAAGCTCAAATTGAAGTCATGCCAGCTCAACTTGAAGCCAAGCAAGTTCAGACTGCTGCCATCATAGCTGCAGATACCTGTGTTCAAGGGAGCTTGCTGTGTGTCACAGCAGGTCAGCAATGTGTCCTCTAATATATTACTACAATTACTGAAACGTCACCTCAAGGGAGTGGCAATGGCTTCCTGGAGCCCAAACCTGCTGTCCTTTCTCAGGATGATAGCATTTGTGCTTCCACCATTGCCACTCCACCAGTGCTCTTGTTATTATCTATCAGCCAACTCAGACTGCTGCCACACATGCTGAGATGGTGCAGACCACAGTCAGGCCTTCTTGGGCCAGAGTTGCTCAGTGTTGTACTCCAAGGCCATCTGCAGTGTTCTCCACTAAAAGGTAGCAGCTATCCAGTGACAATATTGAAAATTCTGGTTCCTTTAATTAAACAGGATTAATTTCAGTGTTAATAGAGAGCAGGTGATGATCATTATAGTTTTGTATTTAAGGGCTGGGCTTTTGCCCAGTTAGGGAGTTGCCTCTGGACAGAGAATTAGTCCAGAAGGGAAGAGTGGGAACTGATGTTTGGACTGAACTGTGAATTGCCAATAAAATAGTTGTGGATCAGAGACTGTCATTTGTTTCCTCATTTTGGTGACTGGACATCTGCCTGTTCAACATGCAGCAACCATGCTGCAGCCACTGGGATAGCACTTTATAGGAGAACTAGGAAAGCTAAAGGCACACGGAAGACAAGCACTCAGGGAATGCGTAAGCGTGATTAGTTGACTTTTGTATGCAATATGGTAATGTTTGATTTATAAATTTGGCTTGGAATGATTTTTATTGTTGTGTTGTGGCTTTTATTTTAGCATTGTGACCAAGTGGATGCTGTGATATACAGTAATAGAGGGAAAGCCAGGCATGGGACTGTTGGTGAATGGGTTTATGTTCACTAGTCAGATGAGTTGATCATGGACTGCCCAGCCAGAAAGGGGATGTGTTGGTTGCCTCCTCCCTTCTTTCTCCCACTCTTCCTTCTCTTCCTCTTTCTCCTCCACCACTTCCTCCTCCTCCACCTCCTCAATGGGTTGCTGTAGAGCTGGTGGAAAGGGCTGTGCCTCATTATGGTGATGCTGTGCAGCATGCAGCAGGCCAAGATGAATCTTGACACAATGTAAGCAACAAAAACAACTTGCATTTATGCAGCACCTTTAATGTAATAAAATGTCCCAAGTCACAGGAGCATTATAAAACAAAATATGACACAAACTACATAAGGAGACATTAGGGCAGATGACCAAATGCTTAGTCCAGAAGATAGGTTCTAAGGAGCATCTTAAAAGAGGAAAGGATGGTCGAGAGGAGGACAGGTTTAGGGAGGGAATTCCAGAGCTTAGGACCCAGCCAGATGAAAGCATAGCCACCAATGGTGGAGTAATTAAAATCATGGATGCTCAAGAGTGCAAAATTTGAGAAGTGCAGATATCTTGGAGGCTTGTGAAAACAGTCTGGTTCAGTCTCAAACAATTGCTGGGGGAAGGATGGAGTTTGTAGCTCGGGAACAGGGTTTGTGGCTGGGACAGAAGACAATAGCTTTTGTCTTCTCAATATTTAGTTGGAGAAACTTTCTGCTCATACAGCATTGGTTGTCCGATAAGCAGTCTGACAATTGAGAAACAGTAAAGGAGTCGAAAGAGGTGGTGATTAGGTAAGATGGGTGTCATTAGTGTACAAATGAAAACTAAATCATAGGATAGAATCATAGAATGGCTACAGCAAAGAAGGAGGTCATTGAGTCTGTCGTGTGTCTATGTCAGCACCCTACAAGCGCCATTCAGATAATCCCACTCTCCCACCCTTTCCGCGTAGCCGTGCAAATTTTTTCCATTCAAATAATTATCCAATTCTCTTTTGAAAGTATCATGCATGCCCCCACCTGCCAAGAATGAGGCACATTAATTTCACCGCATGGACATAAAATTTCAAACAGTTGCTGGGAAGAGAAGGCCTGTTACAAGGGGTTGCCAGGCCCCTGGCTGGAAAGCCATTTTTGCATATTAACAAACAGTGTTGGAACAAAGGAGCTAGCCCCTACTCCAATACAACACACAGAACAGACCTGGTCAAAACAGTCGGCAATGTGACTACCCTGCTGGCCAACTTGGGGAGTTTTAAATTGTAGAGACAGTGTTTGAACTGGCAGAAAGCGGTTTGCTCCTGGATTGAAAAGACCTCTCATGGCTGGCTTTCCACAGCCTCTCCTATCTGCTCCCATCTCTTTCTCACGGAACTCAAAAACCCACTGGAGACACATGAACCCCAAGAGAGAAAAGTCTCCTACAGTGAACAAGGTTTAAGAAGAATACTAGGCCCCAATGAAAAGCAAGAACTACCTGCAAAAGGACTCTACAGTGAGCTCGAAGAACTATAACAACTCCTCTTCAGATATTGTCTCAAACCTTTCCACTTTAATTTGGTTTCTGCTCTTTTCTGTCTCTATTTGCATATGTGTATTGCATATGCATGCTAGCGTGGAGGCGTCGTGTATCCATAGGCGTTAACTGAATTAGAGTTTAAGTTTAAGTAATAAAATGTTATCTTTCTTCTTTAAACTTAAGAAAGCCTGTTTGTGCTAGTGTCTTGGCCTTATAATTGGAAAGCGTTGAACAAAGATTCACCAAGGGGGAGCTAAAAACAGTGTGTTTGAAAATAAAACCCTGTTACAGTAAGACCAGGTGAAGGCTGAAAGGGAACCCTAGACCTCTTTCTCACCTGGTCGTAACAAAGTAACAATTGAATCTGCCTCCACCACAGTCTCAGGTACTGCATTCCAGTACCTAACCACACGCTGCATAAAAAAAGTTTTTTCTCGTGTCACCTTTGGTTCTTTAGCCATTCAGCTTAAATTGATGTCCGCTGGTTCCGCCAATGGGAATAGTTTCTCACAATCTACACTGTCCAGACCCCTCATGATTTTGAATTCCTCTATCAAATCTCCTTTCAACCTTCTCTTCTGTAAGGAGAATAGCTCTAGCTTCTCCAATCTGTCCATATAACTGAAGTCCCTCATCCCTGGAACTGATGTGCTTTCAGGTAATGTCACAGAGGGGCAGCATTTAGATCAGAAATAGGTTGAGCCCAAGGATAGCTCCTTGGGGGACACCAGAGGTAACAATGTGGGAGCAGGAAGAATCTCTGGCTGTAAGATGGTGCAAAGGCATTGGAGGAGGATGGCATGGTCAACTGTGTCAAAGGCAGCAGACAGGTGGAGAAGGATGAGGAGGGATAGTTTACCATTGTTACAGTCACATAAGATGTCTTTTATGACTGATAAGAACCATTTCAGTACTATGACGGAGTGAAAACCTGATTGGAAGAATTCAGACATGGAGTTCTGGGAAAGATGAGCATGGATTTGGGAGGCAACAACACGTTCAAGGACTTGTAGAGGAAAGGTTACTGCAGGGCTCCTCCAGAGCAGTTCAGGTAGTGGAAGCATTGTTTAAGAAAGACCCGATGGTCTACTCAATCACATTTCATGTGGGTAACATGGCTGTCATCATATGCATGCTGCCCATGTTTGTGCTAGCTGTACACTATTCAGGAGCCATGTGATCACTGGATAACTATCCTCTGATTTGTCGTGATGGCTCAAATGCAGATTACACCAGACTGGTGCAAAATGAAGGCATTATGACTTGTGCCTGGATACCAAGCATTGACCTGGATGATACACTGCGTGTGATCGCGCACCAGCTGCATGTTGAGGGAATGGAAATCCTTTCAGTTGTGGTACATCTCAGAATTGACATACGGCGTCTGCATGCAGTCTCTGGCTCTCAGCAGGAGGCCATATCTGTCCAGTGAGTTCAGGGAGCAATTCCCCTGTTTGAACCTCAATGAGGATTAGTGTGTTAGATGTCTCCAGTTCACTAGGGGATCCTCACTGAAAACCTTCAATTGCTTCGGCAAAGTTGCGTGCTTGCTCCACCCGATTCTCTCTGGCCAGATGGAATGAAATGTATTCAGGTGACTTGGAATACAGAGTCTCAATGAACTCCATTATGCAACAGTGGAAGGCAAACTTTGACATGTTGCAAATATCGCCTGTTCCAGCTTGGAAGGAGCCAGATGTATAAAATATTATGTGCACAGTCACCTTCACAGCCATTGGCAATGCCATCCTCGCCCAGCTCTGAAACTGCAGTTGTAACCAAAGCAGGTGGTGGATTTCAGTAGGACATCCTTAGTGAAGTGGAAATATCTAGCATGCTGTTCCTCATTGAGGTTCAGATAGGGTGAATTGCTCCCTGAACAGTCTGGGCAGATGTGGTCTCTTGCTGAAAGCTCGTCTCACCCTCCTCCTTCTCCCTCTTCCAGCAGCTTACCCTGCTCTGGGCCACCTCTGCTCGTTCTCCCTGTCATGCTGCTGGTTCTTCTTGCTGCTGAATGCATGTTCAGCTTTGTGATGTTAAGAGGTTAAATCCAAATCATCATGTAGTGTGTATCCAGATTGGTTGAGACAATGGATTTTCATTAATAACATCCCAGTAAGTGTTCACATCAGTTATGTTAGGATGGCCAATTCATTTGGGGAAGCTGTCAAGGAACTCAAATCTAAGAGAGTGCTTCACCTCTATCCTTCACCTTTAAAACCTTACTTAAAACCTACCCCTTTGACAAAGCTTTTAGCCACCCATCCTAATAACTTCTTTGATTTTGTGTTGATTTTTGTCTGATTACAATTCTGTATAACACCTTGAGGCATTTTCCTACATATAAATACAAGTTGTTGTTGTGATTGCCAGTTGAATTGATGGCTCAGCTGGCAAATCCCAAACAAGGGGAGGTGGAAAATGGTCAGAGTCAAGTCCTCTAGAGAAGAAATAAGAGCAAAAGAAATGCACATCAAAGGCGACAGGCTGTGTGATCTAGTAAGGGAAGCAGACAGAAAGCTCTATCTTTAAGGTCAGAGCCAATCAATTTCAGTCCTGTGGTCAGAAGTGTGCAGTTAGCCCACTAACAGGGTCAGTACAGTGAACTTTTGAAGCACTCCTGGCCTGCCTCTTATTTTGTATTCTCCATAAACTTGAATTCGTACAAATCTCTACCCTTTCCTTACTCACACCAAGCCCCATTCACCCATCACCACTGTACTCACTGACCTACATTGGCTTCCATTCCAGCAATGTCTCAATTTAAACATTTTCATCCTTGTTTGCAAATAATTTCATGGCCTCACTCCCTTCCTGTCTCTGTAATTTCCTCAAGCCATACAAACCTCTGAGATCTCTGCACTCCTCTAAATCTGGCCTCTTGCTTATCCTTGATTTTCTTCAGCCCATCAATGGCAGCCATGCCTTGAGCTGCCTAGACCCTAAGCTCTATTTTGTTTTCCCCTAAAGCTTGCTACTTCTCTATCCTCCTTTAAGATACACCTTAAAATATACCTATTTGACTCACCTCTCCTAATATCTCCTTATGTAGCTTGGTGTCAACTTTTATTTGATAACACTCCTATGAAGCACCTTGGAACATTTTACCATGTTAAAGGTGCTATATAAATGCAAGTTGTTGTTGTAATGTGAGATTTCCAAAAAATTTTACTCTTATTCATTCACCTATTATTTAAACATGAATCAGCCTGTTGATTTATAGTAGGCTTAGCCTCAGGGAATGTTCATGAGACTGTGTTTGGGAAATTTGGAGAAGCCTCTTCATGTGAGATTACAGTACCCAGTTTACACAATCATAGTGCCAGATATTGGGTAATAAAGGTAAATTCTCAGTTGTAAGGGACAAAGGATCCACTTCAATGTTTCCTATAAGGTTAATGTGTGTGGGGCTGGGCAGTAATCTGGAATGTACCGTGCACTGTAATAAACATGCATCTCACAACGGCAAGCTCAAGTTGGGGAATGGACTAAGCATCAAACCCAACCACAAAAGCAAGAGTGGCTGTCGAGAGAGTGTGAAAAAGTGAAGCTGTGATTCAAAGAGCAGTGAGCACGAGAGAGAAGGAATCTGTGATTGGATGAGCAGCGAATGGGGAAAGACAGAATCTGTGATTGGAGGATCAGTGAGTGCAGCAGAGATGGAATCTGTGACTGGAGGAGCAGCAAGCACAGGAGAGGGGTAAATCTGTGATTGGAGGAGCAGCAAGCATGGGAGAGAGGGAATCTGTGTTTGGAAAAGCAGCGAGTGCGGGAGAGGGAATCTGTGATTGGAGGAGTGCAAGCAGGAGAGAGGGAATCGATGATTGGAGGATCAGCAAGCACAAGAGAGAGAGAATCGGTGCCCGGAGGAGCATCGAGTGAGGAAGAGAGGGAATCTGTGACTTGAGGAGGTGTAAGTATGGAGAGAGGAAATCTGTGATTGAAGGAGCAGCACGTGGGAGAGCGGGAATCGGTGATTGGAGGAGAAATGAGGATGGGAGAGGTGGAACCTATGATCAGAGGAGCAGCGAGTACAGGAGAGAGGGAATCTGTGTTTGGAAAAGCAGAGAGTGGGGGAGAGGGAATCAGTGGTTGGAGGAGTGGTGCAAGTGGGAGAGAGAGAATCGATGATTGGAAGAGCAACGAGCGTGGGGAGAGGGAATTGGTGATACGAAGAGTAACGAGCTCCAGTGGGGGAGAGGGGGAGGTTTGTTCCAAAGTGAGCAGCAAACGGGAAGGGAGGGAAGTGAGGAGCCAGACAAGGTCCCAGAGCCCTGGAAGAAATTAAGCCTCGGAAGGTGAGAGTGTATCGGATTCATCAGTCAAGGGTTGTGGGAAGGGCAGAGACTCTGTAAAACTCCCCAGTAGCTGGTCGACAAGTGAGGGGAGGGAAGAGGTTGAGCAGAATGAAAGTGAT